>NC_140932.1:126137622-126165122 GCF_014529385.1 Adiantum capillus-veneris
TCCACTAAAACTCGAGATCCACCGATGAATGTTCCTAGGCTATATGGCATTTTCTCGGCTTGAGCATAGGCCAAGCTGCAACAGTCTTGAATTTGCACTATTACGTCTCTTATCAACACGTATAGTTTTTGTGCATGCCAACCTTAGATCAAAACGCCACATTGTAGGTCACGTTTCTGGGCACATAAGATGCATCCATTTTGGCGCAATTCCTAGTCCTGTGTTGTTATATTTAAGCAATTACTTGAATCGAGGTCATATTGGCAAATGGCACCCTCGACACTACACTACACGTGCTCATTTATTATAAAGGAGGGACAATATGGTCGTGTATAATTTTTGGGGGAAATTTTCTTAAACCATAAAAATAAGTTGCCGAATAATGCAATAAATTTACACATGCCAATTGCCTTCCTCACCTTACCTTTTACATGTCCAACAACTCCGATGAACCATAATATGCGAGATCCAAAATGAAATTCATGTGCGGAGTTGTGAATTAATGGTACATCGCATACTATTCCTCTACAACAGGTGAACACTCGCACCCCTCCCTCTAGGGAGAGAAATGAATGAATTCTTAAAAATTTTGAATGAATGAGCACCAAGCCAACAAAATGACAATTGTACTACAACACGGATGTGATGATGAACAACATGAAGATAAAACCGATCAAGACCCACAAGGAAAAAGAGGGAGTGGCTACCTATAGAATCAACAAGATCATCAAAAGCTCATTTGTGACAATCATATTTGAGATAGAGAAACACAGTGTAGCAACATCAAAGGAGGTAGAAAGGAGTCTAATACGGGGACCTGTAGAGAGGAACACTTGGACAAAAAGGAGGGAAAGACGTAACAACATATCCAAGTCAAGGAGTCTCTATCATAAAATCTAATATCTAATATCTAACCAACCCAAATGATTTTCTCATATTAAATTGATAAATTATTGTGGGAGAATAAACGGGAACAAGTGTTAAGATATAGACATGTGCTTATAGATCTATCTCAACACGGGGCCAATGGTAAAGGGGCCCAAATGAGAGGTGGTCTATCAAAGAGCAAGGCTAACCAATGGAGCATAAGACCTTAGGGTTAGTTTCATTGAAGACCTCAAATAATGTGCGTAAAAGTCCTTTGACCTTAGGTAATCTAGGGCTGACTTTGAGGCACGGGAACCCGACCCAGCTCGAGGTGCTTGTCCTGCTTGAAGACTAAGGTGCTTGAGCTGCTTGATGATTGAGGTGCTTGAGATGCTTAATTATTAAGATGCTTGAGGTGCTTAATTATTGAGATTCTTGAGGTTCTTGACATGCTTGAGATGTTAGGGTTGCACTTAAGGTGAGAACCTAGCCCAAGCTTAAAGTGCTTAATGGCCAAGCTTGTGGTGGGAACTGGGCCTATGTATGAGGGGCTTGAGGTGTCAAAAAGTCAAATATTCAATCCCTACAAGGAGGGGGCGAGCCCTACATGAGGGGGGACGAGAGAGAACACCCACACACTCACACAAGGCATGCATGGTACAAAGAAAGCAAGAGGGACACTTGTCAAGTTCCTCCTCATGTTGCCCTCATGGTGTGCCTGAAGCCTATTGGTTGGCCACCCAAGGGGTCCAATAATAATTTAGGATATTTAATTAATTGGTTTAGCATTTTTCTAGCCCTCTCTCTCAAAGGGGAAAGGGGGACACTTGTCTCAAGGCTACCCTTGCTGCTTGTAATGCCTCCTGCTTGTGATTGGCTAGGCCTAGAGGGGTCCAATAAGCTTCAAGCATGAGCTACAAGGGGGGGTCGACCCAAGCAAGCTAGGGGGTGGGTATACTCACCCACACACACTCACAAACACTCTCATTGTGTGCTATGCAAAGTGCAAGAACTCCCTCTCCTTCTCCAAGCAAGTAGAGGCTGAGAGCTTACACCAACACTCTTGGATATGGAGTGCAAATCCAACCAAGAGCCATGCTTCAATGCTTAAGATTTCCATCTCCTTCTTCTTCATTACTATGCTATTATGTATGCTAGCAACAAGAGTTATGATAAGTGAGGAACTGATTCTTTCTTCTACGAAATGTTTCTTCTTCCTCTTCCCTATCCTCATTCCCTGCTAGCTCTCTCCACCTTCGAAGGTGTTTGAGGTCTTGGCACTGAGGCTTGGGATAGTTAAAGCTTTTTTCAAGTTTATATTATGTTTGTGATGCATGAAGCTTTCCATCTTCATTGCATCACCTAGGTCACAAGGAACACAAAGATTGTATTGTAACAAGTCTCTCTTAATGGGAGAAATCATAATACAAATGCCTATTGGAGGGGGGACCGGCTCCACATAAATCCGGTCCTCAACTGTTGTCATGTTCTCTAAATTCTATCTCTTGCAAAAGTATTGTTCATGCCAAGTTAACTAATTGCTATGACTATGTTGCTATCTTCAATTATGTTCACCCGCTATGCTCACAAATTCATTTCTCAAAAGTACTCTCATTAATTTTCGCTACTCTCAAATTAAATAGGCCAATTCCATTACATTGGTATCAGAGCATTTGGTTTCTCTTTTCTTGCTTAAGAAGAGAGGTCCTTAAGTAGCCTATAAATGGTTGATGTTGTTAATTATATTAGGGTAAGTGGAACTGGGATCTATTATCGGTTTTGTTGAGCCCACTATGAGGGGGATGGTGCACACCTCGGGAGCTTTGGACTTAATAATGGAGTCTTTTTAGACTTGCCTACGGCTTTACCATTATTGAGCCATAAGAAGTCGGAAAGGAGCTAGCCCTTGGCAACTCTGCTATGTTAGACCTACTCCTCTACTCTCTATAATTAACCACTTCAGCCGTGGGTGTAGATACTTAAGAGCCGATTTTCAAAGGCTAAGAGGAGTGGCAACTAAGGTTTTGAATTGCCAAAGCATGCACTAAGTATATACATAAATTTTGTTAACATGGATGACAATAATCAAGAGAGTAGAATGAACATTGATAGCTTTGATTTTGCACATGAAGGTGCTAATGATGATGCTCCCATCTTTGTGAATTATCTCGTCACTAGGTTGCAGCAAGCTATGGCACCCTGCTTTGCAAGCCGAAGTTACTCAACAACTTCGTGCTTATGGAATTTCCCTTCCTCTCCAAGAGAAGAGAGCTTAGGAGACCTCTTGAAGAGACCCCCAAAAGAAGACTCTCTCCCATTCGAGAGGAGGAATCCAAAGAGCAAGAAAGCAATGAAAGTTTATGTTCCTCGGAAGATGTGGCTCCACGAAGACGGCGGTCTAGAGGATCGCCCACTCCTCCCAAGAGGAAAAGATCAACACATAGTCCTTCTCCTCATCACTCTGAAAGGAAAGAGAGGAAATAAAGGAAGAAAAGGGCTAGGAAGAGGACACCCTCTTCTCCTTTTTCTTCACCTTCCTCCTCTTCTGACGAAAGTTATGGTTATTCTCCTACAGAATACAAGAGGGGAGGACATCACCAATCATTTCCTGCATGGCGAAGGTCACAAAAGCTGAAGAAGTTGAAGGAGGGAGGAAAGAGTATTTTCTCACCTATGATGGAACCTTCGGTGCTACCGACAAAGTTTTGGCCTTCATCCAGCAATTTGATGCGGCCTTTGGAGATGAGGGCTTCACAGAGTCCTCTAAGCTACGCCATGTAGCTATGCACTTCCAAAAATCAGCTCGTCAATGGTGGGCTAGCCTTCGTAGAAATGGTGAAGCCCCAAAGATATGGAAAACTCTACGAGTGTTCATCATGAAGCAATTACTTGCAAGCGATGCAAAGGACAAAGTGCTTACCGAATGGCGTAGCTTGAAGCTCCTCTCCGATGAGTCTATCCACAAATATGTAGACAAGTTTTGGGATTTACATCTCAAGGCTACTGTCTTTCAAAAGATAGACTTTGCTGAGCAAAGGCAGCAATTCTGTGCGGGATTACCTGAAGAGATGGACGAATACATCAACTCTCAACAACCTGGTACTATTAGCGAATTAATCCATCACACCATGGTTGATTCACACATCAATTTCCATCAAGGGGCTAGAGGTAATGCCAAGACCATGGAAAACAAACACAAAAATGATGCAAAGGGGAAAACCAATGTTCAAAATACTTCCCAAGTCAATTCCAACAACAACAAAAATCTGTCCAAGGAGAAGGGAGTTTACAAAGGTAAAAAAAAAAACTCTCTCCTGAAGAGCTTGAATTTTTTCGCAAGGACCATAAGTGTTTCAAGTGTGGGGAGCAAGGACATGGCTATCGTTCTTGCCCCAAGAAGAATACTCGCAATGAGACTCCTAGGGCTTCCACCATCGAAGCTCCAAAAGAGGATGCTCATTGCAAAGGATTATCACTTTCCTATGCTTTGGGAAAGGTAAGAGAGCATGATGCCTTCATATTTTTTGACCGTGGCTTACTCTTAACTTCATATCAATGGAGTTGGCCACCAAGTTGGGCATTCAAGCTTTTGTGATGGGAGATATAGTAGTGGCTGATGCAGTTTTCAAGGGACAACAAGCCTCCGTTACTCCCTTGATTGGGAAGTTGAGGCTTCATGTACAAATCTATGTCGACAAAGAAGACTTTTTCATCTCTCCTCTCCAACATGAGGATGTTATCCTAGGGGCACCGTGGTTTGATCGCATGGATGCCAACATGAAGTTCCCTGAAAGGAGAATCTACTTCACCTATAGGGGAAAGAACATGTATATAGATGCTAGTGAGCGTGGTCGCACTATTCCACTTGTAAATCCTCTTGCTTTTGATAAGTCAATGAAGAGCTCAGATTTTGCGTACATGATTTTTGTCAAAAAGTCTCTAAAAGATACTAATGTTTCATCAAATGTAAATGGTAGGAATCAAGAAGAGTTAGACTTGTCTAATTTTCTAAAAGGATTCCAAGATGTGATCATCGATGATATCCCTATGGACTTACCTCCAAAACGAGGGGATGATGACCATCGCATTGAGCTCCTTCCTAGAAGCTCACAACCTAACAAGCCTCCTTATCGAGTCTCACAAGCTCAACAAGAGGTGATCATGAGGCAAGTACAAGAGCTGGTAGACAAAGGGATGGTGAGGCCTAGTTCCTCTCCCTTTTGTTCTCCAGTCCTTTTAGTGCAAAAGAAAGATGGTACATACCGTATGTGTGTGGAATATCGAGCACTAAACCATATCACTATCAAAATCAGATTTCCCGTACCTCGGGTAGAAGATCTGTTTGATAAGCTACAAGGCTCTACCTACTTCAGTAGGATTTACCTTAAGAGTGGCTATCATCAAATAAGGATAGTGGATGAAGATATCTTAAAGACCGCGTTTTGCACACGTTTGGTCTTTATAAATATCTAGTCATGCCTTTTGGCTTGACTAATGCACCAGCTACGTTCAATCGTTTGAGGGAGAAAATTTTTAGACCATACCGCAAATTCACTAGAGTGTTCTTTGATGATATCATCATCTACTCCAAGTCTTTGGAGGAACATAAGCAACATCTCCAAGTGATTTTTCAAGCCTTGAGGGAGAACAAGCTTTTTCTCAACCAAAAGAAAAGCGAATTCTTCCTTCAAGAGATTCAATACCTAGGTCATATTATCTCTAAAGATGGTATCCAAATGGATCCATCAAAGTTAGAGGTAATAAAAGCATGGCCTAACCGAAGAAATCTACATGAGCTAAGAAGCTTTGTTGGTATGTGCGCATACTATAGACGCTTCATAGCAAAATTCTCTCAAGTAGCAGGACCACTACACGACTTAACTAAGAAGAACGTTAAGTTTGTATGGACTGCTAAGGAGCAAAATGCTTTTGAAAAGCTCAAAGAGAAGCTTACTTCCCAACCAGTCCTCGTGCTTCCTGATCTCTCAAAGCCATTTGAGGTCCAATGTGATGCTTGTGGTGATTGCCTTGGAGCAGTTTTGCTTCAAGAAGGGCATGCCATAGCATATGAGAGCCGAAGGCTCAATATGGATGAACGAGTCTTGGGCATTTATGAGAAAGAGCTTTTAGTTGTTCTACATGCCCTAGACACATGGAAGCACTACCTATTGGGGACTCCATTTATCCTACAAACCGACCACCAAAGTCTCAAGTATTTCATGACGAAAACCAAGCTTTCCGACAAACAAATGAGGTGGGCAAATTTTCTTCCCCAATTTAATTTCCATATTGCTCACATAGCTGGTAAGCACAATCAAGTGGCCGATGCACTTTTACGATGACCCAAAGTTAATGCGGTGTCTATAGCTACTCACAATGATCTTTTTTCTATGATAGATGAGTATGCTATTGACCTTGACTTTAGATACATAATGTCAGCCCTTGCTTTGGGGAAGAAAGAGGAACCATTCACCTTGTAGGATGGTTATCTTCTCCACGGCAATAGGCTATGTGTTACCCATTCCCTTCGTGAGAAAGTTATGTATGAATCCCATGCTCCTCCTTATGCAGGGCATAGAGGTATTCAACCTACTCTCCAAGGAGTAGAGACGTACTTCTATTGGCCTACCATGAAAGTGGACATACAAGAGTATGTTTCAAAATGTGTAGTATGCCAAAAGACCAAGTATGATAGAGGGAAGCAACCTGGATTACTCCAGCCATTGCCTATCCCAAATTCACCATGGGAGAGTATATCCATGGATTTAATCTTTGGATTACCCAAGTCTATCCATGGGAATACAAGAATATGGATAATACTTGGCAGGTCTAGCAAGCAAGCACATTTTATTCCTGTCAAAAAGACTATTAAGACACATCAAATGGCAACTCTCTTCATATATCAGATTTTCAAGCAACATGGATTACCCACATCCATCGTGTCAGATAGAGATCCTAGAATGACCAGTAATTTCTGGAAAGATCTCTTTGAAAATCTAGGAACAAGATTGAATTTCTCTTCGACCTATCACCCACAAAAGGTTGGCCAAAGTGAGATAGCCAATCTTACGATACTCGATCTACTCAAGACTTATGTTACCGAAGTAGATCAACGCTCACAGTGGGAAAAGTACTTACCTCTTGTAGAGTATGCCTACAATAATACTGTACATACTTCTACGGGAAAAGCACCTTTTGAGATCATTGAGGGAAGACCTAAAAGTCCCTTGCTACTCAAAGTACATGGGAAGATCTTCGCCGCCGATGAGTATAGCTGTGACCTACAAGAATCTTTTCAAAAGATTAAGGAGGCTATATCCATCTCTCAACAAAGGCAAAAAGCTGTTGCTGATAAGAACAGAAGAGCATTAATGTTCAAATAAAATGATTGGGTCTTACTCAAGTTTCCTAAGGCTCGATTAAGGCAAACGACGAGCAAAAATCCTACGGGCCATCAAATGTATTATGCTAAACTAGCAAAAAGATACTATGGTCCTTTCCAAATCTTGAAGCCCATCAATGAGACGGCTTATCAACTCAAGTTGCCCAAGCATTGGCTCATACACAATGCCTTTCATGTAAGCCTACTTAAGCCCTACAAAGGAGAGCCACCAACTGAACCAATTATTGAAGACCCTCCCGAAGTTGAAGACCAAGAAGAGATGCTACAACCCGAAGCTGTCCTTCGGCATGTAGACAAGGTACTACGACATGGTAAGATTATCCGACGGTATCTTATTAAGTTCAAAAATTATCCTTTTGAAGATGCTAGATGGATGCAAGGAATACAGCTTAAGGATAGTATGAACCTTGTCAATGCTTACAATGCTACATTAGAGTAAGCAAATGTACAAATTTCTTTTAAATGACTCATGTTTTTGTCTTATAAGACTAGTCCTCTTTTTAATTGTGCACAAATTTAACTGGTATGCATACTTAGAATCATGTTTGTGATGACGACGTCTCTCAAACACCAAGTAGAATTTGTCACTCTACTTTGGGAGAATGAAATGGACTAAAGAGCAGACATGCTTGCGGCAGCTATGTCTCCCAAACACCAAATGGATTAGTCATCCATCTTGGAAATATGTCGTAGGGTAAAAAGGGATCCTCTACCCGCTAAGTAAAATTGACTAGTGACTAAGGCTTTATCTCTTCTACCTCATAGTCGAGGACGACAATGATTTCAAAAGAGAGGTAATGTCATAAAATCTAATACCTAATATCTAACCAACCCAAATGATTTTCTCATATTAAATTGATCAATTAATGTGGGAGAATAAACGGGAACAAGTGTTAAGATATAGACATGTGCTTATAGATCTATCTCAACACGGGGCCAATGGTAAAGGGGCCCAAATGAAAGATGGTCTATCAAAGAGCAAGGCTAACCAATGGAGCATAAGACCTTAGGGTTATCTTCATTGAGGACCTCAAATAATGTGTGTAAAAGTCCTTTGACCTTAGGTAAGCTAGGGCTGACCTTGAGGCACGGGAACCCGACCCAGCTCGAGGTGCTTGTCTTGTTAGTCATGCTTGATGACTAAGGTGCTTGAGGTGCTTGTTGATTGAGGTGCTTGAGATGCTTGAGGTGATTAATTACTGAGATGCTTATAGATCTATCTCAACACGGGGCCAATGGTAAAGGGGCCCAAATGAGAGATGGTCTATCAAAGAGCAAGGCTAACCAATGGAGCATAAGACCTTAGGGTTAGCTTCATTGAAGACCTCAAATAATGTGTGTAAAAGTCCTTTGACTAAGGTGCTTGATGATTGAGGTGCTTGGGATGCTTGAGGTGATTAATTATTGAGATGCTTGAGGTGCTTAATTATTGAGATGCTTGAGGTGCTTAATTATTGAGATGCTTGAGGTTCTTGACATGCTTGAGATGTTAGGGTTGCACTTAAGGTGAGAACCTAGCCCAAGCTTAAAGTGCTTAACGGCCAAGGTTGTGGTGGGAACTGGGCCTATGTATGAGGGGATTGAGGTGTCAAAAAGTCAAATATTCAATCCCTACAAGGAGGGGGCGAGCCCTACATGAGGGGGGATGAGAGAGAACACCCACACACTCACACAAGGCATGCATGGTACAAAGAAAGCAAGAGGGACACTTGTCAAGTTCCTCCTCATGTTGCCCTCATGGTGTGCCTGAAGCCTATTGGTTGGCCACCCAAGGGGTCCAATAATAATTTAGGATATTTAATTAATTGGTTTAGCATTTTTCTAGCCCTCTCTCTCAAAGGGGAAAGGGGGACACTTGTCTCAAGGCTACCCTTGCTGCTTGTAATGCCTCCTGCTTGTGATTGGCTAGGCCTGGAGGGGTCCAATAAGCTTCAAGCATGAGCTACAAGGGGGGGTCGACCCAGGCAAGCTAGGGGGTGGGTATACTCACCCACACACACTCACAAACACTCTCGTTGTGTGCTATGCAAATTGCAAGAACTCCCTCTCCTTCTCCAAGCAAGTAGAGGCTGAGAGCTTACACCAACACTCTTGGATATGGAGTGCAAATACAACCAAGATCCATGCTTCAATGCTTAGGCTTTCCATCTCCTTTTTCTTCATTACTATGCTATTATGTATGCTAGCAACAAGAGTTATGATAAGTGAGGAACTAATTCTTTCTCCTACAAAATGTTTCTTCTTCCTCTTCCCTACCCTCATTCCCTGCTAGCTCTCTCCACCTTCGAAGGTGTTTGAGGTCTTGGGAATGAGGCTTGGGATAGTTAAAGATTTCTTCAAGTTTATGTTATGTTTGTGATGCATGAAGCTTTCCATCTTCATTGCATCACCCAGGTCACAAGGAACACAAAGATTGTATTGTAACAAGTCTCTCTTAATGGGAGAAATCATAATACAAATGCCTATTGGAGGGGGGACCGTCTCCACATAAATCCGGTCCTCAACTGTTGTCATGTTCTCTATATTCTCTCTCTTGCAAAAGTATTGTTCATGCCAAGTTAACTAATTGCTATGACTATGTTGCTATCTTCAATTATGTTCACCCGCTATGCTCACAAAGTCATTGCTCAAAAGTACTCTCATTAATTTCCGCTACTCTCAAATTAAATAGGCCAATTCCATTACATTGGTATTATAGCATTGGGTTTCTCTTTTTTTGCTTAAGAAGAGAGGTCCTTAAGTAGCCTATAAATGGTTGGTGTTGTTAATTATATTAGGGTAAGTGGAGCCCACTATGTGGGGGATGGTGCACACCTCGGGAGCTTTGGACTTAATAATGGAGTCCTTTTAGACTTGCCTATGGCTTTACCATTATTGAGCCATAAGAAGTCGGAAAGGAGCTAGCCCTTGGCAACTCTGCTATGTTAGACCTACTCCTCTACTCTCTATAATTAACCACTTCGAGCCGTGGGTGTCGATACTGAAGAGCCGCTTTTCAAAGGCTAAGAGGAGTGGCAACTAAGGTTTTGAATTGCCAAAGCATACAGTAAGTACATACATAAATTTTGTTAACATGGATGACAATAATCAAGAGAGTAGAATGAACATTGATAGCTTTGATTTTGCACAAGAAGGTGCTAATGATGATGCTCCCATGTTTGTGAACTATCTCGTCACTGGGTTGCAGCAAGCTATGGGCAACCCTGCTTTGCAAGCCGAAGTTACTCAACAACTTCGTGCTTATGGAATTTCCGTTCCTCTCCAAGAGGAGAGAGAGCTTAGGAGGACTCTTGAAGAGACCCCCAAAAGAATACTCTCTCCCATTCGAGATGAGGAATCCAAAGAGCAAGAAAGCAATGAAAGTTTAAGTTCCTCGGAAGATGTGGCTCCATGAAGACGGCGGTCTAGACGATCGCCCACTCCTCCCAAGAGGAAAAGATCAACATATAGTCCTTCTCCTCATCACTCTGAAAGGCAAGAGAGGAAACAAAGGAAGAAAAGGGCTAGGAAGAGGATACCCTCTTCTCCTTTTTCTTCACCTTCCTTCTCTTGTGACGAAAGTTATGGTTATTCTCCTACAGAATACAAGAGGGGAGGACATCACCAATCATTTCCTGCATGGCGAAGGTCACAAAAGCTAAAGAAGTTGAAGGAGGGAGGAAAGAGTATTTTCTCACCTATGATGGAACCTTCGGTGCTACCGACAAAGTTTTGGCCTTCATCCAGCAATTTGATGCGGCCTTTGGAGATGAGGGCTTCACAGAGTCCTCTAAGCTACACCATGTAGCTATGCACTTCCAAAAATCAGCTCATCAATGGTGGGCTAGCCTTCGTAGAAATGGTGAAGCCCCAAAGACATGGAAAACTCTACGAGTGTTCATCATGAAGCAATTACTTGCAAGCGATGCAAAGGACAAAGTGCTTACCGAATGGCGTAGCTTGAAGCTCCTCTCCGATGAGTCTATCCACAAATATGTAGACAAGTTTTGGGATTTACATCTCAAGGCTACTGTCTTTCAAAAGATAGACTTTGCTGAGCAAAGGCAGCAATTTTGTGCGGGATTACCTGAAGAGATGGCCGAATACATCAACTCTCAACGGCCTGGTACTATTAGCGAAGTAATCCATCACACCATGGTTGCTTCACGCATCAATTTCCATCAAGGGGCTAGACGTAATGTCAAGCCCGTGGAAAACAAAGACAAAAATGATGCAAAGGGGAAAACCAATGTTCAAAATACTTCCCAAGTCAATTCCAACAACAACAACAATATGTCCAAGGAGAAGGGAGTTTACAAAGGTAAAAACAAACTCTCTCCTGAAGAGCTTGAAGCTTTTCGCAAGGACCATAAGTGTTTCAAGTGATGGGAGCAAGGACATGGCTATCGTTCTTGCCCCAAGAAGAATACTCGCAATGAGACTCCTAGGGCTTCCACCATCGAAGCTCCAAAAGAGGATGCTCATTGCAAAGGATCATCACTTTCCTATGCTTGGGGAAAGGTAAGAGAGCATGATGCCTTCATCTTTTTTGACCCTGGCTTACTCTTAACTTCATATCAATGGAGTTGGCCACCAAGTTGGGCATTCAAGCTTTTGAGATGGGAGATATAGTAGTGGCTCCATTTTGGTGAATGTCAACAAACCTAGTTCGTGGTAGTTCCTAGTTTCTATGTTGTTATATTTAAGCAGCTACTTAAATCGAGGTCATATTGGCAAATGGCACCCTCGACACTACACTACACGTGCTCATTTACTATAAAGGAGGGACAATATGGTCGTGTATAATTTTTGGGGGAAATTTTCTTAAACCATAAAAATAAGTTGCCAAATAATGCAATAAATTTGCACATGCCCATTTCCTTCCTCACCTTACCTTTTACATGTCCAACAACTCCGATGAACCATAATATGCGAGATCCAAAATGAAATTCATGTGCGAAGTTGTGAATTAATGGTACATCGCATACATATTTTGCGATCCATTGTTTAGTGATTTGCAATGATGGTTGGTTGAAGTAAATTCCCTAGAGTAGCTAACCCAACATATGAACTGCCAAGTCATGGTGGCTTGATGTTACAAAGTACCGTAAGTCCAAAAATTGTTCTCAGGATGTCGAAGCCTTGTAGTAGAAGGACAAACAAAAGAGACGAGAGAGAGAGAGAGAGAGAGAGAGAGAGAGAGAGAGAGAGAGAGAGAGAGAGAGAGAGAGAGAGAGAGAGAGAGGCACATGGAGAAAACATTGGAGAGATTGCCCAGTAACTCCAAATGTAGAACTCTTATGTTACAAGACAAAGGACAACGATTGAAATAGGTCTAAGACAGTCAAGTTGTTGGTCGAAACCCTATACGTTCCGGGGATCCCTATCGTACATGTGTACATGTGGCCAATCACAACCAAGGATCAGTTTTTGTGCGATGAGAAGCCTATAAGTAGAAGGAAAAGCATATCAAATGTGAGCACTAGCACCCCTCCCTCTACAACAGGTGAACAGTAGCACCCCTCCCTCTAGGGAGAGAAATGCATGAATTCTTAAAAATCTTGAATGAATGAGCACCAAGCCAACAAAATGACAACCTGTACTACAACACGAATATGAATGACGAACAACATGAAGATGAAACCGATCAAGACGCACAAGGAAAAAGAGGGAGTTGCTACCTATAGAATAAGTCACTTACAAATTTTAGAAAGTGACCTTTGCGAATGGCCCATTAGTGACCTAACAGGAGCATCAAAAGCTCATTTGTGACAAGCATATTTGAGATAGAGAAACATAGCATAGCAACATCAAAGGAGGTAGAAAGGAGTATAATACGGGGACCCGTAGAGAGGAACACATGGACAAAAAGAAGGGAAAGACGCAACAACGTATCCAAGTCAAGGAGTCTCTCCCATAGGAAAGAGGAAGTTGTCTAGAAGAACTCAAGTTTTAGATTATCGACCTTTCCATGACAAACAGCCAATGTTGGGCCCAATAGTTGTAAGAGGTCCTAGCAAAGTCTATGGAAGAACAACACAAGCTAGTGCATGAACTATTCAAAAAATCTATGATGATGGGCACATGGTGTTCATATGAAACTAGAATATCAACAAATGAGGGAGGAGAGCCGAACTTGTTCTCTACATTGGTTAAATGATGAAATTTGTTTTACTTGACCGTTGAAGGTAAGCAAAGATAAGCAAAAGCATATCAATATTTGGCAGGACAAAGGGTTTTGAGTAATCAATAGAAGGCTCTGATCGTGCCCTCTTGAGGATAACCAACTTTGAAGGCATCTTTGTCAAGTTTAGCATAGGGATAGGGTTACGAGTTAATGCAAAAAGAGCTGAGCTACGAGAAATACATGATGCCACTGTGATTTTTGAGATGCTGCATGTGTTGTCTAGTCTGGATCTCTGTAGGATATGCCATGGATGTGCATGTCAAGAAAGAAACAAAACAAGAAGGACCTTCTTATAACTGTCTATGTGTGCATCTCCTCCACCAATGTGGTGTGCGTATGGGGGATGCAAGATAGGACCAGACTAAGCATGTCTCATGCGAGCATGAGCACCTTGCTATAGTAAGCCTAGGTAGTTACATATGGCCGTTCACACCATGGTTATCTGGCCACCACCTCTAGGGACAAGATTTTCAATGGCAAAGAGATCCCTCTTGCAATCTCTTGCACCCAAGGGTGTATTCTTCATGTCGAATATTGTGTCCTAAACATTTTTTATTGTTAAATCATTCGCATCCATTGCAGTGTTTTCTTCTTAGAGGTCACTCATGGATTGACGAACTCCTCGAATAGTGTGCAATTGAGTAGACATTGCATGATGTTCGTGTATGAGGGAAACTAGGTGAGAACCTCCATTGGGTAGCAATGTTTAACAATATAATCAAATGCCATCATGTGCAAGTCACAAATCTAGATCATAAAACCGGCTTATGGAATCATGTAGTACTTGGGAGTCGGTTGTGATGCCCTGGCTCGGTTGGAGCAGGGCTATTTTTTGTATATTTTTTTATATTAATTTAACTACTTACAATTTGTGAGTTTTGCCAAAGAAAACCTAAAATATAAAATTGATGGGCGAATAAGTCCTACCAATTCTTGTTCTGGGTTGTATTATAGGGTAACTCAAGCAAATCCTCTTGTGGCTTTGATGGAAAAGAAAAGGGAGTGGAGGATAAAAGAAGGGAGGGGGGGGGGGGGGGGGGGGGGGGGGGGGGGGGGGGGGAGAGAGAGAGAGAGAGAGAGAGAGAGAGAGAGAAGAAAGAGAATTTTGGACATCATGGGATATTTTTGTGTGCGAAATAGTTTCAACACTCGGAGACTAGGATATTTTTTTGTTGTCAATCGCCGGCTCGTGGTGCTGTGTGTGTGTGTGTGTGTGCGTGTGTGTGTGTAATCTGTAGGCAAGTCACAGAGGGGCGAATGGGGTGAGGAGAGGAGATGGTATGTTAGAGGGAAGGTCCCAATTGAGTTCGAATGTGATGAGAGAGGATATGGTATGTTAGAGGGTGGAAGACGAGGAGCCAAAGAGAGATGTTGTATAAGCCAGAGATAGATGTTATATGAGTTGTATCTCTCTCTCTCTCTCTCTCTCTCTCTCTCTCTCTCCCTGTATCGTTTATTTGCATGTTTCGAGTGGGGGGCAGGAGGCATTTATCACGAGCTAAGGAGGAGCTATCCTAGACCGGGGTGCCTCCATCGTCATCTTCGTAGCAAAGATCTTGGGGACGGGGAGGGGTCTACTACCAAGCATGGAGCTGATTAGAAAAATGATGGGTAGGTATGACCATTCTCTCTCTCTCTCTCTCTCTCTCTCTCTCTCTCTCTCTCTCTCTCTCTCTCTCTCTCTCTCTCTCTCTCTCATGTGGTTCGCAAGGACCAGTGGTATGTGGAGAGGGAGAGTGAGTGAGCTCGTGGCTGGAGAGGTCGCATGGAGCCTGGGGGTTTGCAAGCGGCAATTCTTTATTTTCAGTTTGTCGTCATGAGTGGATGCATGCACTATGCGAGTCATGAGGGTACAAACGGAGACATGCAGCCGAAGAGTTGAGGGGGGTCTCTGCACGACCAGAGGGGTGAGAGCACATTGCAAGTGAGAGTACCCTGACTGGTGCTTTGCATCGCGCGTCCACAAAGCAAGGAAAGGGTGTGCAGTGGGGGAGAGCCATGTGTGCAAGGATGACAAGGAGTGTGGGAACAACCTTCATGCCTAGACGTTGAGGCTTGGCAAAGGGAGGAGGAGGGGATAATCTGTGGACTTCATTCCACAACAAAGCTTCCATCACATTCCACGGGCACTTTGTTTTACTGCTGATGAGCTACTCCATGGGGCATTTGTTTTGTGTTGTGGAGACACTTTTTTGGTGTTTGTAGGAAATTGTCATTATATTAATGTGCCTTGGAGCTAAATCGGTGTTTTTTTAATGTTTTTTTGTGTTGTAGACAGACCTTTGTTTCTAGTATTTCTTGAACATAAGTGAAATGAGCTTTTGATATGTCTAAAAATAGGTTGGTGGCAGTTATACATGAGCCTGCATGCCTAGACGTTGAGGCTTGGCAAAGGGAGGAGGAGGGGATAATCTGTGGACTTCATTCCACAACAAAGCTTCCATCACATTCCACGGGCACTTTGTTTTACTGCTCATAGGCTGCTCCATGGGGCATTTGTTTTGTGTTGTGGAGACACTTTTTTGGTGTTTGTAGGAATCAGTGTTTTAAATTGTTTCCAGTAATGCTTGAACATAAGTGAAATGAGCTTTTAATATGTCTAAAAATAGGTTGTTAGCAGTTATATACGATTCTATTTTGGGATTATAAATGTCAGTGATGAGAGAATCTCTGATGAGAGAATATGCATATTCCATTATTGGCAATGAAAAAGGTGCAGCACGTCCCCTAGAAGAATAAAAATAACTTACCTTGAATAGGAACATGCTCTGCCTCCTTTTTTACTTAAACTGGGATGTCTCATTCCCTATGCAATCTGAACGATGACCTAGATGTTTGTAGGTGTCCGCTTCTTCTACACCATTGGATAATTTTGGTAGTGTCCAGGCCAAAAAAAAAAAAAACCAATTGTTACTTCACTTTGTTTAGGGAACCAAAAACAAAAAAAAATTACCGATTGTAACTTCACTTTGATTCGGAGTTAGCATTTAGTAACTTGGATTTTCTTGCACAGTGCCAACAAGCTTCACATACGGTCTAGGTTTATAAATCTAAAGTGAAAATAACTACTACCCACCATAAACATCCTTCGTGCAAAAACTCTACCACATCCCCTTGATTTGGTACTTGCCCCCAAATCAAACGCCCTTGTTTACCTTACCCTAGCCAAATTCAATATCTACCATATAGTCAACCGAGCCCAACAAGTTTGTACGAGGTTTTCGAGTCACCTAGGAGGAGCCTGCCAGCTTCTCGGCATCCACATCCACCTGCCTGCTACATACATACAACCCCACATCAATCAACAACTTGCCACAGACTGTAGCAGATGCTCCGTATCCTTCAAGGGGATAGTGAAGCTGGTGTTAAACAAATCACCAAATGGTGCCTTAGACTTGTGCACGACGGTGCTATTCATTCGGAGTATGGCCAATACGACAATCCAGTATGGATCAATTCATGTACCTAGCTAGTGCTTAGTTAGCCCTCACACCTGTATGTGGCCTTAAACATGACTCGATAGAATATCCTTGAAAGGAAAGGAAAGGAAAGGGCTACTTGAAATAGCTACCATTAACACTAATCCTGTAATTGGACACTCAAGTGTCCTGAGACACTGAAGTGTCTTGCAAACAGATGGATTTTGGTGAGTTTTTTAGTATACTTATGATTTATATAGATTATAACACGATCATGACCATATAGTTCAACACTTCAATGAATCTCTTAAATTTTGTTTCAGTCAAATTAGAGCTTACTAGTGTGCAAAATTTAGGTGCCTACAGAATGAAATTTTGCATGCACCCGCTTTCCACTGACATGCAGTATCTTGGCATGCACGACTTCGTGTGAGACATTGCTTGAGCTAGGGCCTCTTTGGCCAAATTGATAAGCATATTCATATTTTAAGTGGCCATTTGGTACGCCAAACCTTCAAGTTGGTTTAGAATGAAACCAGCTATCCAAAAATGAGTGGAAGAGTCCGAAAATAGAGGTGTTATTTCATTGCACTACAGTTTCGGTAATGTGCAGCTCGCATGAAAACGGGATTGCACTCCTGCAAGAAGCTCTTTAAATGCATGTTTGAAGGTGACAAGACTTGCTACATGCTCACCTGGCAGAATGTAATTGATTTTGATGTTGATGAAGGTCCCTTTGCCAGAGTTTTTGGCATCTCAAAAGAAGGGAAGAGAACATGTGGTTTCTTATGTGGATGACGTAGTTGATGCTGATGGAGATGTGATGCAAGTCATGAAATCTATGGATGATGCTTCGACTATGCAACTCATGTCTTTGTAGGGAGAAGATGTACAGCATGAGGAATCTTTGTGTGTGTCCGGACATGCTCAGATTTCAAAATTGCCTATCGTTGGATGTATTTGCAAACCACCTGCGCTGTGTAAAAGAGGTCGCCCTCCAAAGCGTACCATTGTAGGAAGGGGATGCCCAAAGAAAAATGCTGATTTGGTTGATGTTTCTCATGCTTGTGGTGAGAGGAGGCATGATGCCCTTGTTGCTAATTCCACGCATGAGAGGAATCATGCATGTGGTAAGGGATATACACTTGCTAAGAAGCGGGGAAATATGCAAAAGTTGGTCGTAAAAAAAGGGAGACCCTCACATGCACAAGAATCGGATGATTCTGAATATGAGCATGGCTCGGTTGGAGAGGAAGATGAGTGTGAAGATGAACTTTTGGAATCAGAAGGTCCAATGCTACATGATAGTGAAGATGAGGATGATTGGTCTAATACATGCATGCCAATATGGAAGAGTGGGGACAAGATGCATATTGAGCCCGATGGGGCATTTTGAGAGCTACCATCATTTGTGGACATTGCAGGTCCTGACTTGGGCCAGATTCCAAGAGGATTCACTGAAAGTCAACTATTCTTGTCGCTTTTTCCTCTTGATTTGGTTGATGCAATTGTGGAAGAGACAAACCGATATGCAATGGAGATACATGACAAAGTACTGGCCAAACATGAGTCCACTAGAAAATGGAATGCAATTGACAGACATTCTTTTATGCATGTTTTGGGCGTGTCACTTGGCATGGCTTTGCAATTCATGTCTGACAAAA
Source organism: Adiantum capillus-veneris (assembly GCF_014529385.1). Taxonomy (NCBI): domain Eukaryota; kingdom Viridiplantae; phylum Streptophyta; class Polypodiopsida; order Polypodiales; family Pteridaceae; genus Adiantum; species Adiantum capillus-veneris. The sequence continues at coordinate 126,156,142 of NC_140932.1, forward strand.
ACTATTACTAGAAAGGAGATACTTGTGGTGTAGTTCATTATCAAAATTATGTGGAGAAGATGGGACAAACAGAGTATTAGTAGATAAAGAGATTTTTTCATGTACGGGATAACTCTCAATGGCTACTTGTAAAGGGGACTCGTGAATATAAGTTATGGCATATTTTGCCTTTGGAAGGGAAATGGAAAAATTCATGGCCGATTTGTAACCCAAATTATGCAAAATTTATGGCTGATTTGGTAGCTCATTCCCATCTAGCTTATAGCAACAATTATGGATGAACTTTAGTTGATTCTTGACCAAGATTATGGCAAGGCTTATGGCTCATTTGTGAGCTGGATTATGGTCATGTTTAGGGATGATTTGGGGCAAGTTTTCCCCATATCATTGTCATATGTAAATTATTGATTTCGGCCAAGGTTATGCTTGGCTCTTGCTTACGTTGATGCAACTTCAATAAGTATGGTAGCTCATGTGCCATTCTTAGATTTTAAGTGTGGTCTTCATTTCATTTATTTGAACTTATAAAAATTATTGTGTTGGATGTTTAGAAGCAGCTACATGGCTAGTTGTCGCATGCTTTGAGTTGTTGTTTTAGTGAATAGCGTTCCCAAAAGTTGAATTTTTGTCATCTGAAATTTTTCTTTTTGTATGAAACTCTAATTGTTCCCAAATGCCTTGGTTTTATAGAGGTGCCTCAAATTTATGTCTTGTAGCGAGGAATTGTTTTGTGTGTGTGGTTCCCTCTAACGTGTTTGGGAGTCTGTTATCTTTTACCATGTCCTCTTTGGCATATGTGAAGTCATGTCTAACTAAACATCTATTAATTTTGTCAGACACCTTATATAGTGTATAAAACTCCATCAAAAATATTTGGTAAGAAACTTTATAAAAAAAAGCGCTAGATTTTTTCTATGATGCCTAAAAAAGGACACTTAAGTGTTTTACTTTGGTACCAAACTAGTGTTAATACAGGCTATTTCAAGCATGAGCTTTGTGAATAAGCATATAGCCTGGCATTTAACCTTTCAAATCAAACAATATAAGTAGGGACCCTCAATCTTGAAAAAATAAAAACCCTTGCCAACCATCTCAAATGCCATAAGTGAAGGGTGAATTTAAGAAATGAAAAGATCCATGAACACGGAAAGTCAAGACTTTTTTGTGTCCATATAAAGAAAAGGAGATGGTCGAGTGCACATTTATTCATTAGTGTTTTTTTTTTCTTATTTTTCCTTTAATGTTTTCTTCTCCTTAAACTTAGAGTACTATATTAGGTGATAAATAATATTTTGCAAAGCACATATGTGCTAACGATTTTTGGCCTGCAAAGGCCATAGGGGGTTGGTGGATGGTGGAGAAAACGGGCATTCTAGAGCCGTTGCTTTTTGAGGGTGAGGATCAGTGCCACGTGATGGAGAGTGTTAAGGTTTGGGATTTTTAATTGTAGATATCTTTTTTGGTGCAGGTCATTCACTTTGCAGTGCGTGGATGAAGGTAGGCGGCTCTGTTGTGAAGGGAGGCGTCACACACGTTATTACTTTTCTTGCGCATGCACCATGCTGTGGGTTTTCCACCAGTGCTGTGCATTCAATGCATCATGGGAATGCGCTCAGAGCTTGTGCCTTTTTTGCGTTGTTGCGAGTCTCCTTAGGCCACGGAGTGTCATAATAATCAATATCTAATTCTCCTAAATGATTTTCTCAACTGATAATTTAATATGGTAAGGTGCCAAGGGAGAAAAAGCTAGAATAGTGGTTAAGCTAGTAGACCGGCCATAGTAGGGATCCAAAGGAGGGAAAATAAGGATCCAAAGGGGGGGGCATCTGCAAAAGAGCCATGTGCAATAATGGGCTAAAAAGACCCTAAGGTTCAGCCTAAGACTTCCAAAATGCTATGGTTCCAAAATTCAAAGGTTGTGTCCAAAGGTCAACCATGGGGGGAATTGGATGATTTGTGTGTGTACCAAAAGTCTTTACAAATCCCTACATAGGAGGGGGCGAGCCTTGCTTGTAGGGGATGAGAGAGAAAGTCACACACACACACACACACAAGCTCCCTTTACACAAAGAAAATGAGGGACACATGTTAGCTCCCTAGCCCAGATGCCCACAAGGTGTACCCAATTCCTATTGGATGGCCTTGGAGGTGGACCAATGAGAATTAGGCTAGAGTAAATCTAGTTTAATTAATTTAAAAACACTTAATAAAAGAACCAATGAGAATTAAGTCCTCTAGAAGACTATTGGACAGTCTCCCAAGGGGTCCAATGAGCATTCAGCAGCCCAATGGCTTGGGTGATTCCTATTGGCCACGAGGCAAAGGGGTCCAATGAGAGTTTAGTTGAATTATTAAATTACCTAAATCTCTCACAAAAGGGAAAAGGGGGACACATGTTAGAAGGCTATCACTTATGCTTCTTAATTGTCATTGGCTAGCCCTGGGGAGGTTCAATGAGAGGGGGGGGAGCATGAGCAAATAGCAAAAGGGGTCGGCCAAGAGAGAGAGAGGGGGCTGATTTTTGGAAAGAATTATCACACACACACTCACACAATCTCATGTGTGAAGTAAAGAAGACTCTCTCTCCTTCTCAAGCTTTAATGGAAAGCTTATCACCTACTCCAAGCTTGTGAGAAGGGAGGCCTACACCAATTTGTGATGAAAATCCAACCAAGAGCCAAGCTTCAATGCATGCTCATCTCCTCTACCATGCTAATTACTAAGCTAAGCTATGCTAATATGATTGATTATGTGAGGAGATGTACATCTTTCTCATAAGAATACTCCTTCTTCCTCTCAATCTACTCTCATACCCCGCTAGCTCTCACCATCTTCGAAGGTGTGTGAGATCTTGGGTCTAAGACCGGAGACAATTGATGTTGTGGTTGGTAAGTGTTTTGCTTGGTGCATGAAGCTTTCATCTTCATTGCACTAGCTAGTCTTGAAGGAACACAAAGAATTGTATTGTACAATGTCTCTCTTGATGGGAGAAACCATAATACAAAGCCTTTTGGAGGGGGGACCGGCTCCATGTAAATCCGGTTCTCAACTGTTGTCAATAGCTTAATTTCTCTCTCTTTTGAAAGTATTTTTCATGCTATCTAACTAGGTGTTATGATTTTTGTTGCTCTCTCCACCCAAGCACTCTTGTAATTCTCATTAGGAATCTATTCTAATGAAATGCCGACTATGTTCATGCTAATTTCTGCTACACACAAGTTTTCAGGCCATTAAATGTTACATTGGTATCAGAGCACAAGGTTTCTCTTTTCTTGCTCAAGAAGGGAGGTCCTCAAGCTAGCTATAAATGGTTGGTATTATTACTTGCATGTGAGTAAGTAGAATAGGGATTTTTTAGCCTTGCAGTGCGCCTGCCTTTGTGCAGTTAACGGGGCATCACCGTCGAGAGCTATGGTCTTAATAGTGGAGTCCTATGGGGCTTGCCTGGCTTAACCACTATTGAGCTATTAGAAGCTTGACAAGAGCTGGTGTTGTTTTGGTGTTGAACGACCCTCTCTTCTATTCCTTGCAATTAATGGTATTCGAGCCACAGGTACAGTAGCTTGAGTGCATTTTCTAAAGGGGTAAAGAGGAGTAGCAACTAGGTCTTGAAGTGCCAAAGTACACCTAAAAAGTTTACACCTAAAAGTTGTTAGAATGGCTGACAATAGTAAAGAGAGTGAAATTAATGTTGATAACTTTGATTTTGCTAATGAGCAAGCTACTAATGATGCTCCGATGCTTGTTAACTATCTTGTTTCTAGGCTTCAACAAGCCATGTGCATTCCATCTCTCCAAAGTGAAGTGCAATGGCAGCTCCATGCTCATGAGACTCTCCAAGCTCATTACCATGATGAGAGAACACCTAGGAAGCCTCCTCGTGAGACTTCCAAAAGAGGTCTCTCTCCGATTCGGGAAGAAGATGAGAATCCATACGAAGGGCTCAAGAATTTACTTCTTGATGATGAATCTCCTTCCCAAAGGAGAACTCAAGAGCCCACACCGAAGGAACGAGAAAGAAGTGAGTCTCCCGCCACCTCGACGGAGATGGCTCCATGAAGACGGCGGGCTAAACGCTCTCCATCACCACCAAAGCGGAGAAGACCATCGCATCCTTCTTCACACCGTAATTCAAAGAGGGATGATAAAAAATAAGAGAAGAAAAAGGCGAGAGAGGACACCCTCTTCTCCATCTTCTTCATCCTCTTCCTCTTATGAAAGTGATGGTGAAGACGACGAAGATCAAGAAAAGAAAAAGACGAGAAAGATGTCACCCTCTTCTCCACCTTCTTCAAATTCTTCACCTTCTGAAGAAAGTGATGGTGCAACCTTTGAACCATCAAAAAGAAAAGGCCATAGGAAATCCTATGCCGCATGGAAGAGGTCGTCCAAGCTGAAGAAGTTCAAAGAGGGAGGGAAGAGCATCTCTTTCCTTACCTATGATGGCACCTTTGGTGCTACGGACAAAGTCTTGGCCTTTATCCAACAATTTGATGCGGCGTTTGGAGATGAGGGCTTCACAGAGTCCTCTAAGCTATGCCATGTAGCTATGCACTTTCAAAAGTCCGCCAGGCAATGGTGGTCTAGCCTAGGAGCCAACGGTGAAGCTCCGCAAACATGGAAAGCTTTAAGAGCTTCCGTTATGAAGCAATTTTTGGCCACCGATGCCAAAGATAAAGTACTCACCGAATGGCGAAGCTTAAAGCTCTCTCCCTATGAATCCATCCACAAATATGTAGACAAGTTTTGGGACCTACAACTCAAAGCCATTGTCTTCAAAAAGTTGGATTTTGGAGAGCAAAAGCAACAATTTTGTGCGGGCTTAACCGAAGAAATGGCGGAGTATGTCAACTCCCAAAATCCACGTACCATATCGGTGGTAATACACCATACTATAGTGGCCTCTCAAATCAATTTCCAAACGGGGGCTAAAAGAAATAATAAGCCCACGGAAAACAAGGGTTCCAACGAGATTAAGGGTACGGACAATGTCCAAAAGTCTCCTAATGGCAACTCCAACAAAGCTAAAGAGAAGGGAGTTTACAAAGGTAAAAACAAACTCTCTCTTGAAGAGCTTGAGCGTTATCGCAAGGATAACCGGTGCTTCAAGTGCGGCGAACAAGGGCATGCGTACCACGCTTGTCCCCAAAAGAACAACCGCCAAGATCCTCCTAGATCTACCTTGGTTGAAATCCAAGAGGAGGAGACTCACCAAATTCACCACAAAGGATCTCCTCTATGCCATGCTTGGGGAAAGGTAAGAGAACATGATGCTTTTATTCTCTTTGACCCTGGTTCTACTCACAATTTTATATCTATAGAGTTGGCCACCAAAATAGGCATACAAGCCTACAAGATGGGAGATGTTCTACCCACAGACAATCATCACTATATACCCTGGATCAGATTTGAATTACAATCTTTCTTCCCCTGGATGTATGAAATGATAGTGGCAGTAATGATGATGATGATGGTGATGCACAATCATTTTGCTAGAGTGCTTCTTAGCACTCCTGTAGATGATCAGGTAATCACTTGATGCAAAAATCCGGCGCTCTCGGCACATCGATTCTGATTTTGAGAGGCTAAAAGGTTTTGCACAAGTTGCATTGCAGGTGGCGGCGAATGTAAGCTATGGTAACTTGCAGTGGGTGAAGTTTCACCAACCGCAATGATGTTAGGAGGAGCTGGGGAGGAGTGATGCATTTTGAATGAGAAAAGATGGTGTAGGTGGGATGGGATATGGCTTTGCTTATGTGCATGTACATGTGCATTACGAGAGGAAGATGCCTCTAAATTGTCACCAGGGATGCGAGAAGCGACATGGTGCATGTATGTAGAAGAGAAGGAATGTGTTAAGTGTGCAATTTGATGAAATGCATTAGAGAGATTATTGCAGCTAGTGCTCAAATTTGTTATTGCCAAGTGAGTCAGCACTGTAGAATTAATCATCATTACCATAGAGCATTTCACTAGTGCAATCGCACGCAAGTGACCGGTTTGAGGTGTGAGGTGACCATTGAAGCATGTCATGGAGAGTATGATTGTTGTGCGATGCAGCCACTACTGGTGAGGCACCACGACCTTTTAAACTTGCATATCTTTTGTGCTCTTTTGACTGTGATCATGCTCTCTCTACTATCCAAGGACACCTTATAATTAGACAAATTCCCTGCCTTAGGAATACTATTTTCTGCTAATAGGTTCAAGATCTAGTACCTTTTGCTCTTGATCAATTTGGGAATATTCCTTCAGCTCCTGTTGATCATCATGAGCAGCTAATTCTAATAGACCATCAACATGAGCTTCCTTTAAACCGTGATCAAGATCAACTTCCCCAACATCAAAAACAATAGCCTCCTCTACCCCTGATCGTGATCGAGAGCATCTTGTTGTTCGGCGTGATGTCCACCTTCATTATGCGGTAGCGGCTCAAGGTTCCTCAGCATTGCCTGCAGCTCAAAAGAGTAAAAAGGAGAGCTCTTGTGACCAATTGTAGCACCAGTACCTTGCCCAAAGAGGGATATCAAAGAGGCCAACTCAGTGTCTACATACAGTGAGGAGGTACTCTTCCTGTTGCGGATTCGAAAGAGACTATCCAACCACCGATTGTGATGAGGCGGAGGATCATCTGCCGGCATCGGGACACAATGTAGAAAAGGCAGTGGTTGGATGCCAGGAGGATGCCAAAGGTAGATTAGATGATGATATGGAATACAATATGTGGTCAGCATGTGCTGCATCAAGTAAGTGTAGGGTGTCATGATATGGACCACATATGAGTTGATGATTTTCCTCGTCAAAATGTGAAGATTGTGGACAAGAAGCACTAGAGCCGACACATCACGATCGACTCACTATTGCAAGATTGTCTGCTTCCTGCTTGAAGCTTGAAGGTGGCAGGCATCTAGACTTGCTAGCTTTGTGTCCACACGAGCCATTCCTTTACTAGTCTCTTGATTGTCATATCCTCTACTATTTCTAATTGTGCTTATCCTCTTCCCCCTCACCATGAGAGAAGTGCTGCTACTAGCTTGTATGTAGAGTGAGCAGCCACTTGTATGATCACTCCGCAACATATATTGTTCTACCTTGTGACCACCCTTTACATTACCACTCCCCATTCCTTTGTCCTATTGTAGGCCACTGTGATTCTTCACCTTGTTTAAAAAGAAAATAAAGTAGAATCAAAAGAGAATCGGGCTAGACATAATAAAGGAACCAAGCGTTGTTAATAATAAGCCTAATTATAGCGACTCATTTTTCAATGTTGACATGGCATGGCTAGATAGAATAAAAGGACGAACTATTGTTAATACTAAGCCCAATTATAGAAGCTCATTTTCTATCATTTGCATGGTATGCACAACTACCATGCAAATAGTTTTTGCATGATAAGCTGTCATGGAAAATTTGGCACATCCTACACCTCTAACCACGAGAGAGAGAGAGAGAGAGAGAGAGAGAGAGAGAGAGAGAGAGTTGTATCCTACTTCCTGCCTTGCCGAGAGTGCATGCTCTACTCAATCATGACAAAACCTATCGAAGTGTATGCTTGCGGTGGTGTTCTTGATGAGAGAGCATGGCAAGGTCGACAGAAGGATAAAATCCTTGAAGAGAGTTTCAGATCGCTCTATAGAGACTCCGATTTTTGACGAGTGAGAGGATTCTTGCTTAAAAGAGTTGCTAACAAACAAGACACGGGCACAAAATAGAGGAGGGAAGCAAGGTAGAAGTAGAAGGAGGTTAAACAGGCGCATGTAGTTGATGCCAAGAAGGCTTAGGGGTGGGTGGTTTGCGGTGGTTTTGGGTGTGTGTGTGTGTGTTTTTTTTTTTTTGGTGGGGGGGGGGGGGGGAGATATTAGATACTTATTGACTTTCTACAAAGACGAGCGAATAGCATCAGCATCGTAGTATTTAAGTAGGGGCCCCCAATCCTTTCCAAACATCTCAAATGCATAAGTGAAAGGGTGAGTTTAGGAAATGAAAAGTTGCCTTCAATTGGAAAGTCAAAAAACTTTTCATGTCCATATAAAAAGATGTTCTAGTGGGCATTGGTACATTTGTACTTTTCTTCATCTTTAAAGTTTCTCTTTGCATTATGTAGGTAGAGTTTCCTTTCACTTTGTAGGACGTAGTGAAGAAGCAATTAGAAAATGTAGGTACATTGAGGACATAATGTTGGCACTTAGCTTTGGGCCCCGGATGTGCCAACTCGTTAGTACCCTGTGTGCGAGTAGACATTCGGAGCTTCTTTTTTAAGAAAGGATTGTGGGAGACTTTGAGGTTAAGAGATCCATTAAGCAAGGCTGCCCTCTTTCCCCTCTATTATTTGCCATTGGTTCCCATCCTCTAGTAGCATTACTTGAAGATATCACTGTTAAAGGGGAGATTCAAGGACTAACTCTTCCTAACAACAACCAGTTGTTGGGTAAGTGTTTTTCTCCCATATATAGCCTTCAGCGGTCCGCTTCTTAAGCTTTCCAAATGAAATTGGAAAGAGTTCTTGAAACCTAAAAGGAGATTCCTATGGAAAAACAACACGAAAGACTCTACGCCTTGGCAGTGGGCTAGTTGGGAGATAGTTGCAAGACTTGTGGAGCAAGGCGGTCTAGGGATTCTCAACCCTAGCATCCATGCTAAGGTCTAATGTGCTAAGTTTGTGGTGACTTTATCAAAGCAAGACCAGCAGCAGTAGGCATGGGCCAGTATGGCAAGGCCCACGATGTAAAAATCTAAATTATGCTCGAAAGGTGGTCTGTGCAAAGGGTTCAAGTTACACGACAAGCTTCTCTTCCCTCATTGGGCCATCCTTAAACTTGGAGGATCGATAGAGGAGATCTTTCAAAAATGCAACAAGGAAACGAAGTCTTTGGGATGGGGAGAGCTGGCAAGGTACTTCCACAACTCCATGTCTCATTGGTCCCCTTCTCTCTCTAAGGTTGCAAACATCTCTATGACGCCTTTATGAAGGGAAATTG
>NC_140932.1:126770122-127147622 GCF_014529385.1 Adiantum capillus-veneris
TTTCTATGAGGTCCGAAGAGCCTTTCCATCATTTGATTAAAGGTAACGGGCTTATTGGTAAGTCCCAAAGGGAGTACCAAGAATTCATATAGGCCAAAATTTGTTTGAAGGCCATCTTATGTATATTTTCAGGCACTATCCTTATCTAGTGAAAGCCACTTTTGAGATCTATTCTACTAAAGTAGGTAGACCCTTGTAGTTTATCGAATAGATCTTCTATCCTGAGTAGAAGAAGAGTAGAAGAAATCTATTCTTTATGGTTATCGGACGATTAAGTGCACGATAGTCCACACACATTCTATAAGTACCATCTTTCTTTTGTAATAGTAGAATGGGTGAACAAAAAGGAGATGAATTAGGCCTCCTATTTCCACAAATTTGTTCACTTGCCTCATAATCTCCTCTTGATGAGTCGATGAGACTCGATAAGGAGGCTTATGAGGAGGTGAGCTACTAGATAGAAGTTCTATGAATGATCATCTTGTCCCCTTCTGGGAGGTAGCTCCCTGGGAATGTCATCCGTAAACACGTCTCGAAACCTATTTAGGAAACTAGAGAGTTCTAACCAAGGATTTCATTAACGTGTTCACAAATGCGTGAACACATTAATAACATGCATTAATAACATAATTTATGTTGTGATCAGATATATATTCACACAACTTTTGCAATGACCGGCTTAAACTTGGTCTACCTGTAAACCCTTCGCGATTTAGATATTCTCGGTGGGGCCCGTCGGGTATTTTAAATACTTGGCGGGCCCACCGAGAATATGTAAAACTCGACGGGCTATGTCATAACTATAAAGAGCAGATGATTAGCCTTATTTTTAGCTTTTTGGGAAAAATTGCCTTTGTTTAGAACTCCCGATTGGCTAGGAGGGTCCTTTTGGGAAGAACGTCCTTATTTTAGGGACAATCATCTTTCCTTATAGGCTCACCTAAGGCTACTGAGCCACTAGTCTTCATCTCTTTGAATTGTGGGCAGAGTGTGGTTCGTAGCTAATACCTACAGAGATTTAGGGACAAAGTTGGAGTCACTCGAGCTTGTTTTCATTTGAGCATCACAGGTAATTTATATATTGCTTGCTCCCTTATGCTATTTTATAAATGATTTGATGGAGCCAAGAGTCCTGCTTAAGGGCTAGTATTGGTTCTTGATATTTGATATTATCCACGTTAAACAAGGGTCTATTGTCTTATACTAGATTGTTGGGCAACCATAGATCCTTGGTTTGATTGGTGTAAAGTATCTTTAATTGGGTGCAAAAGACATCCTTCATTAGGTGTGCAATGTGCATTGTATGTATGCTATCAATTTCATGTATCTTAATTTGAAAACACACATTTATATGGTTTTAAGATTACTTGCATTTATCATGCTATGGTGCTTCAGGTTTAATAAAAAATGATATTTGTACAATCTACAAAGATTAATATCGGTGGACATTTTAGAGAACATCAAAACTTTGGATTAAGTAGGTCTATATATTTGACTATGCATGTAAATTAAGTTTAAAAGAAAAATACTGCATAATCTAAAAACTTTGAGCCATACTTTGGAGTTAGCATTAGTTGTTTGGATGTCATTCTTTGTTAAAGTAGAACATTCAACAACATATTTTTCAGTTGTGTGCCTTGAGCTTCATTCGTCTTCTCCAAGTTGTGTGTGTTTTCCTGCAACCCTAATTCCAACAATTGGTATCAGGTTGCATCCTCCCGAGCTTAGTCGCCAACAGCTCAAGCACACGCCTGCTCACTTTCTCTGATTTCTGTGAGCTTTGGCGAGCGTTTGTAGGTCGACAAAAATTACGGGCAAGCTCATAGAGCTTAGTCTGCTCAGATTTTTGATTCGGGCTCATTTCGGCCTCCGTTTCCACTACAGCCAGGTCTGCACAGGCAATTTCATCATTTTGTGCAAATTTTTGTCGATGCTATTTTCTGCATAACAGCTCCCATAAAGTCTACTGCGGTTTGTGCTATATAACATGTGATGGTCTGACTCAGTTTCTCCTCATTTGGGCAGTTTTCACATCAGGTGCAGGCACTTTCAATGGCTGACAACAACACAAATGTGTTCAAGATGTTTGTTGCTGAGGACAGATTGGATGGGGACAATTATCCTATGTGGGCTTACATGATGCAACATGTTCTTGTGTCAAAGGGTGTCTAGAATATTGTGCAGTGCATTGATGTACGTCCTGGTTCTGAGGATATAGGCGATGTTGAGGATGTTGCAGGTCTTGCTGCTATTAGAGTTGTTTTGCCTATGGTAGAACAAACACGTTGGGATGTAAAGGATGCGCAGGCTCATGCATTGATTGCGTTGTCTGTGAAGCGCACCATTACTCCTCACATTTGTTCATTGAAATCTGCAAAATTGGCTTGGGATATTCTAGCAGGTCTTTATGCAAGCCGCAATGAGGCTAAAATTGCTTTGCTGGGTAAAGAACTGGAATCGAAGATTATGCATGAGGAAGATGATATGGACACTTCCTTGCTGGAGTCAAGGATATCAATGAGCAACTTATTTCTGCAAGTGAAGTCATTTTAGATAGTTCCCTTGTGCAGACTATTCTTGATGCCTTACCAGATTCTTACCAGACTTTTGCTAGTACTTGGAGACTTATGACCCAAGGAAATCCTGAAGTTGTCAAGTTTGATGCATTATGCACATTAATGTTGCAAGACTCACTTTTCAGAAAAAGTAGGACTAGACAGCATGCAGTTGAACAGGCTTCTATTGCTTCTCAAAGAAAGGGTGGTAACAACAATGTTGCCACTTCTTACGGTTCTCGATGAGTGGCAAAAATTCTGTTCCTAATGTTTTGGAGGCAGCAATTCGTCTAGAAATTCTGGTGATAAGGGAAAAAAGAAGATGCGTTGCCATTATTGTAAAGTAATGATCACTTGATCAAGCAGTGTCCTAAGTTGAAGGCCAAAGAGGCTAAGAAGGAAGAGGGTGGTTCCACTGCAAATGCTAGTTCCACTACAAATGCAGCCATTGTTGAGTCTTCTGTGAAAGGATATTGTGATGCTGATGTTGATGCAGAATGGGCTTTTAGTGCAGAGTGCACTTACAATCCTGTTGTCCATGATGCATGCATGTCAGTTGGCTGCAGTTCACATGTGTGGTATTTCAACAGTGGTGCTACAAAGCACATTACCTCACATCGTGGAGTGTTCACCTCTCTCGAGTTGGTCCCTCATGGGAATTCAGTCACTTGTGCCAACAATGCCTCTTATCCGGTTTAGGGAGTTGCAAAGATTATGCTTACTGCTGCAAATGGTAGTTCTTTCACACTTGTTGATGCACTTTATGTACTTGGGATCAAGAAGAATCTTTTGTCTGTATCTGCACTTTCTTTACTTGGACTTGTAGTCAAATTTGTGGATGACAGATGTACAATTCATGATCTCAGTTTTGCTGATGAAATTGTTGCATCTGGCATATTATGTCATGGGCTGTATAATCTCACTTTGTATGACAAGTGTGGGTAGAATTTTGCAAATGCAGTTGTGGATTCAAGGGCTATTTCAGATGCAAAACATTGGCATGCACGTTTTGGTCATTTGAATTTTGCCAGTTTGCTGTGTTTGCAGAAATATGGTATGGTTGCTTCTTTGCCGCCTCTTGAAGCACCTATCAAACATGTTTGTGAAGGCTGTATTTTGGGTAAAATGCAGCGTTCTAAGTTTCCAAAGGATGGTTCAGTTAGGGCCACATGTAGGTTGCAGCTTGTACATAGTGATGTTTGTGGGCCCATGCAAACTCCATCCTTGGGCAATTACTTGTACTTCGTGACTTTCATTGATGATTACTCCAGGCATGCATGGGTATTTCCGCTTAAAGCGAAGTCCGAAGTATTTATGTGCTTCAAACAATTTTTGGCTATGGCTGAAAATGTCTCGAAATGTACTATGGGCACCCTCCATTCTGATCGAGGGCGGGAGTATATGTCTCATAAATTTAGTGCATTTTTGGCTAGTCATGGGATAAAACACCAATATACACTGCCTTATATGCCTCACCAAAATGGTGTTGCTGAGAGGAAAAACAGGTCACTTACGAAAATGGCACGATGTATGATCAAAAGTCAAGCTTTGCCACATTCTTTTTGGCTTGAGGCCATCATGTGTGCCACTTATGTACTTAACAGGTGTCCCACGAAAGCTTTGCAGTCTATTACTCCATATGAAGCATGGCATGATAGAAAGCCTTCTATTGAGCACATGTGTGTTTTTGGTTGATTGCCATATGCTTTGGTGCCACAAACACAATGCAAAAAATTGGATGTTAAGGTTGTCAATTGTAATTTTGTTGGTTATAGTGTTGAAAGTAAAGGTTACAAGTTGTATCATCCGCAAACAAAGCGTATTCTGGTTTCACGGGATGTAGTGTTTGTGGAAGATTCTGTTCAACCCTTGCTGTCATGTACTAGAGACATTAATGTAAGCTCACATGACATTTATGACACTTTGTTGCCTCTTTTCAGTGGTGGAAGTTCGAATGTAAATTCCAATGAGGCAAATGTACAGCCTATGGGGGTTTCCGAAAATGTTACAGATCAGCCTATTACTAATGCAGATGTACATGATGTACTTGATGAGGAAAGGGCTGAAAATGAGCAGGCTAGAGGTATGCCAAAATGGTTGGTGCATACATTGCATGACAGTAAATTAGATGCACCTTTGTCTAGTCATACTTGTTTAGGCTCTGGCCATGCATCTTATGCATCAGACTGTTATGCTTTGGCTGTGTCTAGCTTACATGATGTTGAGGAACCTCTGTCTTTTGATGAAGCACAAAATTCAAAAAATTGGATGGCTGCCATGCAATCAGAATATGATGCACTTATAGAAAATGACACATGGACTTTATGTGATTTGCCTCCTGGCAAAAAGGCCATTGGTACGAAGTGGGTTTACAAGTTGAAACGCAAGCCGGATGATGAGATCGATCGCCATAAGGCTTCACTTGTTGCAAAGGGTTATACACAGCAAAAAGGCATAGATTATGAAGAGACTTTTGCTCCCACTTGTTTATGACTATTGTGCATTTTCTATGTGCATTGGCAGCCCATTTTGGTTGGGATTTATATCAATCAGACATTGTTACTGCTTTCTTGAATGGTGACATATTTGAGGAAGTTGATGTAACGCAGCCTCGCGGTTTTGTCAAGAAAGGACAAGAGGACAAAGTGTGCAAATGTAAGAAGGCTTTGTATGGGTTGAAGCAATCTCCTCGTGCGCTTGGTATGAGAAAGATCACACTCATTCGGTCAAACAAGGCTTTTGTAACAGTCCAACAAAAAGCACATTGTATGTAAAGCGTGAGGGTGATGTACTTCTCATTGTGGTTCTTTATGTAGATGATTTGCTGATCACTGGACCAAATGAGACATATTGCTGAATTCAAGGTTGATTTGAATGTTACTTTCGAGATGAAATATTTGGGGTTGTTGCATCATTACTTGGGTCTATAGTTTAAGCAGTGTGATGTATTGCCTTGTGTTAGAAAAGTTACATAGAGACATTGCTATGTAAGTTTGGACTTGAGGATTGCAAACATGTTGCCACTCCCATGGAAACAGGTTTGAAATTGAGTCTTCATGATGCTGGTGATCCTGCAAATGTCACTCTTTACCAAACTGCTGTTGGTTGCCTCATTTATGTATGCAACACGAGGCCGGATATTCAGTTTGCAGTCTCACATGTCAACAGATTTATGCATAGCTCGGGTCTAAGCATTGACAGGCTGTCAAGAGGATTTTTCGCTACCTTATTGGCACTTTACATCTTGGCTTGTTTTATCCCAAGGGGGGATCATTGCCGCCAGACTTACATGTGTTAACCCTCACGGCTCACGGACACCCCATCACCTACGACGGACGTGTATTATGTATTTGGTAGAGTCAGGTACCGGGCTTGTCGGACCAATAGGAAAAGGGTAAGAGTGATCGCCGATGAGAGGCGCACTCTAACTGGGACATTCAAGGGATTAGTTGGCTAAGCATGGGCGCCCAAGTGTGAATGGGGTGAGCTCATATAAAAGCCAACTAAACCTAAAATTCACTCATTCTCTCATTTGTGCAATAGAAGAGTGCTCTTGCTCCATCTCCATCTCCATCTTCTTCTTCTTCACCTCCTTGTGTGTGTGTGTGTGTATGTGAGAGAGAGAGAGAGAGAGGGAGAGTGTGTGTGCGATCGAGCATTACGAAGGCACGACGGCGGCGAAGCGGTTGAGCGCGGCACATCTACAGCTTCTTCTTCATCGCGGCGAGGAATCCACCACGAAGGCGAGCGTAGAGCGGTGAGTGACACACCCTTTGCTCTCTTGAGCTTGCTAGTTTAGGCTTGTTGTGTGCTTGGAGCCATTTGGGGCTCGCACATGGTGTATCGGCAAGTCCCTTGCTTCGACAGTGCGGCAAGGAGCGCACATTTTTGGCGCCGTTGTCGGGGAAATGCCCTACACTAAGCTCGGTTAAGCACTTTACGCTTTCTTGTGATGCAATTTCAATTGAAGGATTTGTGAAGAAGGAAGGTGTGGTTGTGTGGAGAAGATTTTTGTTACACTGTACTGTCTTTTTTGTTTTCTGTAAAGAAGGAGTTACAATTTTTTTGCAATGTACTGTTAGAATTAAGGTATTAGCTATGGAATGTTAGTTCTGTAAGGTTCAATGTTAGTTCTGTAAGGTTAGTTTTGTAGATCTGTTAGCTACTGTAGTACTGTGTAAACAGTGTTAGAGTGTGTGTGGCAGTATCTCTATCAGTTGTAAGTAGATAAGTTAAAATATATTTTTTTTTAAAAATCGAAAACCAAAAATATTTAAGCGTGAGTGACTGGGGGCCTACACTAAAATTTTGATCGGGATCATTTCCCCAAGCCCAAGCCCCGGCCTCGGCCCAGGCCTCAGTCCTCAGTCTTGTGATCTATACTAGACTCACTCTTATATATATACCCTACCCCCTCAAGAGGGAATGAGAGCATGTGGGGCAAGTCCTCCACTCTCCTCCCTTCTCTTCCCACTTGCACCCTTAGACTTTCTAATTTGGGCCTAGTTCCCTACTAGAAATTGACGGTTTTAGGGATTCTGAGGGCATAAAGTGACCAAACGGAGGGCTGTAAAGCACGGCACGTCCCTCTGACCGAGACGCTCGTTTCAAGCTATCATACGTTCTATTCTATAGCTGGATCAGAAAAAAAAGGACCAAAAATAAAAAAAAATTAAAAAAATTTAAGAAAAGACTTGGGTTGCAAAACACCCAAAAATACTAGGTGAGCAGCCTTCACGGGCACTCACTGACACTTCTAGGGGATCCAAGTCATATGAACCTACGCTCTGGACGAGTGTTAGAGCACGAGCATATTGGTAGTGCCTCCATTTACGCGGGCACCCATTATTCCTCCACCCTAGGTTCTGGACCTTCGG
This sequence comes from Adiantum capillus-veneris, assembly GCF_014529385.1. Classification (NCBI taxonomy): domain Eukaryota; kingdom Viridiplantae; phylum Streptophyta; class Polypodiopsida; order Polypodiales; family Pteridaceae; genus Adiantum; species Adiantum capillus-veneris. Next base: position 126,777,555 of record NC_140932.1, read on the forward strand.
CCGGGACTCAAGGTAGCGCGACCCAAGATCCTCATATCGCATCTAGTGATTCTTCCTCTGACTACGAAGTCATGGAGGGGTATCCTACACCAAACCCTGATAGTTCAAGTCAAGACATGCATGCCATGGGCCCACGGCCCGGGTCCAGCGTGTTTAGCCGCTTAAAAGAGACCCTTAGTAGAGCTACTCGCTCCGAACATGCGGTTAATGAAATAAATGAAGGGAGTGGGGAAGTAAATTCGTCATTCATGCCTAAAATAGACCCTATGCTTCTTGAGAGTGTGCATGTGAATGTTCCATCCACTGCACCTCCTGATCCTTTATGACTATCTCCCTCTAAGGTTTTACTACCCGATGGTAGGAGTCTTGCCGAAGTACAAGAGATCGAATGCTATATGCAAGCAACAAGGGAGAGGGAAATTGAGAACCTACGAAGGCTAGAACAAAGTCGAGACCTGAAAGCAAAGGCCCCTATGACAACAATCATGCCAGCCGAGCAACCGAGTGCTCCCAAGGTAGCAGTCACGGAGGGGCAAGCGATGGGGAGCAATAATGCTTCCACTTCAAGGGAAACCTCAAGCACGCCAGGCCTAGATGGGATATTCCTAAACAAAAATTGGGAGTATGACCTACAAGAAGAAGCTTTAACTGATCGGTACACAGGACACACCTATCATGTAGATGTTCTACAATCCACATCGGGTGCTACTAGCATAGATGAGCAACAACAGAAAGTCTGTGATGTCCTCCATAGGATTGTCGAGTTAGAAAGACATAACACAGGGATCAACATGCCTTCAACAGGCCTAATGAGATTCTTGGATACGGGAAAGGCCAACCAACCAACCCTATCACAAATGGAGACTTCCTCAGTGAGCCCCATTGATCCTCCATATGTTGTTTCGCCAGGAGCCTCAATACAATCTGAGCCCACAAGTGGCAGCTTTACCTTCCCAGATCTAGCTCATCTTTCTCTTAATGACACTACGGCTACCATGCATATCCCAGCGGTGAGTATGACAAGAAGTACACCATGGAGTTCATTTGTTAACACTGCGCCGATGCCTAGTAGCACAGTGCCCCCAACTATACCTACATGTATGTATCAATCATGTGCACCTGTCGTACCTCAGCCTCATGTAGCTCCTACACCTCCGATTATTCCAAGAGCTTACAATCCACAATGGCAATCCAAGCTCTTATACAAGTGGAGCCATGCCATTTAATAATAACATGCCATATCAGGCACCCCCTATGCCTAGGGCCACGCCCGTAAACTTTGGACCACCGTCTGGTACACCACCATACAAATATGGGACCCAAGAGCCGCACGTATGCCAAGGCCAAGGCCAACTCCCATCTCATATGTGGTTCCAGGAGCACATACACCCATTATACTTGCTCAAATAGGAGATTTGGCAGCATTTGCTCAAACTATCGGTCGCTCTATTGCGGAAAACAAGCGTAGTGCACCTGATAGAGAGCCTAGGAGCAAGGCAGTTCAAGTAGCTAAGCTCACACAGAAATTCAGTGGAGACGGAGATGCTAGAAAGCATATGGAAGTCTTTGAACATGTGTGCGATTCCTTGGAAGAGCATAATGAGCTACATAAGTGTAAGGCTTTGAGTTTGACCCTAAGTGGAAAGGCTGGAGATTGGTATAGAACCTTAAGAGTAGAAGAGAAAACGATCTACTCTACTCTTAGGAGATTGTTCTTAAAAGAATACATACGAGAGGGAGTACTTTGGGGTGTAGCCTCTCAGCTCCAGAAAGCCCAACGAGAAGAAGGTGAATCCGTGAGAGACTTCATTAGTCGCCTAAAGAATTTGAATTCTCGATGCAATCCAAACAAGCGATTCAACAACAACCAATTGCTCGATAGATTCATTAGGGGACTACGACATGAAAGTATCTATAATGGCCTAGTCATTAGAGGTATCACTACTTGGGAAGAAGTCACCATGAATGCAATCCAATTGGAGGATAATTTAATGATTGTAGGAGAAAGAGTGTCTGCCGAGCCGAAGTCTAGTAGCTCGCAAGCATCAGGGCATGAGCCAATGAAGATAAAGCCAATCGTGAAAGAGCAAACGATATCTGGGATGACTTTGGCAGATCTCACCAAGGCCATCCAAGAAAGCCTTAGGGGTAATCGTGCTCCACAAAACACTCATATGTATCCAAGAAGGGAGCAACAATGGTGCTCAATTTGCTTGGGCCCACATACTACGAGTGAATGCCCTACTTTCAGAGTAAAGTTTAACGGGACTTGTAACGCGTGTGGTAGGTATGGCCCTCAAGCGAAGGATTGCCTAATGCTTAAACGCATCATGGAAAATAGACCGCCTATAGCTTGGGCAGACTCACCTCGAGTTCCTGCATTGATGCCTACCCCACCCATGGAGCAACAGTTGCCATTACAGCACATGGTCCCTAGAACCCAAAATGTGGTCCAAACCACACCGTTGCCACCTCCAGTGCTAGGACCGCAACCCCCTCATCCAAGAGTTACACCTATGAACCAAATAGGTTGCGAGTCATCTAGTACTTATGTAGATTGCGAAGAGGACATAGACTCTAGTATCACCTATGGAGTCGACATGCTTGAGGAGTGTCCCATGTACTATATGAAAGACCATTGGGGACAAATCAAACCGGTATATCAAGCTACTGCGCTAGCAGCAAGAGGCCAAAACATTAATAGTTTTGCCAGGAGACCACCTCTTCAGTGCTACGAATGTGGTGGACCACATCGAGTAGTTGAGTGCCCCATTAGAATGCAAAAGAATGCTGCACTAATGCAAATAAGTCAAGGGAGTGCATTGGCAATGCCAATACTCACTTGTAATCGTTGTGCATAGATCATTTGATCGCACAGTGTCCTAACAATCCAAACGCACCGAAAATCACAACATTGAACATAATAGAGATTGTTGATGGGACACCACCAACTATAAACATAGCACCAGTGAATGCACTCACACGGTCGATGCTCCAAAAGCAAAATTACATCCTCGAAGAGAGAGATGCTACATCCATTGGCCGAGCGAGAAAGAAGAAAACACGAAGAAAGAAATCCCTTAATGCTTCTAGCTCAAAACCTAGTTCAAAGACTAACATAGGGACAGGAGAGGATCCCGTGTATATGAATGACCCTGATGATGACTCAGATTCGATAGAGACCACGGAGACCAAAACTATTACTACAAAGGAAAAAGCCAGTGAGGAGGATCACGAGAGGGAATTACGACGAACACCAAAAGAGTATTCAAAGTTAAACCACCCAGTTGCGAACCCCCAAGATAAGCCACGAGAGAAAAAAAAATGAGGATTGCAAGAGAAAGATTGGAACCTATCCAAACCCAACAGTGGAAATTGAACGAGTCCAACAAATGAGGGGTTTGGTGGAAGAAACTCAACGAACATTAGAACCTGAACCCAAACATATCCAGATGTCAGACACATTGTTTCCCACACAAGTTCAACCTCACAAGAACTACAGGCCGTTAGCTATACCCAGTATCATTCGGGAAGAGAGTGAGGGTAGGACATCTGAAAGTGGACACACACCTTTCCTACTAGAGAGAATGTTTGGTGAGCGAATGCCCGACCCCCTTGAGGAAGTGGAGATTCCATCTTCACCATTCTCTTGTCAGGGTCCTACGTCCCACAAGATGCCATTAAATGTTGCCAAATTGATGGATTTCATGTCTTCAGAAGTTAGAACCACCATCATGTCCAAACTATATAAAGACCCCGAGCTAGTCTCAGCTCTTCGAGCCTTCCTCAATGGAGAATTACAAGCCGGATTACCGCAGTTTGCACATATGAACAAACCTGACTCGGTAATGAATGATGAGGAACATTTAGCACCACCATCTGACCTAGCGGGACATGAATCTGTAATTGAAGTACCCATTAACAAGTTGGGGCAATACTTTGAAGGTGATGAATCTAATGCTACTCTACCAATCACTACTAAAGGATTAACTGTAAAGGGGGTCCTTGACGGACAAAGAGTTGTTGGGAGTCTATGGGGCGACCTCACCTTGAAGCCACAAGCGTAGTGGTAAAAATGGCTAATGGATCTATTGTTACGCCTATTGGAATGCTAAAGGATCTTAGAATCAAGGTCTTGGGACACAAGGTAAGGCAGACTTTCATTGTTATGGATTTTTCCAAGCATCCTATGTCGTTTGAGATGATCTTAGGGCGTCCATTCATGAGGGAAGCAAAAATGGTGCATGACTGGTCCAAAAACCACGTCTACTTACAGTTCCAAGACTCTGTCATTCGAGTTGATCTTTTAAGTGGTCGAACGCATCCTCTAGGAAATAAATTCATCATTGATAATCAATCAGACACAACAATTCACTCAGCTCCATTACAGTATTGTTACACATGTAACGAAGACACGGATATTGGGGAGAACTCTCCTTATATGGATATCCTACCCGGAATGGCTGAGTCAGACAATGTCGATTGGGTACACCTAGCGGCAACTATAGATACATGGGGAGCTAGAGGGACAACCTGGGTAACACCAGATGGGGAAGAGATACCACACATTGCACCAGTAAACATGTTAGGTGTAGCGCATGTAACATCCGATGATAAGAAAGAGGCACACCTACCTGAGAGTGAAACCGATGATTCCTCAAAGGCTTCAGGCCGATACACATCAGAAACGGAATCTCAGGGAGAAATGGATTCAGAACCTGAGGAAACATCGAGTGAACCAAGTATAGAAACTGAACACTCAAGGCCTAGTACGACCATCTATGGTAATTTATATGAGAGTGAAGAAGATACAAGCGAAGACCTATCAGGCGAGTCGAGTTCAAACATTTACCAAAATCAAAACCTTAACAAGAAACAAAGGTCATATAAGAGACGACGATATCGAGCAAATGTGAGAGCTAGGATAAACAAGGAAAGATCTACTGCAGAATGGCTTAGCTATCTAGGGGCATGTGATGCTCATCGAAAGCTAGTAGACAATTGGGGTGAACATCTCCAGAGTGTCATGTGGTGCAGCCCGCGACCCATTGACCTCGCTCAATTGGAGGTTACAGAGCCGAAATTGAGTCGAACTGTAAGAAGACGTCAAAACCGAGAGTTCGCTCAACAACAAAAGGAGGCAGAACTAAAAGAAAGGTCTTTGTCAGGACAAGAGCCTGCTGACTTACATACGGCTCCTGAACATTTTAAATCTTATACCACGGGGGAGCGAAAGGTTGTGTATGCCAAAGCCCGACGAATACCTACCAATGGAAGCAGTGGAGTCTATGATGGTCCAGTGGTAGTTAAAGAGATAGAATTAGCAGAACCAGGTGAGGAGTCTAAACCAGTCTTTATTGATCAAGACCTTACCGAAACTGAAGAGGCTGTACTTAAGGAGCTCCTCAAGGAATACAAGGATATCTTTGCTTGGACATATCATGACATGAAGGGTGTTCCACCTTCTGTGGTGCAACATACAATTCCCATGATCAACACTGCTAAACCCGTCCAGCAACGACCATATCCAATGAATCCTAAGTACGCCAAAATTGTACAAGAGAAGATTGAAAAACTTATCCAATGTGGATTCATATACCCTATTGAGCACTCAGAATGGGTTTCTCCAATAGTCATTGTGCCAAAAAAGAATGGGAAACTAAGAGTGTGCGTGGACCTCAAGAAAGTTAATGCAGCTACTAGGAGAGATCATTATCCCTTGCCATATTCAGAACATGTGCTTGAAAGAGTTGCCGGCAAGGAAGCTTATAGCTTTTTAGATGGGTACTCTGGTTACAATCAAATCACAATTGCATTAGAGGACCAAGTTAAAACTGCTTTTATCACAGAGTTTGGAGTGTTTGCATTTCGTGTTATGGCTTTTGGCTTAACAAATGCCCCTGCTACATTCCAACGATTAATAAACACCGCGTTTAAAGAATTTCTAAGGGAGTTTTGTGAAGCTTTCCTAGACGACCTTTGTGTTTATTCTTCTTGGGAGAAGCATTTGTTATATCTACGAAAAATATTTGAAAGGTGCAGATTTTATCGCATCTCATTGAACCCTTTCAAATGCCAATTTTGGGTTAAGCATGGAGTCATTCTAGGGCATATAGTGTCCAAGAACGGGATATCCACAGATGAGAGTAAGATTAAAGCCATTGCCGATTTGCCACCACCTACTAACTATAAAGGAGTTCAAAGATTTATGGGCCATGTTGGTTATTATCGAAGGTTTATTTTAAGCTTTGCCGAGATAGCGCGTCCATTGTACAAGCTTCTTATCGAGTTTCACTGGATGAAAGAATGTCATCAATCTTATGAGTTATTAAAGAAGGCCCTAACAAGTGCTCCAATCCTGCGAACACCTGATTGGAATGTACCTTTTCATGTGAATACTGATGCATCAAATTTTGCTATTGGGTGTGTTCTAACTCAACCAGGAGAACATAAATTGGACTACCCTATTAGCTTTGCAAGTCGCCAATTAAATGATGCCGAGATGAACTACACTACTACAGAGCGCGAAGGTCTAGCTATGATTTACGCAGTAAAGAAATTTCGCTATTACCTTCTTGCTACCAAGTTTGTGTTTTATGTTGATCATCGAGCATTGCTATATTTGGTAAACAAGCCGTGTTCCACAGGTCGAATTACACGATGGTTGTTAATTCTTCTTGAGTTTGACTTCACCGTTGTTGTGAGGCCTGGGAGAAAACATGTCATGGAGGATCATTTATCTCGTATCCCTAATGGCGAAGCTCCTACGGGAATTGATGATGAATTGATGATACTCCTTTGTTCATTGTTGAGACAATGCCTGAATGGAGTGAAAAGATTGTTAACTTCTTAGTTAATGGTTTTCCACCCAAAGAGCTGCGAAAAGATATAGCTCAAAAATTAATCAAGGAATGCGAACCCTATTGCTTACTGGCTGGAACTCTCTATAAGAGAGGAAAAGATGATGTTCTTAGACGTTGTGCCCGCGAGGATGAGTATTTATATATTCTACAAGAGGCACACATGGGCGTAGCTTGTGGTCACTTTTCAGGAAATTTGACTGCCCGAAAGATCTTACAATCAGGCTATTGGTGGCCCACTCTGTTTAAGGATGCATCACTTTTTGCAAAGGGATGTGATGAATGCCAACGCTTCAACAAGCCACAAACAAGGGATAGGATGCCTCTACATCCCATCAAGGTAACCCAACCATTTGAAAAGTGGGGCTTAGACTTTGTAGGACCGATTAGTCCGGCTGCACGTAACACGCAATCACGATATATCATTGTGGCTGCTGACTATGTAACCAAATGGGCTAAAGCAAAAGCAACACGAAAGGCGGATGCAAAAACAACATCTAAGTTCCTCTTTGAGAACATTATCACACGTTTTGGATGCCCCTTTGAACTTGTGAGTGACAATGGAACTCATTTTATAAATGAAGTAATAAAAGAACTCACATCAAACTTCATGATATCTCACCACAAGTCTACACCCTATTATCCCCAAGCAAATGGCCAAGCTGAGAGTACCAACAAAACTCTCATCTCCATTTTGACAAAGACAGTTGAGGCTCATCGCACTGATTGGGACCTAAAGCTTACATCAGCTTTATGGGCTTATCGTACTGCGTATAAAGTTGCTATTAATTGCACACCGTTTAAGATGGTGTATGGCCAAGAAGCAGTTATACCATGGGAGTTTGTCATTCCTAGTCTTTGAGTAGCTTCTCAAGAAGGTTGGGATGGTAACCCCTTAGTGGAGCGATTATATATCCTGGAAAGGCTAGATGAAGAGAGGCAATTAGCTGTGCGAAATGCTCTAGTGGAGAAGGATAGGAGAAAGAAGTGGTTTGATAGCCATTTAAAGGATAAAGACATCAAGGTTGGTGATAAAGTTCTTATGTACGGGGTACGTAATGAAAAGAAGAAATTGAAATACGCTGGTAAGGGACCATATCGAGTGTGTGAAATTACCCCGCAAGGTACCATTCGTGTGGAGACTCTAGATGGAGTTGAAACCATTGGATTCCTTAATGGGAGTAAATTCAAAAGATATTTTGAGCCTCTAAGCCAGGAAGAGTTGCAAGCCATCCATCAAAAGAAGGCTGCCAAGGAACAAGCAGAGCTTAAAAAAATCCAAGCAAGAGTTGAGGCTCGAGAACGACAACAACGTCTTAGACGCCAACGAGAGGCTAATCTGGGAATCACGCAAGCATTTTTCGAGGACACAGATGACGAATCATTAGAATCTGAGCCACCCCTACGATACCCAATTGAGCTAAATAGCCCCTATGGGAAAGTACTATACAATGCCTTATTAGATACGGGAGCTAAACACAATTTGTTATCCTATGGAGTTTGGTGTCAATTAGGGAAGCCGACCCTATCCTCGAGTACGATGCAAGTCAAGGGCATTAATAAAAAGAAAACTGCTATTCTTGGAGTCCTTTAGACCCCTGTTGTCTATGACAATGGAAGCATAGTGCAGAGGTTTCTAGTCATGCCCGCGGGAGCTATGGAAGGCAACGTAAACCTGGGACGCATGTGGATGTTGGCAACCAAATGCACTATTGATTGGGATACTGGTAGTGTCACGACGCGACCACCGACTCTTACCCCTATCATTCAAGCAAAGTCACCTACGTTGCAAACTCTAGCAAAGTTGAAGGATAGCCAACATTCACAAGCCAAGGTGGTTAACTCGTCTTTGCCGGCTACCCATGAACCTAGCACTTCAACACTTGTAGTTGCAGCAAGCAGTAATATTGCAAGTACTCAACCTGCACGACCTAAGAGTACATATCAATGGGTCCTCAAGGCCTTACTTCCAACTACCTCAACCCTCCCATCCATTTCAAGAAAAAATTTCCCTGGAGAACCAAGAGCGTGCTCTAGGAGATTCAAGACCAAATCACGATGGATTCCAAAACGACTATTATAAGCCCAAGGCTACTATGATGGAAATGAGCAAATTTGGGTACCTAAACGTAAAATGTGTCCTTCCCTATCGACAACAAACCCATATGAGTCAAACAGTGTAACACTAAAGCTAATGGCAGACCGTGGGAAGGGAAAGATCACAGAATGCTACACACCTAGTCCAGAGCTAGTTTGGGCTCCAAGGCAAAACCAATTTATTCCACCTAGCTCAGGAAGGGGGGAGTTCCATGAAGCTTCTAGCTCCTCATGTAATACATCCATAGAGGTAAAAGCTTCTACACAGCCTCCATCTATAGTAGTGGATCTCCATGAAGCTACAAAAGAATCCACACCTCCCAGTGTTCAAGAATCACCTGATGAACCACTTCAAGTTCGATCCTGGGAGAGTACCTTACCACCCTTGCAACTTGATGAGGCACCTAGGGTAATAGAAAACTACTGGCAAAAATCCTCACCTATTACCAACTGGAACAATTGGTTTCAAAGGGTGACGAGCTCATTTCAAACGGTATGTACTACCCAAGGAAGGGGGGAGTGTTTGTGGACATCCATCATTCACTTGCTTCCCTCTCAACCTTTCTCCCTGACCTCTGAATCTCCAATCTTAGGGAATGTATATATAAAGCCTTATACTCACAAATACAAGATAAAAAATTAAAAGAGCAAGAGCCATAACACAAATCATAAAAACAAATTATGCACAAGAACACGACCCTTGTAATATTTGCACTCTAACCATCATCTATTTGCGTGTACAGATATGGCTAGTACGCTAGAATCATCCACTCCTGCCTTGGGTGAGAGGTACCCTCGTTACTTTTCACAAATATTTCACATGGTCTTTCCAGTGCTTGCATGTGAATGGGATTTGATAGGTACGCTAGCATGTGAGAGGAATTTTGAGGAGTTAGAATGGCTGATACGTCTCTTGACCACGTCTAATCCATACTTAGTAGAGAGCGTTTCGCCCATCGCACAAGCCTACCCTTTTGACCAAGATGACTATAGGCATCTAGTGACCTTCTTAGTAAACATGGGCACCTATGATGAAGAAGAAAATTTACAGGACTACACGGATGGCACATATGGTCTCATGGATGATGACTTTGTTTATCTCGACGACAAGGATAGGGGTTTAGCCTTAGGGTTTCCCCCCAACCTCTACAATATCCTATTCCCTTGACTCTCTAGGGGAGTGCAAATAATTAGGTTAGGGTTCCTTATGTTTTTTGTTGTGTTCAATAAGTGTTGGTACCTTTTCCCACTAATGTGCCTCCTAGAGGTATTCCTTTTGTTTCCTAGTGTGTACAGGAGCGTGTTGCTATTGATAGGATTTGGACCTTCATGAAATCTTTATCTCGACTCACTCTTCAAATCAAGCGTGACCATCGACACAAACAGGTGTTTCTTGTCCATTAGCATTGCCCCTTATCTTTTTTGCATCTATGATTGTCTGCTTTGATTGTGATTGGTAGGATAATATCCAGCACATTTGCTTAGTAACAAACATTTAATTCAATGTAATTTTTTGTCATAATCACTTGTCTAGGTTTAAAAATCAACCAGTCCGACTAAGCTAGTTTGACCAAGTTAGGTGTTAGAGATCTTCTCTTAATACCATGGGGAATGCCTTCCTAATAATCAATGGTTACTTAGGTACTTAATCCGATTTAGGCAGCATTGTGTGAAATGTACTAGGGATTTCTAGTGGGCTTGACCCTATTGACCTTTAGCTTAAGTATTATAAAGGGAGTTTACTAGTGTGATGAGCCTGGGGAGGTGTATCAGTGTTATATGACCCCCCAAAGTGACAAAATTAAAATGATGAAAATGAACAAACAAAAAATCAAAGTGCCACATTGTAAAATCTTAAGCTGGAATAGAAATCTCAGCTTGATTGGGTACTTCACTCACATGTATCGTCTATGGTACTAGAGCCCTAGAGGTTCCCAGTATGGGCGCTTTTTCTTGAAAAGCAAAAAACCCAAGGCATACAAAATAAGCACACACATCAAAATTGAATCACTGTGAAAAGAATTTGGGGGGTCAAAGAAAAAGTAATCAGTCAGGCGATGATTTCATGAGAAATTCCTTTTATGGTAGCTTAACTACAAGGTCTTCTAGATATAGCCTCTAGTCAGCCCTCGAACATGAATACTTGGCTCTCGCGATTAAACAACTTAATTGACCACAGAAAATTAAGAAGCTTACCCATGGTATTAATATTCGATCTCTAGTGCCTTTCGACAGTCAAATTAGCGACCCCAGACTTGTTTAATTTTTTACCTTTACATGTGTTTATGCATTTGATTACATTGAAATTTAATGTTCATTGCTGACAAATTGTTTGAAATTCTTTTACCAATCAATTTGTCTACCTACAACTGCATATGCTTTTTAATCACTTATGAGAATGCAATTACTGTGCCAATGTTGTTTGATTTTGCAGTGACTGAAGAAGACTAAGGACATTCATCTCAAATGCTCTTCCACCTCGACGAACGAGCTTCAACTCAATAGCTTCCGAGGACGGAATCTACATCACGAAGGGGGGCATGTTAACCCTCACGGCTCACGGACACCCCATCACCTACGACGGACGTGTATTATGTATTTGGTAGAGTCAGGTACCGGGCTTGTCGGACCAATAGGAAAAGGGTAAGAGTGATCGCCGATGAGAGGCGCACTCTGACTGGGACATTCAAGGGATTAGTTGGCTAAGCATGGGCGCCCAATGAATGGGGTGAGCTCATATAAAAGCCAACTAAACCTAAAATTCACTCATTCTCTCATTTGTGCAATAGAAGAGTGCTCTTGCTCCATCTCCATCTCCATCTTCTTCTTCTTCACCTCCTTGTGTGTGTGTGTGTATGTGTGAGAGAGAGAGAGGGAGAGTGTGTGTGCGATCGAGCATTACGAAGGCACGACGGCGGCGAAGCGGTTGAGCGCGGCACGACTACAGCTTCTTCTTCATCGCGGCGAGGAATCCACCACGAAGGCGAGCGTAGAGCGGTGAGTGACACACCCTTTGCTCTCTTGAGCTTGCTAGTTTAGGCTTGTTGTGTGCTTGGAGCCATTTGGGGCTCGCACATGGTGTATCGGCAAGTCCCTTGCTTCGACAGTGCGGCAAGGAGCGCACAACATGCTTTTTCAAACTCAGATTGGGCTGGTTGTTTTGACACGCAAATGTCCACAAGTGGTTTTTGTTTCATGCTTGGTAGTTCATGTATATCATGGTTGAGCAAGAAGCAACCTACTGTGGCCACTTCTAGTTGTGAGGCTGAGTACAAGGTAGTCTTCACATCTACGGTTGAGTGTGTATGGCTCAGACGCCTTATGGCTAATTTGGGTGCTGGATAGGACATTGCCAACACTATCTACACTGATAGTTAGAGTGAATTGCCAGTTGCGAGGAACCTAGTTTATCATGGTCGCACAAAGCACATTGAGGTGCATAACCACTATGTCAGGGAGAGGCTCTCAACAGAAGAAATCAGCTTTGCTTATGTGCCAACACAGGACAACCTTGCAGATCTTTTCACAAAGGCATTGTCTTGTGAGAAGCTCGAAGCTTTCCGTAAAGCTTTGGGCTTACTCCCCTTTGTGGACTGATCGTGTCCTCAGGGCATGGCACTTCCCTTTACTCATGTGCCAGCTCTCGTTCACCGCATCACTCCGAGGGGGATTTGTAACCATATATATGTGGTAGTGATGTGTGTGAACACACTAGGACCATCGGGGCATTTTTTCCCTGTTTAGGACGTTTTTTCCCCCGTGCATTGTATATACACACATCACTCTAGGGCTATCTATCTTTCCATTGCACACTAAGTAACATACTCTCAGTTGTGTGCCTTGAGCTTCCTTTGTCTTCTCCAAGCTATGTGTGTTTTCCTGCAACCCTAATTCCAACATAGCAGCGCATACACAATGCTACTTACATGCTAGATCTTGAATATTGGAATATGGACTTGATATCTTGAATGTTCTTCTTTCGATTGAAAGAAGGTCTGTTTTCAAACTCCCTTGTTCAACAAATGGCAAAATGACAGCCTGCATGGAAATGGTGGATGATGAATGGTGGAGAACACTATGCTTTGTTGCATAATTTTGCGATGAAGGTTTTAAGCTAGTGTTCTTTGAATTCAAGATCAAAAAGAAATTGGAGCATGTACAAATATATTCACAACACTACTCGGAACCAACTTCTTGTAGATCGAGCAAATAAACTTGTTTACATGCATTGCAATTTATTTTTTTTGTGGAAAAGCAAAGAATATGAAGAAGATATGCCCAGATGGATGTACGAGTGTGACAATGTAGAAGACAAACACTTTGACGTTGGACCCGTGTTGTGCACAAGCCTTGAGCTAGAGGAAAATCTTGATATTGACTCAAACGAGCTCAATCAAGCATGCGACAAAGTAGACATAGATCAAAGAATCTTGGAAAATGATGACAATGAAGATTAAGCAACAGTTTCATTGAATTTGTAAAAGAGTGTCATATTAGTAAAAGATTATAATTAGTTTTCATCTTGGAATAGATTTTGAAGTGCACTAGGAGTTGCCTCTTGCGACCATGGTGGTTTGTATTCTTTGGCCATGCCAAGCATGGTATATATGCATTCATTAATTGCTACAGCGCACAATGCGCATGTGGACATATTTTGTATTTGTTCCATCGAGCATATAAGATGGTAATAGTGTCCACATGGCAACATATAATGGCCGCTCCAACTGTCAAAATATTGTAATCCAAGGCGACTCATTCGTGAAAGCAATGCACCTGACGATTGTTGGGTGCAATACTTGTATGCCCTGCTCTGTTTGAAAGCTCTCAAACTTGAAGCTGTTGTCTCCCTTGTACAACTTTCCACAATATGTTATGTGCTTAGGAAGAAAAGAAATACCTTGTATTTTGTACTCTTTTACTTCACCAAAGGTCCCTAACACAATTATTTGTGCTTTAATGTCTCATGTGGGATGTCGATTAGATGTGCACATGGAGTTGTAAACAGTGCACATAATTTCCCTTATCCCTATAACGTCTAGCTGCCCAAATGATGTAGCGGCTGTGTCTTGGGTGATGTGCACTCTTTTTAGAAGTGCCTCTACATCCAATGCCTTCATGCGCTTTTTCTTCACCTTTTGCTCATTCCATATTGCATCCCATAGCTACAGTCGGCGTAAATCAGTAGAAGCTAGTGCCAAATCTTTTAAATCCTAGTATGCTACTTGCATACTACCCAAAATGGTGCAAGTTCTGTGCTGATAGTCAAAGTCAGCTAGCTTTTGTCTATCACACCATTCTGCATTGCCTTCTCTTTGAAGACGACGCAATGTATTTTCCTAGATCTGCTCAATGAGGTACCGCATGAGGATATCAAACTCATTGATTTTCCTTATGGTCTAATCTACATTTTGTGATACTCTAATGACTGCTTCTGTGCATAGGGCATGCAAGATGACTTTTCGCTCGTTGGTGGAAACAATGGTGGTCGCAAAGATAGCAAGAGCTACAACTATTACAACACAAACACTTAATACCATCCATATCTTTTGAAATAAAAACAAAAACAAAGGGTCAGACAATAGCAACCAGATAATTAATCGTACATCAAGAAAAACATCACATTGCTATCCACTTACACTAAAATGAGAGTCAAACAATAGTAATTAAACCATTAATTATACTTCAAGAAATATTACAACACAAAACACTTAATACGTTGTTGGGCGCATTTCTGATACCCCGTTTTTTGTAAATTTGTACATATGGACATGATGCCTGATGTCAAAAGTGTGTGTGGATTTCTTTTTGTGGAGTTTTTGGCTTGCTTTAGCAAGCACATGTACATGCAGTGCAAATGGCTAGTCTAGTGACAACTGTCGGGCTGCTGTAAGTGCCCGTGAGGGAGTTTATTGAAGTGAGACTTGTATATAGCTTAAACTCATATACAAACTTAAAAATTTCAGTCAAACTCCATTGCAAGTTTGAGCTCGTTGTGCCTCTTTGATGGTTTCTATTGCAGTTTATGCCCTCGCCTTGCCTACTCTATTGTAGTCATGTCGAGACAGCTCCCTGTTAACATCAATTTTGCATGTAGCGGTGTGTAGATTCAAATTTTGTCATCTTCATCTTTGTCGCCAGTCATTTTTTATTATTTCTCTCAAGCTTTAAAGTGCCCCAATTGGAGTTGTGCTCTTCAGGTTACGACTAGTTCTCTGCAGGGTTATGGCTATGGCAGCATAGTGGCAAATTGTGTGCAGACAGATTCGGAGGGCATGTATCTATGAATTGTGGAATTGATGTTGAAGTTGTGGGTTTGTTACGTTCAATTGTGAAAGGGGAGGCCCTTGTTTTCATATGCATTGGTCGGCGTTGTCGTGCAGCTTCGATCCCATGCTAAGAAAGATGCCAGAAAAATGCACATTAAGTTTGTTTGAAGCTTACATGATTAATCAACAATGATTAGGGCTTGGTAATAGGCCAAGTTTAATGTTGAATGTATGTCAAATGCGGCTGGAAGGGCAAAAATATGCCTTAATGATGCTAAAAAGTGCTATGCTTGAAGTGGGCTATGACCTAGAACTGCAGTGCTTGAGGTGCTCTACCGGCCTGTCTTTACGGCTCGTCGATTGGAGCTACGGTGAAGAAGTTATGGCAATTTAAAGTTCAAGTCGATTGCAGATCCGTACCGGATTGGGCAACTGCAATTGAGGTGACAGAAATGAAATGAATGCACGGGCCTGCAGTGCTCACTTTGTGGAGCGCGTCGGTCTTTTCAGATCAGTGATCGGACTTCCACTTGCCAAGATACTGGCCGTATAAGTTTCCTCGGGGGCCGGATCCGTACCAGTCCGGTCGGCTCAATCGGGGTGTCATATGGGAATTTTGACCTCCTTAGCAGGGTTTGTATGCGTTCTATGCAGTTTGAGAAGTCTACAGCTTGGCAGGCAGAGTCCGATGTCAGTTGCGAGCACTACTGAGCTGGATAATTTTGGCATTATCTGAGAAGCTGATACAAGTAATAAATAACCGAATGCAAAGGAAATGTCTTTTACCAGATGCAATCACTTATACTTCCATCTTGGGGGCATGTGGCACTATTCAGGACCTTGTTACGGGCAAGTAAATTCACGATGATATTGTTAGATGAGAGTTGTTGAGAGTAAATGTCGTCCTTAGCGGCACAGATTTGGTCGAAACGTATACCATATGTTGTGCTTGGCATTGCCATGACCGGGGCTCGAGGCCGTGGCCGGGGCTCGAAAGGTAAATCAAGTGTAGTGCCCAAGGGCCGTAATCTAAAGGCCGCCCACATGAATTCAATGGCCGCCCAAAGGTGTTTTAATAAGGGCTTAAGTAGTGTAAGAAAAAGAGGAAAGTCGATGGCGGGCAGAGCAGCGCAGGCAGCGAGTGGGGCAAAGGGAGCTCACGCTCGCCAGCACACTGCTCAGACGGGCTTGGTGAAGAAGCGTGAATTGCAGAGCTCGTGAGGGCGCTCCGGTTGAGACCGGTAGCCGTAGGTTTCAGCAAGTTGGTTTCTGTCGCCCGCCACGTCACCAAGCCGAGTTTCCCGCGCCACGTTAGTCACGGCGCCGTGACTGCGTGGTGGGGGAAAAATTTGAGAGCACTAATTTTAGGTTTTTCGGGGAGCACCAAGGCGAGCAGAGGAGGAGCACCAAGGCGAGCAGGTCAGGAGCACCAAGGCGAGTAGGGCAACACGGGTGAAAGACAAGGAGGATGTCTCCGGAAAGAAAAGCTTGGGAGGAAGGTTACGAAGCGAGGATGGTAAGCAAACAAAGGCATAACGAAGAGGTAACGGACGGCAAGGCATAAGGAGGGCATGAAGTCGAAGGGAAGAAAAGGGAAGGAAGCTCGGATAGGATCCTGCTCGCTTTCTCTCATCCTCGGTAAGGAGCAAAAGAAATCTCTCTCTCTCTCTCTCTCTCTCTCTCTCTCTCGTTCTCGAGCTAAGGACGAGGCCGAAGGAGCTTGGACGAGGAAGCTTGTCGAAGCAAGCAAAGCAAAGATGAAAGAGCGTGAACTTTGGTCGAAGGAGCAAGAAGCCCGGAGGAACTTAATTAAGAGAGCTTGAGCAAAAAGCTTGTTAAGGCTTAAGCAAGCCGAGGCAAGAAGACATTCCAAGCGAGGCTAGAGCAAGCCAAAGAGGAGAAGGCGGATCTCGGCAAGGGAAAGGATGCTTGGCAAGAGCAGATAAGCAGATTCCGGCTAGATAAGGTACTCAAGACAAAGAGAGTCGGAGCACCAAAGGCGATCAGATCAAGTGGATTAGAGGCGACGTAAAAATTCATAAACGGCAGATAACTAAGTGCAAGCGCACAAAGCAGGATAATTAATAACTATCGAAGCTTGATGATTGAGGTAGTGAGCAGAATTGAAGATTGCAAAATCCACGGGGCATTTGAAGCAGATGAAGCAACATGAGAAAAATTTCCATAACCATCATCACCTAGAAATTGATTTAACATTTTGTTAAGTCCGGTGCCGTTAACGGCCTGGTTAATCCTGTAAACGGGAGCTTAAACTCCTAATTAGCATATGATCCAATTGACGGTGTTGTTAACAGCCCGCCTTGGCTAAAGATTAATTTGTACTCAAGCATTCAATTAATTGATGATTATGGTGATTTCCAGATTCAGTTACACCTGTAGTTCTTGTTCTCTCTCTTTCACATCTCCCACAGCCCGAGGCCCGGCGCCTGCCCGGCTCACGTAGCGAACACATACCCCTCGACATCTTTGGTGAACTCGACGCGAAACGAGCCGGGGTGGGAGGTAAAGATGGAGAATTTAGAGCAGATGATGAAGATGATTGCAGAATTAAGTGCGAACGGTTTTGATGATAAGTCAACAGTTCCAGATTTTTCAAAGATGCTTCAATTGGTTCAAGGATCTCTGCTTGAAATAGAGACCATAAAGAAGATAAATCAAATGGATGAAGCTTTGGATGCAGCTTTAGATGCAGTATATGACGAAAGATGACTCTTTGATGGATACGATCCAGAGGGTTACCTAGAGTGCTATGAGCTACAGACCAAGGTAAGAGGGATACCACAAGAATTGATGATCAAATCTTTTGAGCAGTTAGTGAGTTCAGATGTGAAGGAGCAGATTCAAGAGGTTACCAGAGCTTGCAACGACGACTGGGAGTATTTCAAAGAAGCTATTGTGCAAGCACGTTATGAGGATTATGAAATCTATCAAGAACAGAGTTCAAGTCTACCAGACTATGCAGATATTCGAGGACAAGTACGATCAACGTTAGAAGCTATGATTGATGAGTTGATTGTGTAGGATGCTACCTTCTTACAGGCTAATGATGAAGACATAGTTGAAGCTGTGTATGCAAAGTTGGGTTTTGCAGATGTTGTGCATGAAGTAGAAGTCCTTGAGGGTGAGTCTCTACAGCCTCAAACCACACAGGGTAAATTTTTCAAAGAACATATACCTGTAGTACAGGAAGAAAAGAAATCATGGGATCAAGACAATGAATTGGCTAAAGCTCATGAAGATGGGTAGGTGAATGAGTGCAGTCGTATTCAAGTAGACATGCGGGAGGATTCAGTTACAACTGATACTTTCTCTACTGAACTAGAATTAGAGCAAAACTTTTCTGGTACAGATTCTACCATAGAGGTGATTGAAGATATTGGTACAGGTTTTGTCAAAGAGTTGATTAATGATACAGATGTCATAGGTCAAAGCAGGGCTATTGTTAAGAGCAGCAAGACCATGGATTTTGGTATACCAGATTTACCAAATTTGGATGTACCAGATTTTGAGGACTGGGCTAAGCAAGAGTATGTGCTTGATTCAGAGGGGGTGCAGACTCCTTCATTGGCAAGCTTTTGTGAAGCACAGCTACCAAACTGGAAAACTGAACGTGAATGTGATGATGATGAATTAGAGGGGGTGCAGACTCCTCCTTTGACACGCTTCTGTGACCTAGAGCTATTGATCTGGCAAACTTACCCTGAATTTGATGGTGGTGATGTAGAGAGGAAGCAAACTTCTTCTCTATCGACAATCTGTGACACAGAGCTCACACTATGGCAAGATGATCATGAACTTGATGATGCTGATTCAGAGGGGGTGCATAGTGAAGTGCAATTTCTTGATATTGAATATGATTCGTTTCATTGTGTCGACGATACAGACAGGGCAGTAGATGAAATTTTCAATGTGCATGCTGAACTTTGTGCTACAGAAGTGCAAAGATATCTGGCTGAGGGTGAAAGACTTGAAGAGAAGTTTACTGCATATGCGTTTAGTATGCAGGTCATATGTGAAAATCCTCGTTTATTGCAGCAACCTGAGATGTGCAGGATTGAGGAACCTTCTCAAGCGGTGGACCTAGAACTTATGTGCTTACTGGACGAAGCTTTGGAAGGGTTCTCAAACACAGATGCTACTAATCAATCTATATTCATGCATGAGAAAGTTTGTTCAGATGCAGTCGATGATGATTTGATGCAGTTGTTAGATGATGCACTACTTGATTTTGAGCCTCTGCAAGATAGAGAATTGCTTTCAGATGCATCTTTTGAGCCTAATGAAGAGAGTTTTGCTAGAGATTTGATGTATCCAGATGTGCATGATCGGGATTCCATTACTAGTGAGAGTGAAGGTGCACTGCCAATGATTTTACCTGTGATTGATGATTGACAATTGGATGAGCCAGTTGCACAGGGGATATGGCAGTATCTGATGCTACCCGATGCTATATGGAATCTGATGTTACCCTATGATGTAGGGGATTTTGAGCTAGCCTTTGACCCAGGAGGTGACAGGTATATGCATGTTCCTGGGCAATTGACTTATATGCCATATGATCCAGGCGGTTTGTATGAAGATTTGTGGGTTAATATATGTTTATGCTCTACTGATTCGAAATTATTGTATATTCCCTATAATCCTGGAGGATGGTGTAATTTTTTTAAAAGGAATGCTCACAGTTGGGCAAATGATTAGTTTCCCGTTTGATCCCGGGGGCTACTAAAGTGCCAGTTGCTGATTTAAAGAGTACCAGTTATCTGTTGTTGCAGGTTGCATGGTACAAGATTTTGTTTTCTAGATTATGCTAAGTCAAAATAGTTTTGGTTATGCATTCAATAAGATTACATGGTTGGCTTCCAATTGACTTCTTTGGATAATTGATGAAGTATCTTCACATCTTTTGAGTTGGTTCTGCTAACAGAACTTGAAGTAAAGGACTTGACGGCCATTCTGTGCGCAGACAGAGTAAGGCATACTTGAGCTTGACAGGGTTCCTTAAAGAGAGCTTAATGGTCAAGCCGTGTGCATCATTAACTGGAGCACTTGAGTCTGTCGGGGTTCACTAAACAGGATATTCATAATTGAATGCTTTGAAGATACGACAGATACAATTAAAAGATTGTTGATGGACAACTACCTAATGATTAAGCTAGAACATTGATGATAGGGTATAAACCTTATTTCATTTTTCATATGTTTATCAGTTACGTGAGTCTGATGATGGGAAAGAGCTTAAGGTACCCGTAGCAGATGCACATTGAAGTGTTGTTGGCACAGACAGGAGGCTGTGCAGGTTCAGAGGGGGTGGATGTTGTGCAGCTCCGCTCCCATGCTAAAGATGCCAAAAAAATGCAGATCAAGTTTGTTTGAAGCTTACATGATTAATCAACAGTGATTAGGGCCTGGTAACAGGCCAAGTTTAATGCTGAATGTATGTCAAATGCGGCTGGAAGGGCCAAAATGCCTTAATGATGCTAAAAGTGCTATGCTTGAAGTGGGCACGGATGGGATATTATGACCTAGAATTGCAGTGCTTGAGGTGCTCTATCAGCTTGTCTTTACAGCTCGTCGATTGGAGCTACGAGAAGTTATGGCAGTTTAAAGTTCAAGTCGATTGTTGCAGATCCGTACCGGATGGGGCAACTGCAGTTGAGGTGACAGAAATGAAATGAATGCACGGGCCTGAAGTGCTCACTTTGTGGAGCGAGTCGATCTTTTCAGATCAGTGATCGGAGTTCCAGTTGCCAAGATACTGGCCGTATAAGTTTCCCCGGGGGCCGGATCCGTACCAGTTTGGTCGGGGTGTCATCTGGGAATTTTGGCCTCCTCAGCAGGGTTTGTATGCGTTCTATGCAGTTTGAGAAGTCTACAGCTTGGCAGGCAGAGTCCGATGTCAGTTGCGAGCACTATTGAGCTGGATAATTTTGGCATTATCTGAGAAGCTGATACAAGTAATAAATAACCAAATGCAAAGGAAATGTCTTTTACCAGATGCAATCACTTATACTTCCATCTTGGGGCCATGTGGCACTATTCAGGACCTTGTTACGGGCAAGTAAATTCACGATGATATTGTTAGATGAGAGCTGTTGAGAGTAAACGTCGTGCTTAGCGGCACTGATTTGGTCGAAACGTATACCATATGTTGTGCTTGGCATTGCCATGACCGGGGCTCGTCGAGGCCGTGGCCGGGGCTCGAAAGGTAAATCAAGTGTAGTGCCCAAGGGCCGTAATCTAAAGGCCGCCCACATGAATTCAATGGCCGCCCAAAGGTGTTTTAATAAGGGCTTAAGTGGTGTGTAAGAAAAAGAGGAAAAGGAAGTCGATGGCGGGCAGAGCAGCCCAGGCAGCGAGTGGGGCAAAGGGAGCTCACGCTCGCCAGCACACTGCTCAGACGGGCTTGGTGAAGAAGTGTGAATTGCAGAGCTCGCGAGGGCGCTCCGGTTGAGACCGGTAGCGGCAGGTTTCAGCAAGTTGGTTTCTGTCGCCCGCCACGTCACCAAGCCGAGTTTCCCATGCCACGTCAGTCATGGCGCCGTGACTGCGTGGTGGGGGAAAAATTTGAGAGGACTAATTTTAGGTTTTTGGGGGAGCACCAAGGCGAGCAGAGGAGGAGCACCAAGGCGAGCAGGGCAACACGGGTGAAAGACAAGGAGGATGTCTCCGGAAAGAAAAGCTTGGGAGGAAGGTTACGAAGCGAGGATGGTAAGCAAACAAAGGCATAACGAAGAGGTAACGGACGGCAAGGCATAAGGAGGGCATGAAGTCGAAGGGAAGAAAAGGGAAGGAAGCTCGGATAGGATCCTGCTCGCTTTCTCTCATCCTCGGTAAGGAGCAAAAGAAATCTCTCTCTCTCTCTCTCTCTCTCTCTCTCTCTCTCTCTCTCTCTCTCTCTCTCTCTCTCTCTCTCTCGTTCTCGAGCTAAGGACGAGGCCGAAGGAGCTTGGACGAGGAAGCTTGTCGAAGCAAGCAAAGCAAAGATGAAAGAGCGTGAACTTTGGTCGAAGGAGCAAGAAGCCCAGAGGAACTTAATTAAGAGAGCTTGAGCAAAAAGCTTGTTAAGGCTTAAGCAAGCCGAGGCAAGAAGACATTCCAAGCGAGGCTAGAGCAAGCCAAAGAGGAGAAGGCGGATCTCGGCAAGGGAAAGGATGCTTGGCAAGAGCAGATAAGCAGATTTCGGCTAGATAAGGTACTCAAGACAAAGAGAGTCGGAGCACCAAAGGCGATCAGATCACCAAAGGCGATCAGATCAAGTGGATTAGAGGCGACGTAAAAATTCATAAACGGCAGATAACTAAGTGCAAGCGCACAAAGCAGGATAATTAATAACTATCGAAGCTTGATGATTGAGGTAGTGAGCAAAATTGAAGATTGCAAAATCCACGGGGCATTTGAAGCAGATGAAGCAACATGAGAAAAATTTCCATAACCGTCATCACCTAGAAATTGATTTAACATTTTGTTAAGTCCGGTGTCGTTAACGGCCTGGTTAATCCTGTAAACGAGAGCTTAAACTCCTAATTAGCATATGATCCAATTGACGGTGTTGTTAACAGCCCGCCTTGGCCAAAGATTAATTTGTACTCAAGCATTCAATTAATTGATGATTACGGTGATTTCCAGATTCAGTTACACCTGTAGTTCTTGTTCTCTCTCTTTCACATCTCCCACAGCCCGAGGCCCGGCGCCTGCCCGGTTCACGTAGCGAACACATACCCCCCGACAGCGTGTGCTGTAAATCTGTGCTTTGACAGGGTTTTGCTCCTATGTGACATAGTCTCTTGGGTGGGCGACGACCAGTAAATTCCCAAGGTGACTACTCTTGTTGGATTAGTGGTGTTTCAAAGGGGTTTCCCAAAGCTTTTGGTGTTCTTATAGTTCTCTTTCAACACTCTTGGGTGACATCACTATAGAGGTGTTCCAGTTTGCTTGTTTCCCAACAGTGTTTTAGTGTCTGCCACCGAGGAATTGCTTCAAGTTACCTTCCGTTTAGAGGTTTTGGAAGACATGGTGTTTAGTTTTACGAAGTTTAGTGGGAAATCAAATGAAAGCTCCAAAGGTTTCATTTAGAGAATGGATTTTGCTTGCCTTCTTGCTGACAAGTAAGACCCAGCGTTGGTGCTACGAATCTTCTACTTTTGTTTGAAGGGAGATGCTAGGGAATGGTTGGGTGGAAGGCTACGAAAAGGAGCTACAATTAGCCCAACCTCCTCAAGTTATGACTTATGAAATGGTAAGACATGCTTTTCTTACACACTTCAATAGGTGGAAGACCCACAAAAGGTATGGCAATCTATTCAAGGCTTGGTACAGGGTGAAGGCTAGACCATAGAAGACTTTGTGAAGGCATTCAATGCGTTATGGACAAAGTGGTGTACATCTTTGGGGACTGAAATTCCTCCATCCATGCTGAAGAAGTATAGGTTTCTTGCAAGCTTGAGGAGTAGTCTACGCTTGAAAGTAGAGCTTAAGCAACCAAGGACCTTTGAGGAGGCAGTTGAAATTGCAAAGTATAAAGAGTGGAAAGCAAAGCGTCGCCAAAGGTTGAAGTGAAAGATGTAGAGCAACCAAGGGTCCTCATCAGGGAGCCGGTTTATGATCAACAAGCTTCTCATGATGTGAATGCTTTTTGCAAGGAGATGGAAGAGGTTGTAGGTCTTATGAAGAGTCTTAGTGTGCATATGATGGGAGGTGGAAGAGGTGAAAGCTATGGATATGGACGTGGCTATGGAAGCAATGAGGGGTTTACAGGTGGTAGAGGAAGAGGCATGGCTGGAAGAGGGGATATGTTCCAATGCTACAATTGTGGTGAATGGGGTCATAAAAGCCCTCAATGTGACAAGCTAAAGAGAATGGGTGGTGACATATTTCCTCTTCCTTCACAAATTCCTTCTCGAGCTCAAGATTATGGTATTGAGATTAAAGGGGAAGCAGGGCCAAGTGGTTTGACAACTGAAGAGAAGGGCAAAACAAAGGTGGTAAGCATAATTCATTTGGAGAACAAAGAGGATGATTCGAGAGCTATGGTCATGCCTGTAAGTAAGAAGGTTATAAGAGATCATGACATGTGTGATGCAAGTCCTAGCCATAAAAGAGGAAAACATGTTGAAACAGGTATAGTTAAAGAGAACAAGAAGAGAAAACCCAAGCAACATTACAATGCAACCGACTTTCCTTTGGGAGATGGGCAACCAAATTATAGTTTAAGGGCGGATTTGGTGGGTAGAAAGTCTGATGTTACCTTTTAGCAACTCATGGAGATGTGTCATAAGTTAAAGAGGCAATGGAAGCATGTAATCAACCCCATGAAGAAGGAGCCTGCAAGGGGGTCACTGAGAGTCCTGTCTTTGAATGAGCTACCTGATATATGCCCTACTATGGATGCATGACATAAGAAAAAGTGAATTGGAGAGGCTTATATTGATGGAGGTGCACATGTATGTGTTATTACTCAAGCTTGTGTATCAAAGTTGGGACTCAACATGGTGAAGAGTTCAGGTTTTCGCATAAAGCTTGCCAATCAATCAAGGGGGAGGTGCTTGGGAGTTATAAAGGACTTGGAGGTGGATGTATTTGATGTTAAAGTGCTGGTCAATTGCCATGTTATACCCGTGGGTATTGGTGCTTTCTGTCTCATCCTTGGAAGACCATGGCTACAGGCAACCAAAGCTGTACATGATTGGGGACATGGTACCATCACTCACTACAATAGAATGGGTGATAAGAAGAGGTTTGATATGGCTAGCAAGCAATCTTTGGATGTTGCTTTTGATGAGAAAGTGATGAAGAAGAGTACTCAAGTGAAGAAGAAGACAATGGGGATGATGGCAGTGAAGTGGAAGATAGCAGCGATAGTGATCTAGATGTTTCCTCCTTGTTTCTTGAAGAAGAGAATGATGAGAAACAAAGAATTCTTGGCCTTATGGAGAATGAGGATATCCCTGGTCCTTATGAGCAAATTGAAGAGCTGATGCAACCCAAAGTTCAAACTCGTGTCAAACAGGAGCTGATACAAGGTATGTTGTCTCCCGACTTGACTAGTCATGAGAAGGGTGAGTACCTACATATGATACAACAATTTTCCCATTTATTCATCACTTTTTATGAGGAAATTAGAGGCTTGAAGGGAGAGAAAATTCACATTCCAATCAAGGAAGGAGCTCAGTCCGTACGTCAAAAGCTAAGGAGAATGGGACAAGTACAACTTAATGCTTTAAAGGAAGAAGTAAACAAGCTTCTTGAAGCAAGTTTCATATGTCCTGTGAGTATTGCAGAATGGGGGAGTCCTGTTGTTGTCACACCCAAGAAGGATGGAAAGTGGAGGATATGTGTTGATTTTAAGCATCTAAATGCATCCATGAGAAGAGATCCGTACCCTCTTCCTTTCATAGATGACATACTTGATTCTATTGTAGGGCATGAGAGGTATACTGTATGTGATGGATTCTCTGGATATTTTTAGCTCACTTTGGCTTTAGAAGATTGAAAGAAGACCACATTTATCACACCATGGGATGATTTTGTTATTGTGTGCTTCCTTTTGGTCTTATGAATGGCTATGTGTGGTATCAAAAGTGCGTCAATAAGGTGTTCTCTCCCTTTCTTGGCAAGTTTGTGAAGGATCTTATTGATGACTTTTGTGTTTATAGCTCTAGAAAGGATCATTGTGCAAAGCTTGGGATAGCATTGAAGCAATATGATGAAAGTGGAGGTCAAATCAACCCAAATAAGTGTCATCTTGCTCAACCAAGAGTGAATTTTTTTGGGACATATGATCTCAGAGAATGGGATTGAAGCGGATCCTGACAAAGTGAAGGCTTTGGTGCTCCTCCCATCACCTAAGGATACAAAGAAACTTGGTACTTTCATTCAAAAGGTGAAGTATATGCCAAGGTTCATTCCTTTGTCCTCTCAACTTCTTTATCCTCTACAACAAGTAGCAAGGTTGGACCCTCTACAATGGACAAATGAATGTGAAGAGGTTTTTCAAGGTTCAAAGAGGTTCTTGGTTCTCTTCCTACTATGCAAGATCCTAATTGGGTTAAGGAGTTTTATGTGAATCCATCAGTAGGTGAGAATGCTATTGGAGCTATGCTTCTTCAAAGAGGTAACAACTCCCACTACATGAAGCCTATCTATTGTGCTAGCAGGGTGAAGCTAGAGGTGGAAAGAGGCTACACTGAGGTGGATCTCATCATGGTGAGTGTGATTTATGCATGTAGAAGGTTTAGGCACTACCTTATCCCTAAATCATTCACATTCCTCACTAGCTACACTCTTCTACCTCAATTGGTGAATAGCCCTACTTTGTCAAAGAGGCTCATGAAGTAAATTGTGGAGTTACAGGAATTCCAATTCTCTTTTCTTGTTGAGGAAAGTACAAGGGCTACATTGGATGATTTGATTACTTATAAGGAAAGCCCTCTTCTTCTTAAGGAGGACACGGTGAAGAAGAAACACATGGAAGCTCCTGACTTAGACAATGCCTATCTATTGTTTTTTGATGGCTCTTACAAGAAAGTGCATGGTGAAGCTTCAGGAGGTGTTGTAATTTATGATCCTCAAGGTGCTTTGGTAACTCAAAGGAGTTTGAAGCTTACAGCACAGAGCAACAATGAAGCTGTGTATGCTACTTTGGAGAAAGGTCTCAACCTTTGCCTTGAGCTTGGCATCCATCGTGTGAGGGTAAGAGGTGATGCTCTTTTTGTGGTTAAGCAAGTACTTGGGTGTGGCAAAGTAAGAATTCAAGACTGAAAAATATGTGTTTTCAAGTGAAGATTATGCTTAAGCATTTTGAAGCTTGGAGTTTAAGGCATGTGGACAGGTCTCAAAATGAAGAAGCACATGGTGCAGCACAAGCTTCAATTGGACAATTGTATGTGATAAGGGCTCATTCTCCTCTTTATTTGGGAAGGGAAGCTTTAGAGAGGGAGGAAGAGTTTCTACAAACAGGTATGCTTCCATTAGAGTTGGAGAAGTCAAAAAAGTATACCTTCCTACGCCGTGCCAAAAGGTATGTGCTACTTGACGATGCCTTATATATGAAGGGGGTTGATCTTGTGATGATAAAAGTGCCTTGGAAAGAGGAAATTTAATTTTTTTAGAGGAGAATCATGAGGGTTCTTGTGGTGGTCACTTTGCCTCAAAGATCACTTTGCATAAAGTCTTGCAGGAGGGGTATGTGTGGACAAGCATTCAACGTGATGTTCATCATTGGTGCAAGTTTTGTAAAGAGTGTCAAAGCATGCAAAATAGGGTTCTCAAATCAGAAATTAGAGGCACCATTGTGGCTTATGATGTGTTTGAGAAGTGGGGTATTGATGCAATAGGTCCTCTACCTATGACAGCTAGAGGCAAATGCTACATACTTATTGTTGTTGACTATCTATCTAGGTGGGCCGAATCCAAAGCTATTAAGCGCACCACGAGCAAGGATGTTTCCCAATTTATATATGAAGATATTTGCTACAAATTTGGCATGCCATTGGAGTCACTTTTTGACAAGGGTCCAGGTTTTAGGGGAGAGCTGGTGGATTATCTATGTGAGAAAGCTTCATGTGCATCGCAGGTTTACTACTCCATATTATCCCCAATGCAATGGCATGAATGAAAGGTTTAATGGAGAGCTCATAAGGATGCTTACAAAGATGATAAGAAACAATGTGAAGACTTGGGATTTAGAGCTACCTTGTGCTCTATGGGCTTACATGACTGCCATCAAATCAGGTACTAGTTTCTCTCCCTTCCATCTAGTTTTTGGCAAAGAGGCTTTCCTTCCTATTGAGGTGGAGATACCAGCTTTGAAGATGATGCTAAAGCTTGAAGAAGATCCGAATGATGCATTCAAGTAAAGGCTTATATATTTTCAATGTGTACAATTGGATAGGTTGCCGGCTTTTGAGCGTTTTGAGCAGGTCTTGAAGAACAATCAAGCAAAGGCAAAAGAGAAGGTGAAGGACAAGGACCTCAAGAAGGGTGACATGGTGCTTTGTTACAACAGTAAGCTTGATAGAACTTTTCAAAACAAGTTTCAAATCAAGTGGCAAGGTCCTTTCTTGGTCTTAAATAGGTTTCCAAATGGAACATATCAGCTTGCTGACTTGGATGGTACCCCACATAAAGCGCGTGTGAATGGCTACAGGTTGAAGAAATATATTGCAAGGTTGATGACTGTAATTGAGGATGAGACTTCTTTTGAAGAATTTTCCGATCATGTGGCTAAGGATGAAGATGAAGTGAAGACTTCCTCATGTGGTTTATAGGATCTCTTTTGTGTTGCTGATCATGAATGATCTAGCAGGTTGGGGCATGGCAAACTATGTTGGGCGCATTTCTGACACCCTGTTTTTTGTAAATTTGTACATACGGACATGACGCACAATGTCAAAAGTGTGTGTGGACTTTCTTTTTGTGGGGTTTTTAGCTTGCTTTAGCAAGCACATGTACATGCACTGCAAGTCACTAGTCTATTGATAGCTGTCGGGCTGCTGTAAGTGCCTGTGAGTGAGTTTTTTGAAGTGAGACTTGTATATAACTTAAATTCATGTACAAACTTAAACAGTTCAGTCAAACTCCAAAAAATTGCAGGTTTGAGCTCGTTGTGCTTCCTTGATGGTTTTTGTTGCAGTTTTTGCCCCCGCCTTGCCTACTCTACATGTAGTCGTGTCGGGACAGTTCCTTATTCGCATCAATTTTGCATGTAGCAGTGTGTAGATTTAGATTTGGTCATATTCAGATTTCTCTCCAGCCATTTTTCAATCTTTCTCTCAAGCTTTAAAGTGCACCAATTGGAGTTGTGCTCTTCAAGTTATGACTAGTTCTCTGAAGGGTTATGGCTATGGCAACCTAGTGGCAAATTGTGTGCAGATAGATTCAGAGGGCATGTATCTATGAATTGTGTAATTGATATTGAAGTTATGGGTTTGTGATATTCAATTGTGAAAGGGGAGGCCCCTTGCCTTCATATGCATTGGTCGGCGTGTGCTATAAATCCATGCTTTGGTAGGGTTTTGCTCTTATGTGACATAGTCTCTTGGGTGGGCGACTGCCAGTAAATTCCCAAGGGGACTACTCTTGTTGGATTAGTGGTGTTTCAAAGGGGTTTCCCAAAGCTTTTGGTGTTCTTATAGTGCTCTTTCAACGCTCTTGGGTGACATCGCTATAGAGGTGTTCCAGTTTGCTTGTTTCCCAACAACACATGCATATCTTTCGGATAAAAATAAAAACAATGTCAAACAGTAGTAACCAAATAATTAATTGTACATCAAGCAAAACATCACATTGCTATCCATTACACTAAAATGAGAATGTGTGTGTGTGTGTGTGTGAGAGAGAGAGAGAGAGAGAGAGAGAGAGAGAGAGAGAGAGAGAGAGAGAGAGATTATAAAGCATTAAAAGTAGTTTCTGAAATTTTAAAGATAGACAAAAGTAATGATTGGAATTGTTTTATATTTTCACAGAGGGAGATATAGAGAGTTGCACTACACATCATTTTCAAATCTTGAAAATAGAATAACAAAGAGTAGCTTTTTGGAGATTGTTAAATTGATTTATATTTTTAGAGATAGAGAGTGAGATCTAGGTAGTATTTTGAATTATCTTTATAATCATTTAATGTTGAAGAAATAGAGAATAATTTTTTGAGGATTATTTTATATTTTGAGAGATTCATAAAGAGAAATAGAGTGAATTATATGTAGCATTTTCAATTGTTTTACAGGTTCTTAATAACTAACACACACACACACACACACACACACACACACACACACACACACACACACACACACACACACACACACACACACACAGACAGATTTCATGGTGTGTCTTTATTTTCTTAAAGATAGAGATAGAGAGACATTAGATGATATGTCATAAATTTTAGAGGTTCATCAAATTGAAGAGGAAGATAATATGAAGTAAACTATGATCCAAGAAATACTCAGACTGCGTTACCAACCAAGTACGCATGAATCATGCACATAAAAATAATACAAGTCGCGTAACCGACAAACCAAACAAATTTGCAGCATTTTTTGGCCGCGCCACTGACCAAATACATCAATATGCATAAATGCAACATGCAATAACGAACGACAGCATTTTGCTGCATTACCACCAAGGTGCCACCCGAATATAAGCGAATAGGAATTGTATACAGACATAACTTAGGCACGTTACTGACCATATGTCTGCCTTTGATAAAGGGAAGGGAAAGGTGTCATCGTCATAAAGATACTATTATTATAGCGTTATCGACTAGTACCACTACGATGTGCCATACTTATCATAGGACACTATTCAACCGCATTATTGTCCAAGTGTCCCCTGATAAGCACCATTTCGAAGAATCGCCTTACACAAGCATATATCCCTCGTGTAGCGGGGTGCCCACATCTAGCTGCGCACTGCAACTGTGTGCAGCTGCTCCCACGAGTATACACACATACACACACACACACACACACACACTCACACTCACACTCACACTCACACATACATATGTCAATACTTGTGAGTGAGAAGATGATTAGGAATAATATCCCAAAGGGCCCGTTGGGGCTGCTGTCTATATATATATATATAGAATGATGTACCCCATCGGGCTTACTAACGACCTCGAAGAAGATCGCTGAGAATCACAGATGCTCAATGGGTCCGGTGGCTTCTCTAAAACCCGGTGGGGTTTTGGTCGGTTCTCAAGTCACCCTAAATCGGAATTTCTGTGAACATGAAAAGATGTTAACATGTTATTAACATGTTCACGAGTGTTATTAACAAAAAAAAAAGCCGTGATCGCGTGATTTTAAATCCTTGGTTCAACTTCTAACTCCTCTTTAGTTTCATCTTTAACTTCATTAAGAACACATACACCTTTCTTCAACTCCTTGACAAAAACCATGTAACAAGAACGAGAGCTTTTTATTACTTTCTCTAAAGTTTGAGTATGTACAAGAGGTATAGTGTTGCGTGCACTATTAACATCTAGTGCAACATCCTTGCCTTGATAGGAAAAGAGGACTTTTCTCTCTAGAAAATACATAGTGGTAGCCATGCAATCAAACCATGGTGCCCCTAGGATACCATCTTCATGCTTGAGTGTAGAGATGAAGAAATGTTCTTTATCAACATAGCTTTGCACATGGAACCTTAACTTCCCAATCAATGGAGTGACTGAGACCTCTTGTGCTTTGAAAGCTCCATTTGCTTGTACCATATCTCCCATCTCAAAGTCATGAATTTCTAGCTTGGTAGCTAGCTCAACAAAAATAAAGTGTGGGTAGAGCCAGGGTCAAACAATATGAGAGTGTCATGCTCTCTTATATTTCCCCAAGCATAAGAGAGTGGTGCTCCTTTACAATGGCCTTCCTCTTTTATGTTAGTTTTCAGGCCCCGTGGTGGGGTTGTGGCCGGTATTCTTTGGATATAATGCTAATAAGGAGAGTGAGTCCTTTAGTCTCACAAGCTCCACCCATACACTATGTATTGCTCTCTTCTCCTTCCCCCTTCTCTCCTTCCCTCTCTTGAACTCACCGCACGGTTCCCATAAGTGGTATCAAAGCCCAGGCGACTCGCTCCAAGCCTTGGCTATCCCGCGTGCGCATCAAGCCTAACAAAAGATTGGAGTCTTGAGAGATTGGGAAGCTCTACAAAATCGGATATGTCAGGATCTGTAGGCTGAAGTGGGTATGAGATCTTGAAGGTGAGAAGCAAGGCAAAGCAGTGAAGCAGGGAAAGCTCAAATCCGATATCACACACCAATTCTCTCTCATTTCGACAGACTCATCAGATCCAATCTACCGGCTTTTGCCAATTCACAGAGAATTGAAGTTTTTTTTTAAACTTTAAATTAACACACACTATATAGTGTGCAAGGGTTTGCTCCCACCACTAATAAGCCCTCAACACCCCGACCCTTTGACCTCAGATCCCCCACTCACACCCAAGCATGAGAGAGCTTGAGAGAGAGATATATATATAGAGAGAGCAGAGCTGTGAGAAAGAGAGCAAGCAAGTGAGAGAGAGAGAGAGAGAGAGAGAGAGAGAGAGAGAGAGAGAGAGAGAGAGAGAGAGAGAGAGAGAGAGAGAGAGAGAGAGAGAGAGAACATGGTTTTTTGACATTGGCATCCCCGTCCGGCGGTGGAAGGCAACATTGACATCAGTGATTCACCATTTTGACATCAAATTTACAGACAGTCTTGACCTTAGTCCGTCAACCTCGACATTGGACATCGACGACTTGCCATTGGACATCGAGGACTCGCCACTCCGCACCGACATTGTCATTGGCATACACACAGAGAGAGAGCACACTTACTTTCTCAGTGCTTCGCATCGGCTCAACACCTCTCATTCTGTGGTGGATTTTCAACATTCAACCCCAATACGAGCATTCCTGCGAACGTCATTTTCCCACGGACAGCTATGCTTGCAACACGCAGCACAGGTGAGGTGCCTGTAGCATAGAGTAGTGACACAGGCAATGGCACCATGTGCACCGATCACATTTTATGGCATAATTTTTGGCTACGATTCTCCTGGAGGCTAGTCAACTAGTGCATTTCCGTTTGACGAAGGAAATCGGCACTGACATTCCCATATCAACATCGACATGCAAGTTACAGGGGGCTTTTGAGCCTGTTTACACATAGTTTCTCTAGGTTTCCAGACACTTACAGACACAACGCTTTTCAGGAGATTTTGGTAGTCATTTTGATAGCAGTTTCTCTGTGGACAAATGCGTTGAGAGATGCATGTTTGTTCTAGCACACCATAGTGCTATTGAGCTCTTTTGAGAGCAGATATCCCTACATGATACTTTTTACTGCACGCAACACTTCTTGGCACCTGTTTGAGAGTGGTCATTCATGTACATTGATTTGTAGACACTGTCCATTGTACTATGTGTGGAGCCATTTTTTGACTATTTTGGCAATTTTCTCCGCCGTTTCTGAGACTCGGACGGGAAGAGCCCTTTCTGAGACTGTGGCTAGTCGTTTTGTGTCTGCTTTAGCCTTTAGAGGGTCGTTGCGTGAGGTTTTCTTTGAGCTGGGGTACTCTCAAATGTTGAGATACCTTCGATGATATAGGTAGCTGGAGTTCCCCACTTACGGTACCCTCACCATAGGATATGTATCTGGACGGTTTCTTATGCTTTTGACGTCGAGTTGGCGGTCAAACAACAATGGTTTGAGTAATTTAATGGTTGCCTTGAGCAGTTTATGCGTTACTTTTGTCCTCTCAGGTTTGAGAGTTTACTCCCTGTACAAAGGAGATTCTGTCGGATTTTTCCCACGAGTCCATTTTATGCGTTCTTGGCACTTCTAGCTGTTCTTACACAATGATTTTTCTAATTCTGGTTTGAGTTTTTGCTCCAGTTCTAAGGGAAAATCTGCCGAAATGATCCCAATCAATTCACCATAAAGTTTTCGGCTACATTCTCTTGAGTCATGGCTGCGATAGTGCTTCCAAAATAGAAGAGTATTTTATCAAAAAGTTTGATGGCACAAACTTTGCTATTTGGCGGCAGCGTATGCAAGATGTTTTGATCAACAAAGGCTTGATAGCACCCTTGCATGAAAGAAGAGAGAATGCGTACACTGATGAACATTGGGAAGACTTGAATGAGCGTGCTATGGAGACCATTCACTCACACCTTTATTAATCCATTTACTTTACCATAATGGATAAGACCAATGTCAAAGATTTATGGGATGCTTTATGTGCAGCATGGGATGGGAACAATGCCTCAAACAAGGTTTTCTTGATGAAAAAGATTATGTGCATGAATATGAAAGAGGACACGAATGCTTGTTTTCCCTTGAAAGAGCTCAACAACATCTTTTTGCAGATTACTTCAAAAGGTGTCAATTTCGATGATGAAATGAAGGCCATTTTCTTGCTCTGTTTGCTAATATCATCATGGGATACCTTCAACATAGCCATAAGCAATTCTGCACCTAATGGCAAGCTAGTTTTTAGCGATGTTGCTAGTGGGTTGCTCACTGAAGAGATTCTACATAAATCTCTTGATGCGACTGAGCATGGTGATGTGTATGTGGCTAGTGACAATCGTGACAAGTAAAGGTAGCGTGGTCATAGCCGCGGTCGTTCGCAGGATCGTAGGCAAGGTCATAGCAAGATTTGCAACAAAGACATGAGAAACGTTGAATGTTACTACTGCCATAAAAAAGGATACTTGAAGAAAGATTGCCGCACAATGCAACGTGATAAGGGCAAAGAGAAAACAAAGTTTGACAAACCTAAAAGAAACATGAAAATTGAAGAGCTTAATGTGGTTGAGTCTCTAGCCATTGAGATAGTTTTTGACATTCCAAATGATGTGTTGATTTTCATATCGAATTTGAGTCTTGATGCACGGTTAGCTCTTGACGAGTGTTATGGATAGAGTTGGATTGTGGACTCGGGTGCTAGCTTTCACGTGACTCCTCACAAGGAGTGGTTTTCTACATACACTATCACACATGGAATAGTGAAGCTAGGCAATTCTTATGAGCTTGATATATGCGGTGTGGCTAGCATTAAGTTTCCTATGCAAAATGGCACTGAGTTTATGATGCACAATTGTTACCATATACATGTGGTAGTGATGTGTGTGAACACACTTAGGACCGCCGATGCATTTTTTCCCTCACTAGGAGGTTTCCCCTCCCCCCCCCCCCCCCCCCGTGCATTGTATATACGCCCATTCATTCTAGGGCTATCTATCTTTCTGTAGCACACTAAGTAAAAATCTCTCTATTGTGTGCCTTGAGCTTCCTTCATCTTCTCCAAGTTGTGTGTGTTTTCGTGTAACCCTAATTCCAACAATTGGCATCAGAGCAAGTTGCGTCCTCCCGGGCCTTGTCGCCAGCAGCTCCAGCACATGACTGCTCACTTTCTCCAAATTTTGTGAGCTTTGGTGAGCGTTTGCAGGTTGACAAAAATTTTGGGTGTGCTTGTAGAGCTCAGTCTGCTTACATTTTGATTCGGGCTCATTTCAGCCACCGTTTCCACTACATGCTATTTTGTCATTTTGTGCAAATTCTTTTTCAGTGCCATTGTCTGCATAGTAGGTCCCTTACAGCCTTCTATGGTTTGTGCTATATATCACGTGTTGTTTCCGCTTCATTTCTCCTCTTTTTGGGCGGTTTTCATAATAGGTGCAACATTTACCATGATTGACAACATTTACCATGATTGACAACATCACAGATGTGCTCAAGATGTTTGCTGCTGCTGTTGAGGACAAATTGGATGGGGAAAATTATCCTATGTGGGCTTCCATAATGCAACATGTTCTTGTGTCAAAGGGCATCTGGAATATTGTACAAGGCATTGATGTACGTCCTGGTTTTGAGGATGTAGGCAATGTTGAGGATGTTGCAGGTCTTGCTGCAAGGATTGCTAATGTTAGAGTTGTTTTGCCTACGACAGAACAAGCTTCTTGGGATGTAAAGGATGTGCATGCTCATGCGTTGATTGTGTTGTGTGTGAAGCGCACCATTACTCCTCACATTCATTCAACAAAATCAACAAAACAAGCTTGGGATATTCTGGCTGGTCTTTATGCAAGCTGCAATGAGGCAAAAAATGCATTGCTGCATAAAGAGCTGGAGTAAAAGATTATGCATGAGGAAGATGATATGGACACTTTCCTTTGCTGGTGTCAGGGATATCAATGAGCAACTTATTTCTGTAGGTGAAGTCATTTCAAACGGTTCCCTTGTGCAGACTATTCTTGATGCCTTACCAGATTCTTACCAGACTTTTGCTAGTACTTGGAGACTTATGACCCAAGGAAATCCTGAAGTTGTCAAGTTTGATGCATTATGCACATTGCTGTTGCAAGAGTCACTTTCCAGAAAAAGTAGGACTAGACAACATGCAATTGAACAGGATTTTATTGCTTCTCAAAGAAAGGGTGGTAAACAGCAATGCAGCCACTTCTTATGGTTCTTCTGCGAGTGGAAAATCACCTGTTCCTAATGCTTCTGCTGGAAACGATTTGTCTGGAAATTCTAGTGATAAGGGAAAAAAGAAGATGTGTTACCATTATTGTAAAGCTAATGATCACTTGATCAAGCAGTGTCCTAAGTTGAAGGCCAAAGAGGCTAATTAGAAAGAGGGCGTTTCCACTACAAATGCTGGTTCCACTACAAATGTAGCCATTCTTGAGTCTTCTATGAAAGGAGACTTTGATGCTGATGTTGATGCAGAATGGGCTTTTAGTGCAGAGTGCACTTACAATCCTGCTGTCCATGATGCATGCATGTCATTTGCTGCAGATTCACATGTGAGGTATTTTGATAGTGGTGCTACAAAGCACATTACCTCACATCGTGAATTGTTCACCTCTCTCGACTATGTCCCTCATAGGAATTCAGTCAGTTGTGCAAACAATGCCTCTTATATGGTTCAGGGAGTTGGAAAGATTGTGCTTATTGCTGCAAATGGCAGTTCTTTCACACTTGTTGATGCACTTTATGTACCTGGGATCAAGAAGAATCTTTTGTCTGTATCTACACTTGCTAGACTTGGACTTGTAGTCAAGTTTGTGGATGACAGATGTACAGTCCATGATCTCAGTTTTGGTGATGAAATTGTTGCATCTGGCATATTATGTCATGGGCTGTATAAGCTCACTTTGTATGAAAAGTGTGGGTAGAATTTTGCAAATGCAGTTGTGGATTCTAAGGCTATTTCAGATGCAAAACTTTGGCATGCACGTTTTGGGCATCTGAATTTTGTCAGTTTGCCGCATTTGCAAAAATATGATATGGTTTCTTCTTTTGCCGCCTCTTGAAGCACCTGTCAAACACATTTGTGAAGGCAGTATTTTGGGTAAGATGCAGCGTTCTAAGTTTCCAAAGGATGGTTTAGTTAGGGCCACATGCACGTTGCAGCTTGTGCATAGTGATGTTTGTGGACCCACACAAACTCCATCCTTGGGAAATTTCCTTTACTTCGTGACTTTCATTGATGATTACTCTAGGAATGCATGGATATTTCCGCTTAAAGCGAAGTCCAATGTTTTTATGTGCTTCAAACAATTTTTGGCTATGGCTGAAAATGTCTCAAAATGTACTATGGGCACCCTCTGTTCCAATCGAGGGGGGGAGTATATGTCTCATGAATTTAATGCATTTGACTATGGGATAAAACACCAATGTACAGTGCCTTATACGCCTCAGCAAAATGGTGTTGCTGAGAGGAAAAAGAGGTCACTTATGGAAATGGCACGATGTATGGTCAAAAGTCAAGCTTTGCCGCATTCTTTCTGGCTTGAGGCCATCATGTGTGCCACTTATGTACTAAACATGTGTCCTACAAAAGCTTTGTAGTCTATTACGCCATATGAAGCATGGCATGATAGAAATCCTTCTATTGAGCACATGCGTGTTTTTGGCTACTTGGCATATGCTTTGGTGCCACAAACACAATGCAAAAAATTGGATGATAAGGCTGTCAAATGTATTTTTGTTGGTCATAATACTGAAAGCAAAGGTTACAGGTTGTATTATCCACAAACAAAGCGTATTCTGGTTTCACAGGATGTTGTGTTTGTGGAAGATTCTGTTCAACCTTTGTTGTCATGTACTAGAGAGAGTAATGAAAGCTCACATGACATTTATGACAGTTTTTTGCCTCTTTTCAATGGTGGAAGTACGAATGTTAATTACAATGATGCAAATGTACAGCCTATGGGGGTTTCAAAAAATGTTACAGATCAGCCATTACTGATGTAGATGTACATGATGTACTTGATGAGGAAAGGATTGAAAATGAGCAGGCTAGAGGTATGCCAAAATGGCTGGTGCATATATTGCGTGACAGTAAATTGGATGCACCTTTGTCTAGTCGTACTGGTTCAAGCTCTCGTCATGCATCGTATGCATCAGATTGTTATGCTTTGGTTGTGTCTAGCTTACATGATGTTGAGGAACCTCTATCTTTTGATGAAGCACATAATTCAAAAAATTGGATGACTGCTATGCAATTGGAATATGATGCACTTATAGAAAATGACACATGGACTTTATGTGATTTTCCCCCTGGAAAAAAGGCCATTGGTATGAAGTGGGTTTACAAGTTGAAACGCAAGCTGGATGGTGAGATTGATCGCTATAAGGCTCCTCGACTTGTTGCAAAGGGTTATGCACAACAAAAAGGCATAGCTTATGAAGAGACTTTTGCTTCCTCATTTTCTATGTGCATCGGCAGCTCATTTTGGTTGGGATGTACATCAATCAGAAATTGTTACTGCTTTCTTGAATGGTGACATATTTGAGGAAGTTTATGTAACACAGCCTCGCGGTTTTGTCAAGAAAGGACAAGAGGACAAAGTGTGCAAATGTAAGAAGGCTTTGTATGGGTTGAAGCAATCTCCTCGTGCGCTTGGTATGAGAAAGCTCACACTCATTCGGTCAAACAAGGCTTTTGTAACAGTCCAACAAAAAGCACATTGTATGTAAAGCGTGAGGGTGATGTACTTCTCATTGTGGTTCTTTATGTAGAAGATTTGCTGATCACTGGACCAGATAAGAGACATATTGCTGAATTTAAGTCTGATTTGAATGCTACTTTTAAGATGAAAGATTTGGGGCTATTGCATCATTACTTGGGTATACAATTTAAGCATTGTGATGGTGGTATTTCCTTGTGTCAAAAAAGTTACATAGAAACATTGCTATGTAAGTTTGGACTTGAGGATTGCAAACCTCTTGCCACTCCCATGGAAAGAAGTTTGAAATTGAGTCTTCATGATGCTGGTGATCCTGCAGATGTCGCTCTTTACCAAATTGCTATTGGATGCATTATTTATGTATGCAACACGAGGCTGGATATTCAGTTTGCAGTCTCACACGTCAGTAGATTTATGCATAGCCCAGGGTCTAAGCATTGGCAGGCTGCCAAGAGGATTTCCGGCTACCTTATTGCCACTTTATATCTTGGCTTGTTTTATCCCAAGGGGGGATCATTGCCTCTAGACATACATACTTTTTTGGACTCAGATTGGGTTGGTTGTTTTGACACGAGAGTGTCCACAAGTGGTTTTTGTTTCATGCTTGGTAGTTCATGTATATCATGGTTGAGCAAGAAGCAACCTACTGTGGCCACTTCTAGTTGTGAGGCTGAGTACAGGGCAGTCTTCACAGCTACAATTGAGTGTGTATGGCTCAGATGCCTTATGGATAATTTGGGTGTTAGGCAAGACACTCCCAAGACTATCTACACTGATAGTCAAAGCGCATTGGCAGTTGCGAGGAACCCAGTTTTTCATGCTCGCACAATGCATGTTGAGGTGCATTACCACTATGTCAAGGAGAGGCTCTCAGTATACCCCCTAAGCAAGCCCCCTACTTGCTTTGGTCACCCCCCCCTTTGTAGCTTGTGCTTGAAGCTCATTGGACCCCTCCAGGCCTAGCCAATCATAAGCAAGAGTCATACCAAGCAACAAGGGTAGCCTTGGGACAAGTGTCCCCCTTTCCCCTTTGAGAGAGAGAACTTGATAAATGGAAAAACAATTAATAAAATCTTCTAAATTATCTTTGGACCCCTTGGGTGGCCAACCAATAGGCTTCAGGCACACCATGACGGCAACATGAGGAGGAGCTTGACAAGTGTCCCTTTTGCTTTCTTTGTACCAGGCATGCCTTGTGTGAGTGTGTGTGAGTTATCTCTCATCCCCCCTCTTGTAGGGCTCGCCCCTCCTTGTAGGGATTGAATCTTCACACCTCAAGCCACTCAACCTTGGGCCTAGTTCTCACCACAAGCTTGGCCCTTAAGCCCCTCAAGCTTGGGCTGGGTTCTCACCTCAAGTGCAGCCCTAGCATCTCAAGCATGACAAGCACCTCAAGCATCTCAGTCATCAAGCACATCAAGCATCTCGGTCATTAGGCACCTCAAGCACCTTAGCCATCAAGCACGACAAGCACCTTAAGCTTGGGCCGAGTGTAATGTCAAAGGACTTTTACACTAATTATTAAAGGTCTTCAATGAAGATAACCCTAAGGTCTTATGCTCCATTGGTTAGCCTTGCTCTTTGATAGACCATCTCTCATTTGGGCCCCTTTACCATTGGCCCCGTGTTGAGATAGATCTATAAGCACATGTCTATATCTTAACCCTTGTTCACATTTATTCTCCCACATTAATTGATCAGTTTAATATGAGAAAATCATTTTTTTTGGTTAGATATTAGATTTTATGACAAAGGACAAGTGTTGGAACATGCTTGAGTTACATTAGGAGGTGTTCCCATCTCATTGGTCAAGTGTGAAGCATTCTAACTTAAGACTAGTTGCACACTTTCATATCTATATAAGAGAGGGATCTTTGCATTTTGAGGCTCTTGCTCCTCTTACACACTCTCTCAAGTGCCCAATATTGGCAAAGCAATCTCTCTCTCTCTCTCTCTCTCATTCTCATGGGAGCTCTAGAGACAGACTTTATGTTCAAGCTCTTGGCTATGAATGAAAATCCAAGTCAATGAAAGTTTTCTCTACTCCATATCTACTATCCTATTATGCTATGTTCTGCTAAGATTTTGCCTATGAGAAAGTGTATACAAAGGATCCATTCTCTTGCTTGAAAAATACTTATTTCCACCTTCATCTCTCTCTTTCCCCGCAGTTGCTTTCTCCCCATTGGGGTGTTTAAGGTTTGGGAAGGAGGGTTATACCATGGAATCTTGAAGATCACCATCTTCTTGATTGAAGAAAGGCTTTGCAAGAGCACAAACATGTATTGTAACAAAGCTTTCTTTTGAGAGAATTATAATGCAAGTCCTTTTGGAGGGGGAAGCGGCTCCAAGCAAATTCGGTCCTCATCAATTTGTCAATATTAATTGATTATTCTATTTGAATTATGTGCATGGTTAAAGTGTTTTTAATGTGTACTTGTGTAAAGAAATC
Organism: Adiantum capillus-veneris; assembly: GCF_014529385.1. Taxonomy (NCBI): domain Eukaryota; kingdom Viridiplantae; phylum Streptophyta; class Polypodiopsida; order Polypodiales; family Pteridaceae; genus Adiantum; species Adiantum capillus-veneris. The sequence continues at coordinate 126,818,721 of NC_140932.1, forward strand.
AGTGCGGCACACCCTATGTTCTCCTTGCTCTCTCTCTCTCTCTCTCTCTCTCTCTCTCTCTCTCTCTAAGGAAAACCCTCTCCTTTCATAGTTAAATTCCGTTGAATCTAAAAGTAAGTGTGGCCCAACATAATCAAAAGAATGTAATTAATATTGACAACTTAAATTTGGCTTCTGATATAGCTTTTGATGATGGTTCCACAGTTGTCAACTACTTTGTTGACAAGTTACAAGAAGCAACGGGAAACCCTATTTTGCAAGCGGAGGTTCAAAGCCAAATTCAGGTTCTTCAAGCCCAAGTTCCTTCAAATGCCCAAGAAGAGAGAATTTATGCCATGTCTTCTAGTTATACCTCCAAAAGAGGATTATCTTTGGGTAATGAAGAGGAGATACCAAAAGGACCTCCAAGGAAAACTGTTTAAGAAGAAGAAGTGTGCCTTGAACTTTCAAGGGAGAGGTATGTGACACTCCACCTACCTCTGAAAGTGATGCAACTCCAAGATTATTGCGGGCACAATGATCACCTACTCCCCCCAAAAAGAAGAGGAAGTCATCAAGTTTTCCCTCCCATGCTAGCAAGAGGAAGCAAAGAAAGCGGTCACCATCTTTGCCTTCTTCCTCATCTTCCTCTTCATCATCATCACAACGTTCTAATAGAAAGAGGACGACAACTTGCCTCCCAAGAGAGAGAAGGGGGGGTAAACAAAGAAGCTATGTGGCATGGAAGAGGTCATGTAATTTGAAAAATTCAAAGAGGGAGGAAAGAACATAAGCTTTCTTACCTAAGAACCTTAGGAGCAATTGACAAATTACTAGCCTTTATCCAACAATTTGATGCGACTTTTGGAGATGAAGATTTTTCAAAATTTTCAAAGCTCCGAAATGTTTATATGCATTTCCAAAACTCACCCCTTCAATGGTGGGTAAGCCACATAGTCAAGGTGAATCTTCAAAGACTTGGAAAGCTTTGAGGATTTCTATTACAAAGCAATTCCTTCCAAGTGATGCCAAAGACAAAGTCCTCACGGAATGGAGAAGCTTGAAGATGGCCCCATATGAGTCTTTCCAAAAGTATGTGGATAAGTTTTGGGAGTTACATCTCAAAGCCACCCTCTTTCAAATAGATAGACTTTGCGAAACAAAAGCAACAATTTTGTGCTAACCTATTTGAGGAGATGAGTGAGTATGTCAACTCACAAAGACCTGAAACATTTATGGAGGTAGGAACTGAGAAGGGCTCAAAGCCAACAGAAGCTAAAGAATCAACTGAGCCAAAGGGGAAGAGCAATGTGATGTAGAATTCTCGCAAGGCTAACAACAAAAACAATAAGAAAGGAAAGGCAAAAGAAAAGGGCTACAAAGGTAAAAATAAACTTTCTCTTGAAGAGGTTGAACTTTATCGTAAAGATAACAAGTGTTCCAAGCAAGGTCGTGTTTCTTGTGCATGTCCTAGAGAAATGAACGTAATGACCCTCCTAGAGCCACCATGGTGGAAGCTCTAAAATGTGGGAACCATGCGGTGAGTGCAAGAGAGGGAAGGAGATAAGGGGGAAGGAGAAGAGAGCAATACATAGTGTATAGGAGGAGCTTGTGAGACTAAAGGTCTCACTCTCCTTATTAGCCTTATATCCAAAGAATAGTAATGGGCGGGCGCCCGGACCCACAGGGCCTGAAACCTAACAATCTCCTACTTGAAGGCCAACCTGGCCCAAGTGGCTAAAGAATGTAGGGGCTATTATGTATTGATAGCCGTTTTTTAGGCTCTTTGTAATTGCCACAGTGAGTTACCTCACCCTACCAAAATCACCCAAACACTGTGGCTATCCCTACCATTTCACTGTACATAGGCGTGCGTGAGTCACGGGACTTTTCCCATATCTTCTTCAAAACCCTCAGCTAGCTAGTCACTGGGCTAGGTGAGCCAAAAAAAATAAAAAAAATAAAAAAATAAAAGTATATTATGGCCTCTTTGTGTGTAAATATTTCATTGTATATATGGCCTAAATATAGGGATTTTTTATAATTATTTTGGTATTTTATTTAAATATTTCTACTTAGGTGTGTGTTTTATTAAACCTATGTACACCTTCTTTCATCCTCTTACACCATAATTATATATATATATATTTTTGCCAATATGTACATACTCTAACCTCATATTTTTCCTTTATACAAATCACTCCTACATTTTCACCCTCACCCTCGTGAAAACAAAAAATTGATTTCTACTCATTGGTTACTTTTATTATATTATTTACTTGCATACCTTTTCCTCTTTCACCCAAAATAATTCAAGGAGGGACCATATCATATGATTCCAATATCTTTCCATATCCATAACTCCTCCATATTTTTATTATTATTTTTACTCATTATTCTAACACCATGTGCTCATTGAGCTAAAGTCCATGAATAGTCCATACACTAGTCCCACCATGTATATATTTCTTTATTCACCAATAATCCTCCTCCATGCATGTGTCAAGGGCAACTTGGATGCTTTGTATTATGATATGACAAAGGAGGGGCTCACTCTTGGATGCATTGTACAAATTCAACAAAGGAGGGGTCCACTAAAAGACTTTTGCAAGCATAAAAACAGGCTTTTTGGTGAGAATTTTGGCACCTATCTCCACTCTGAATTTGGAGCAGTGGTCAAAAGAGAAAATGTAGCCCACGCTCTCAATAATCACCTCAAATTTTTTCATGATTTTTGGAGCTACCAGCGGTGAGCTATGATTTTTTGAGTGGACCCCAGTCTGCCCACTTTTTTCACAAGTAGCCCATAGTCTTCTCTCACCTCTTTCCACACTTCTACACACACACACACACACACACACACACACACACATTTCTCTCAATCCCTCACTCAAACCTGCACCTTCAATGGTTTCTCTCACCTTCTTCACCATTAACCTCCCCACTTACTCCCATAGCTCTCATATGAGCTCTCCATGTACATACACCATCTCTATGCCTCTCTCTATTATCTCCAAAGTACAATTCCATCTTACTCCTTATATATATACATAAATTCAGCATGTGTACCATGCTTAACCTCTGCAAATCAAAAGATCTCATCAACGGAATTACCATTTTCATCACGATGATCAACCTTGGCAGCGGTGGCGTAAAGAAGAGAAGACGAAGAAGAAGATCGATGGTCATTTAAGAACCTACACAAGTAAGTCCAAAACTTCTTCAAGCTTCACCATCACAAGGATTTGTTCACTTCATTCAACCATCTTACTCCAACCATCCCACCCATTCTACCCATTGTAAATATATCATTAACTTTCTAGTGATTACTAACACTAACCACTAACATACTAACACAAAATAGCCATTGACCTAACCATAAAAGACACCTCACCTCAAGACATGTGTATAGTAACTCTCTCTCTCTCTCTCTCTCTCTCTCTCTCTCTCTCTCTCCCTCTCCTTACTTACTTTCACCTTATCTACCATCAATAATGCTCTCTTTTGAGCCCACACCCATGACTCAAGCAGACAAAGAAGACCCACAATGTTTTGATATTCAAAAAAATCATAATCTTGATTTGTTAGCTTGTAAATTAGGATTTCCAATAATCCTAATGAGGGGTCTCCAACCTATAAATAGGCCCCTCTCCTTCTTGCAAAACAACCTCCAATATCTCACATAGCACCCCAACACTCTATGCGTGAGGAGAGACTTAGGTGTAGCAACCACTTGTGAGCTTCACTCTTGGTGTGAGAGAAGCTTTCAAGCTACACATTGCAAGTGAGAGAGCGTTGAGTTCCACAAATCTCAAAACCACTATTGTATATGCTCCTTCATCATCAATAAATTGAGGTTTGGTGCATCAAAGGCGTGATTCGACGTTCAAATCTTCGTCCTTCTATTTGTGCAATACGGTTTGGTGAATTCAAGGTGACTTGTGTATTTTGAGTTTTTATCGGTTGATCTTGATTTTAGGAAGTGTTTTAGTGTGTTTTTCATTGCCAATTTTGTGTCCATTGTAAGAGGGTATTGTGGTGAGAGGTCTCCCACACCCTAAGACAGTGTGTGTGTGTGTTTTGGCAATGTTTAGCAATCACTAAGCATTGAGTGAGTTTTGTACAAGTTCTACGATAGCATCATAACGAACCATCTCCATTTGCAAGTCACAAATAAGGTATTACGCAAGATCCTTTTCTCTCTCTCTCTCTTCCCTTTGCTCTAGCTCTCTCTGGTCCATTTTGTGTGTGTCTTGGTGTGAGGTTGCTTGTGTGTGTTGTGTGGTGCATCTTCTTGGTTGTGCCAAAATCTCTCTTGCGTCCTAGTTCGCATACCATAACTAGGTGGTGCCCCTATCTTGTTTGGGTTTGGCTGTGGGTTTGTTGTTGTGTTGTGCTTGTGGTTGCCCCAGGCCCAATTGAGCAGCACGGGAGCCTTGAGGGGTGTTTGGAGGTCGCCTCTCTTGTTGCCCGCCCCGGACCGCCTCAATTTTGGTGCCCCCACTGAGGACAGGCTTGTGTATGTTTTGTGTAGGCTCAACCTTTAGCATAATCAAGTAGCTTGCATGAATCACGAGAATTTGTATGATCCCTTCATTCCCATTGCAAGGCAAAAGGTACACATAATTGTTAGTACTAAGTTGCAATTTCAACGTGTAATTCGTAGAATTTTAGGTCCTCTTAGGTTGGCAGAGATAAACGCATCAGTAAATCCTTTTATTTTGCCTCTCATTAGGTACGACCTTAGTTTGGACGTCTATATTTTTGTTTTGTTTTAAGCATAAGGTCATGCATAGACAATGGATAATGGCCCAAGAATAGAGGTTTTCCCCTTTCATTTCACTCCACACATTAGAATAAACATTGCAATTAGTAGAAAAATCCATTTTCAACAACGTATGGCGTTCATGTTTGGTGCCCAAAGAGTAGGAGAAATTCTCGCGTCACCAAACCCTGTCATCCTACCTCTCATTGATTATCATAGGTCATTTGATGTGAATATTTTTATTTTGTTGTAGAATAGATTGCAATTTAGAGAATATTATTGTGTAGATCTTTTAAAGAAAGAAAAAACAAAACGCGTCACTTTGAAATCAATTCAATGGAGAATCAACGCCAAATGTCTGGATATCCTCTTTTCTTTGGAGAGCCTGGAGAGGATGCAGAATTATTTTGGCAAATTTCAAGATGTCTTGTCGTATCAAGAGGATAGTAACTGATCAAGAACGTGTAGAAATGTTTGAGGTAGTCCTTAGGAAAGATGCTAGCACTTGGTTTGACTCTTTGCCTGAGGAAGTTAAAGAGAATTACATGGAAGTTGTCAATCATTTCAAGAGATACTTCTTTGATCCCCAAAACACTCAAAAGCTATGGCAAGACATTGTTTCTCATAAGCAAAAAGACTTAGATGACTACTACTTGTACAAGCAAGAGTTCCTACGTCTTTGGGCTCTATGGATACGAAATGTTGCTAACCCTGGTGATGGTGCAGAATTTCTAAAGAAGGAGAGGTTCATAGCTGGACTCTTTCCTGACCTTAAGGTAAAAGTTGAGGCGGGTGCACCTGCTACCTTTGATGCAGCTGAAACTAGGGCTGCTGAGAAGTATAGGAAACTCAAGTGCTTAAGGGGAGAGGTTCCAATAGAAGGTCTTAGACCCAAAGGTAAGTCACAAGCATCAACATCGAGGGAGATTCCTGAGGTAACGACGGAAGTAATTGAGAAGTTAAACGAATCTTTAAGCAGCCTGTCAATTCACCTTGCACAAGCTGTAGGTCCAAAGGGACAAGCAAAGAAGTCTGAAGAGCGAGATCCACGACCTAGGAGAGTCTTGCAATGTTGGAATTGCGGAGAGTCTGGACATGGGATGTATAATTGTCCTTGGCCCCGTGGGGAGCCAGGGAGGCCTAACTTGAATTACCCAGTGATGAATGCAGGAGAAGGAGCTGGTCAACAACCAAGGCTTCTACAAAGGTCAAATGGACCAAGACCACCTCCACAAGGGGTAGAAGGAGTTCCACCTTTGCCAGATCCAAATGTGCATGTGGTAGAGGTGACAAATTCAAATGAGGTTGACATGGAAGCCAATGGCATTAAGCGTGGCCGACGAAAAGGTAAAGAGAAAGAAGGAGTCACATCACAGAGTGACCATGGACAAGGCAAGAAGGCAAAGGAAACCAAGGAAACCAAGAGGACTCGACGTCGTATCAACCTCCAAGACTTCCCTCTTGGACATGGTATGGCTCCGTACAACTTGTTGGAAGACATGAGAGGTAAGGGTCCTGATATTTCATGGCCTCAATTTCTTGCATTATGTCCACAAGTTAGGAGGGATTTAACAAGGGCAGTTAGCACTAGGAGAAAGGTAAAAGAGAGTGTGCCTGTTGTAAAAATTGCACAAGCTGAAATGAATGAGGACATTACATCGGTGCTAGACTGTTACATCAAAGGAAGATTGGTTAGGAAAGGTCTAGTGGATGGGGGTGCACAAATTTGCATCATGACAGAGGGACTCATGCAAAAACTAGGCATGCACATCCATGAGACACCTGAAATTAAGGTCAAGATGGCAAACAATAGCAAGGCTAGGTGCGTAGGCATTTGTAAAAATGTTTTTGTGGAGGCCTTTGGCATTAAGAAGGCAGTGGATTTCTATGTCATGTCTACCAAAGGAAATGGTTACCCATTTATCCTAGGGAGACCATGGCTAATGAAAATGCGAGCTTTGCAGGATTGGGAAAGTGGAAAATTAATTTGCAGGAATGACAATCATAAGAAGGTTGTCTTTGACATGAAGGAGCAACGCCAAGAGGAGCTCCATGAAGAATCATCTCAAAGTGAGACGGAAGAAGGTTGGACCGATAGCACTTCAGAAGAAGAAAGTAGCGGCAGCATTACTGAAGAGGAGTCTTCCATCGAAGTCATGGGGGTAAGGTTTAAGCCAAGCAACCAAGAGACCTCTTGTCAAGGCTTGGAGGAGGTAGGTCCTCAAGAGAACGAAGGTGAATATCAAGATGAAGGGATGCTGGAAGGTATGCTATCAACAACACTTACAAAGGATGAAAGAGAGGAGTTCAAATGTGTGCTAAGGAAGTTTCCTAGGCTTTTTGCTAAAGACTACACCGATGTGCGTGGAGTAGATGCTGTTCAACACAAAATTGAGTTGAAGCCAGAGGCCACACCTAAGGCTCAGAAGCTACGAAGGCTAGGAGTCATCAAGGAGCAGGCTTTACTCAAGGAGGTAAGAAAGCTTCTAGCAGCAGGGTTCATTTATCCAGTGGAGAATTCAGAGTGGGTCTCTCCTGTTGTTGTCACTCCTAAGAAGAACGGAAAGTGGAGGGTGTGTGTGGATTACCGTCCACTCAATGAGGCAACAAAAAGAGATCACTTTCCCCTCCCATTTCAGGATGAGATACTAAATGAAGTAGCTGGTCATGAGAAGTACACTGTGTGTGATGGCTACTCAGGCTACTTTCAAATAGGTATCGCATTGGAAGATCAATTGAAAACAACCTTTATCACTCCTTGGGGTTGTTATGCTTTTAGAGTCATGCCATTTGGTCTGACAAATGCTCCTGCAACATTCCAACGTTTCATGAACATGGTGTTTCAAGCATTCTTTGGAAAGTCAATTAGGGTGTTCATTGATGATTTTTGCATTTATAGCTCAGAATCATTGCATCTACAAAGGGTAGAAGAAGGTTTAAAGAAGCTCTACGACATGGGAGGTCAACTCAACCCCGACAAGTGCCACATAGGTGAGGATGAAGTGATCTTGCTCGGTCACAAGGTTTCCTATAAAGGCATTGAGGTGGATCCTTCAAAGGCAAAGGCTCTTATTGAGCTCCCATCACCGAAGAGTCTTAAGGAGGTCATCTCTTTCATTCAGAAGGTGAAGTATATGTCACGCTTCATTCACTTAGCCTCGGAGTTGCTTCATCCTTTGCAAAAGTTGACACAACAAGTAGAATTTGCATGGTCTGATGAGCTTGAAGAGTATTTTTGTAACATTAAAGTCATTTTGTCAGAGCTACCAACACTCATGCCTCCTTGTTGGGAGTACACATTCTTTGTTAGCTCTAGTGTTGGAAGGGAAACAATTGGTGCTGTGTTGCTACAACAAGATCCCCACAGTACAAGGATGCGACCCATCTACTTTGCTAGTAGGGTCATGAATGCTTTGGAGAGAGACTACACAGAAGCAGAACTCATGATGCTTTCTCTCATGTTTGCGGTGAGAAAGTTTAGATCCTACCTACTACCAAAACCTTTTGTAATTCTCACTGCAGAAAATTTGTTCCCTTGGGTGTCATCTCAAATGAATCTTAGTACTAGGATCTCAAAGTGGATTATGGAGTTGCAAGAGTTCCAATACTCTTTCAAGGTAGAAGATAGTGTGCGTGCACAATTGGCAGGGATTCTCACTTATAGGGTACATGAGAAGGAAATTAAGGTGCCTCAAGTAAAGACCCTACCATTGCCACCACCAAAAAGTATTCCCAATGCTTTTACCTTGTTCTTTGATGGAGCTTTTCGACGAGCCACAGGAAAAGCAGGGGGAGGGCTAGTGTTGCTCAACCCAAGTGGAGAGGTGGTCATGAAAGAGAAGTTCAATCTACCAAGTTCAGCTAGCAACAATGAAGCAGAATATGACACTCTACTTCAAGGTTTGAAGATGTGCATTGGCCAAGGGATACAACGCCTCATGGTAAAGGGAGATGCACTTCTCATTGTTAAACAGATTTTAGGCATTTGGGCATGCAAGAATGAGAGCTTACGGACAAAAGTTCATGCCATTCGTAGATTGTTTAATCAATTTGAAGAAGTGCAACTATATCATATTCCTAGGAAACAGAATGAAGATGCTGATTTACTTGCACAACAAGCCGTTGCATGTGTAAAGAAAGAAGTGCAGGTCATCATGGTGGCGGCTGCTGTGAAGCAACCGAGGTACCAGGGATTGGAGTCATTGGCTCCCATCATTGGCTACATTTTGGAGGGTGAGTTTCCACCAGACTTCACAAAAGCTCAGAAGAGGAGACTCATGAAGAAGGAAAGCGTATATCTCTTCCTAGAAGGCTCCCTCTATCAAAAAGGGAAGGATCAAGTATGCAGAAGAGTACCAACTATTGAGGAAATTCCAGCCATTCTAAAAGGTTTGCATGAAGAGGCATGTGGTGGTCATTTTGCCCAAGAATCAACTGTGAAGAAGATTTTGCTTGCGGGTATGTTTGGCCAAGCTTGCATGTGGATGTTCAACATTGGTGTAAAAGCTGTCACAATTGTCAGATAAATGGAAATAGAAGGTTGGTGCATGGCCCGAGGCAAATAGTGCTTGCAAATGGACCCTTTGAAAAGTGGGGCATTGATGCTATGGGTCCTCTGCCTAGGACAAAAAATGGTAAACTCTACATTCTAGTGGCTGTAGACTATATGACTAGGTGGGTGGAAGCTCAAAGTGTGGCAAGAGTGAATGAGAGGACAATTAGCAAGTTTGTGTACACTCACATTTGTTGCAGATTTGGCACACCTTTGGAGATTGTTTCTGATAATGGTCCAGGGTTTAGGAAGGGCTTGCTCACAGAAGTTTGTGAAGAGCTTCACATTCTACATCGTCATAGCACACCATACTACCCACAGTCAAATGGTTTGGTGGAGAAGGCTAATGGTGTCATTGCAGGAATCATTAGAAAGATGGTGCAAAACAAGACAAAATTATGGGATGACTTCTTGGATGGTGCCTTGTGGGCATATCGAACCACATATAGGGAAGCCACGGAGTTCACACCATTTCACTTGGTCTATGGTCAAGAGGCTTTGCAGCCTATCGAGCTCAACATTCCAACAATGCGACTTCATGGCAAAGGAGCACAAGATGATCAAGAGGTATGGATGGATCGACTTCTTACGTTAGTGGAGCTTGAGTGGAAAAGAGAAGCAGCATACGAGTGCTACAAGAGGAAAGCCACACAAGCGAAAGAAACGCACGACAAGAAACTGAAGGACAAAGGCATGAAGGAAAGAGAGCTTGTGCTAAGGTATGACAATCGACTTGACAATCGTTTTGATGCCAAGTTTGAAACTAGATGGCAAGGGCCATACATAGTCAAGAAGGCTTTCAATTCTAGTTACTATCAGCTTATGGACTTGAATGGTAAAGAGCACTCCAGGAAGGTAAACGGGTATCGCTTGAAGCCCTATTTGAGTCGCCTTCTACCAAAGGATCTACCAAAGATCTGTCCAAAGGTCGCTGTCTCATGTAAGTATTGTTACATGAAGCATGAGTGTAACTCCAGCCAAAATTTTGAGGGGCCAAACAATGAAGATCTCGTCAAGGACTCTGAAGCACTCTCTTTGGAAAAGATGCTCTATGATGGTACATGAATATACCATCATCCAGGGGGAGGGCTAATGATAGCCGTTTTTTAGGCTCTTTGTAATTGCCACAGTGAGTTACCTCACCCTACCAAAATCACCCAAACACTGTGGCTATCCCTACCATTTCACTGTACATAGGCGTGCGTGAGTCACGGGACTTTTCCCATATCTTCTTAAAAACCCTCAGCTAGCTAGTCACTGGGCTAGGTGAGCCAAAAAAAATAAAAAAAATAAAAAAATAAAAGTATATTATGGCCTCTTTGTGTGTAAATATTTCATTGTATATATGGCCTAAATATAGGGATTTTTTATAATTATTTTGGTATTTTATTTAAATATTTCTACTTAGGTGTGTGTTTTATTAAACCTATGTACACCTTCTTTCATCCTCTTACACCATAATTATATATATATATATTTTTGCCAATATGTACATACTCTAACCTCATATTTTTCCTTTATACAAATCACTCCTACATTTTCACCCTCACCCTCGTGAAAACAAAAAATTGATTTCTACTCATTGGTTACTTTTATTATATTATTTACTTGCATACCTTTTCCTCTTTCACCCAAAATAATTCAAGGAGGGACCATATCATATGATTCCAATATCTTTCCATATCCATAACTCCTCCATATTTTTATTATTATTTTTACTCATTATTCTAACACCATGTGCTCATTGAGCTAAAGTCCATGAATAGTCCATACACTAGTCCCACCATGTATATATTTCTTTATTCACCAATAATCCTCCTCCATGCATGTGTCAAGGGCAACTTGGATGCTTTGTATTATGATATGACAAAGGAGGGGCTCACTCTTGGATGCATTGTACAAATTCAACAAAGGAGGGGTCCACTAAAAGACTTTTGCAAGCATAAAAACAGGCTTTTTGGTGAGAATTTTGGCACCTATCTCCACTCCGAATTTGGAGCAGTGGTCAAAAGAGAAAATGTAGCCCACGCTCTCAATAATCACCTCAAATTTTTTCATGATTTTTGGAGCTACCAGCGGTGAGCTATGATTTTTTGAGTGGACCCCAGTCTGCCCACTTTTTTCACAAGTAGCCCATAGTCTTCTCTCACCTCTTTCCACACTTCTACACACACACACACACACACACACACACACACACACACACATTTCTCTCAATCCCTCACTCAAACCTGCACCTTCAATGGTTTCTCTCACCTTCTTCACCATTAACCTCCCCACTTACTCCCATAGCTCTCATATGAGCTCTCCATGTACATACACCATCTCTATGCCTCTCTCTATTATCTCCAAAGTACAATTCCATCTTACTCCTTATATATATACATAAATTCAGCATGTGTACCATGCTTAACCTCTGCAAATCAAAAGATCTCATCAACGGAATTACCATTTTCATCACGATGATCAACCTTGGCAGCGGTGGCGTAAAGAAGAGAAGACGAAGAAGAAGATCGATGGTCATTTAAGAACCTACACAAGTAAGTCCAAAACTTCTTCAAGCTTCACCATCACAAGGATTTGTTCACTTCATTCAACCATCTTACTCCAACCATCCCACCCATTCTACCCATTGTAAATATATCATTAACTTTCTAGTGATTACTAACACTAACCACTAACATACTAACACAAAATAGCCATTGACCTAACCATAAAAGACACCTCACCTCAAGACATGTGTATAGTAACTCTCTCTCTCTCTCTCTCTCTCTCTCTCTCTCTCTCTCTCTCTCTCCTTACTTACTTTCACCTTATCTACCATCAATAATGCTCTCTTTTGAGCCCACACCCATGACTCAAGCAGACAAAGAAGACCCACAATGTTTTGATATTCAAAAAAATCATAATCTTGATTTGTTAGCTTGTAAATTAGGATTTCCAATAATCCTAATGAGGGGTCTCCAACCTATAAATAGGCCCCTCTCCTTCTTGCAAAACAACCTCCAATATCTCACATAGCACCCCAACACTCTATGCGTGAGGAGAGACTTAGGTGTAGCAACCACTTGTGAGCTTCACTCTTGGTGTGAGAGAAGCTTTCAAGCTACACATTGCAAGTGAGAGAGCGTTGAGTTCCACAAATCTCAAAACCACTATTGTATATGCTCCTTCATCATCAATAAATTGAGGTTTGGTGCATCAAAGGCGTGATTCGACGTTCAAATCTTGGTCCTTCTATTTGTGCAATACGGTTTGGTGAATTCAAGGTGACTTGTGTATTTTGAGTTTTTATCGGTTGATCTTGATTTTAGGAAGTGTTTTAGTGTGTTTTTCATTGCCAATTTTGTGTCCATTGTAAGAGGGTATTGTGGTGAGAGGTCTCCCACACCCTAAGACAGTGTGTGTGTGTGTTTTGGCAATGTTTAGCAATCACTAAGCATTGAGTGAGTTTTGTACAAGTTCTACGATAGCATCATAACGAACCATCTCCATTTGCAAGTCACAAATAAGGTATTACGCAAGATCCTTTTCTCTCTCTCTCTTCCCTTTGCTCTAGCTCTCTCTGGTCCATTTTGTGTGTGTCTTGGTGTGAGGTTGCTTGTGTGTGTTGTGTGGTGCATCTTCTTGGTTGTGCCAAAATCTCTCTTGCGTCCTAGTTCGCATACCATAACTAGGTGGTGCCCCTATCTTGTTTGGGTTTGGCTGTGGGTTTGTTGTTGTGTTGTGCTTGTGGTTGCCCCAGGCCCAATTGAGCAGCACGGGAGCCTTGAGGGGTGTTTGGAGGTCGCCTCTCTTGTTGCCCGCCCCGGACCGCCTCAATTTTGGTGCCCCCACTGAGGACAGGCTTGTGTATGTTTTGTGTAGGCTCAACCTTTAGCATAATCAAGTAGCTTGCATGAATCACGAGAATTTGTATGATCCCTTCATTCCCATTGCAAGGCAAAAGGTACACATAATTGTTAGTACTAAGTTGCAATTTCAACGTGTAATTCGTAGAATTTTAGGTCCTCTTAGGTTGGCAGAGATAAACGCATCAGTAAATCCTTTTATTTTGCCTCTCATTAGGTACGACCTTAGTTTGGACGTCTATATTTTTGTTTTGTTTTAAGCATAAGGTCATGCATAGACAATGGATAATGGCCCAAGAATAGAGGTTTTCCCCTTTCATTTCACTCCACACATTAGAATAAACATTGCAATTAGTAGAAAAATCCATTTTCAACAACGTATGGCGTTCATGTTTGGTGCCCAAAGAGTAGGAGAAATTCTCGCGTCACCAAACCCTGTCATCCTACCTCTCATTGATTATCATAGGTCATTTGATGTGAATATTTTTATTTTGTTGTAGAATAGATTGCAATTTAGAGAATATTATTGTGTAGATCTTTTAAAGAAAGAAAAAACAAAACGCGTCACTTTGAAATCAATTCAATGGAGAATCAACGCCAAATGTCTGGATATCCTCTTTTCTTTGGAGAGCCTGGAGAGGATGCAGAATTATTTTTGGCAAATTTCAAGATGTCTTGTCGTATCAAGAGGATAGTAACTGATCAAGAACGTGTAGAAATGTTTGAGGTAGTCCTTAGGAAAGATGCTAGCACTTGGTTTGACTCTTTGCCTGAGGAAGTTAAAGAGAATTACATGGAAGTTGTCAATCATTTCAAGAGATACTTCTTTGATCCCCAAAACACTCAAAAGCTATGGCAAGACATTGTTTCTCATAAGCAAAAAGACTTAGATGACTACTACTTGTACAAGCAAGAGTTCCTACGTCTTTGGGCTCTATGGATACGAAATGTTGCTAACCCTGGTGATGGTGCAGAATTTCTAAAGAAGGAGAGGTTCATAGCTGGACTCTTTCCTGACCTTAAGGTAAAAGTTGAGGCGGGTGCACCTGCTACCTTTGATGCAGCTGAAACTAGGGCTGCTGAGAAGTATAGGAAACTCAAGTGCTTAAGGGGAGAGGTTCCAATAGAAGGTCTTAGACCCAAAGGTAAGTCACAAGCATCAACATCGAGGGAGATTCCTGAGGTAACGACGGAAGTAATTGAGAAGTTAAACGAATCTTTAAGCAGCCTGTCAATTCACCTTGCACAAGCTGTAGGTCCAAAGGGACAAGCAAAGAAGTCTGAAGAGCGAGATCCACGACCTAGGAGAGTCTTGCAATGTTGGAATTGCGGAGAGTCTGGACATGGGATGTATAATTGTCCTTGGCCCCGTGGGGAGCCAGGGAGGCCTAACTTGAATTACCCAGTGATGAATGCAGGAGAAGGAGCTGGTCAACAACCAAGGCTTCTACAAAGGTCAAATGGACCAAGACCACCTCCACAAGGGGTAGAAGGAGTTCCACCTTTGCCAGATCCAAATGTGCATGTGGTAGAGGTGACAAATTCAAATGAGGTTGACATGGAAGCCAATGGCATTAAGCGTGGCCGACGAAAAGGTAAAGAGAAAGAAGGAGTCACATCACAGAGTGACCATGGACAAGGCAAGAAGGCAAAGGAAACCAAGGAAACCAAGAGGACTCGACGTCGTATCAACCTCCAAGACTTCCCTCTTGGACATGGTATGGCTCCGTACAACTTGTTGGAAGACATGAGAGGTAAGGGTCCTGATATTTCATGGCCTCAATTTCTTGCATTATGTCCACAAGTTAGGAGGGATTTAACAAGGGCAGTTAGCACTAGGAGAAAGGTAAAAGAGAGTGTGCCTGTTGTAAAAATTGCACAAGCTGAAATGAATGAGGACATTACACCGGTGCTAGACTGTTACATCAAAGGAAGATTGGTTAGGAAAGGTCTAGTGGATGGGGGTGCACAAATTTGCATCATGACAGAGGGACTCATGCAAAAACTAGGCATGCACATCCATGAGACACCTGAAATTAAGGTCAAGATGGCAAACAATAGCAAGGCTAGGTGCGTAGGCATTTGTAAAAATGTTTTTGTGGAGGCCTTTGGCATTAAGAAGGCAGTGGATTTCTATGTCATGTCTACCAAAGGAAATGGTTACCCATTTATCCTAGGGAGACCATGGCTAATGAAAATGCGAGCTTTGCAGGATTGGGAAAGTGGAAAATTAATTTGCAGGAATGACAATCATAAGAAGGTTGTCTTTGACATGAAGGAGCAACGCCAAGAGGAGCTCCATGAAGAATCATCTCAAAGTGAGACGGAAGAAGGTTGGACCGATAGCACTTCAGAAGAAGAAAGTAGCGGCAGCATTACTGAAGAGGAGTCTTCCATCGAAGTCATGGGGGTAAGGTTTAAGCCAAGCAACCAAGAGACCTCTTGTCAAGGCTTGGAGGAGGTAGGTCCTCAAGAGAACGAAGGTGAATATCAAGATGAAGGGATGCTGGAAGGTATGCTATCAACAACACTTACAAAGGATGAAAGAGAGGAGTTCAAATGTGTGCTAAGGAAGTTTCCTAGGCTTTTTGCTAAAGACTACACCGATGTGCGTGGAGTAGATGCTGTTCAACACAAAATTGAGTTGAAGCCAGAGGCCACACCTAAGGCTCAGAAGCTACGAAGGCTAGGAGTCATCAAGGAGCAGGCTTTACTCAAGGAGGTAAGAAAGCTTCTAGCAGCAGGGTTCATTTATCCAGTGGAGAATTCAGAGTGGGTCTCTCCTGTTGTTGTCACTCCTAAGAAGAACGGAAAGTGGAGGGTGTGTGTGGATTACCGTCCACTCAATGAGGCAACAAAAAGAGATCACTTTCCCCTCCCATTTCAGGATGAGATACTAAATGAAGTAGCTGGTCATGAGAAGTACACTGTGTGTGATGGCTACTCAGGCTACTTTCAAATAGGTATCGCATTGGAAGATCAATTGAAAACAACCTTTATCACTCCTTGGGGTTGTTATGCTTTTAGAGTCATGCCATTTGGTCTGACAAATGCTCCTGCAACATTCCAACGTTTCATGAACATGGTGTTTCAAGCATTCTTTGGAAAGTCAATTAGGGTGTTCATTGATGATTTTTGCATTTATAGCTCAGAATCATTGCATCTACAAAGGGTAGAAGAAGGTTTAAAGAAGCTCTACGACATGGGAGGTCAACTCAACCCCGACAAGTGCCACATAGGTGAGGATGAAGTGATCTTGCTCGGTCACAAGGTTTCCTATAAAGGCATTGAGGTGGATCCTTCAAAGGCAAAGGCTCTTATTGAGCTCCCATCACCGAAGAGTCTTAAGGAGGTCATCTCTTTCATTCAGAAGGTGAAAGTATATGTCACGCTTCATTCACTTAGCCTCGGAGTTGCTTCATCCTTTGCAAAAGTTGACACAACAAGTAGAATTTGCATGGTCTGATGAGCTTGAAGAGTATTTTTGTAACATTAAAGTCATTTTGTCAGAGCTACCAACACTCATGCCTCCTTGTTGGGAGTACACATTCTTTGTTAGCTCTAGTGTTGGAAGGGAAACAATTGGTGCTGTGTTGCTACAACAAGATCCCCACAGTACAAGGATGCGACCCATCTACTTTGCTAGTAGGGTCATGAATGCTTTGGAGAGAGACTACACAGAAGCAGAACTCATGATGCTTTCTCTCATGTTTGCGGTGAGAAAGTTTAGATCCTACCTACTACCAAAACCTTTTGTAATTCTCACTGCAGAAAATTTGTTCCCTTGGGTGTCATCTCAAATGAATCTTAGTACTAGGATCTCAAAGTGGATTATGGAGTTGCAAGAGTTCCAATACTCTTTCAAGGTAGAAGATAGTGTGCGTGCACAATTGGCAGGGATTCTCACTTATAGGGTACATGAGAAGGAAATTAAGGTGCCTCAAGTAAAGACCCTACCATTGCCACCACCAAAAAGTATTCCCAATGCTTTTACCTTGTTCTTTGATGGAGCTTTTCGACGAGCCACAGGAAAAGCAGGGGGAGGGCTAGTGTTGCTCAACCCAAGTGGAGAGGTGGTCATGAAAGAGAAGTTCAATCTACCAAGTTCAGCTAGCAACAATGAAGCAGAATATGACACTCTACTTCAAGGTTTGAAGATGTGCATTGGCCAAGGGATACAACGCCTCATGGTAAAGGGAGATGCACTTCTCATTGTTAAACAGATTTTAGGCATTTGGGCATGCAAGAATGAGAGCTTACGGACAAAAGTTCATGCCATTCGTAGATTGTTTAATCAATTTGAAGAAGTGCAACTATATCATATTCCTAGGAAACAGAATGAAGATGCTGATTTACTTGCACAACAAGCCGTTGCATGTGTAAAGAAAGAAGTGCAGGTCATCATGGTGGCGGCTGCTGTGAAGCAACCGAGGTACCAGGGATTGGAGTCATTGGCTCCCATCATTGGCTACATTTTGGAGGGTGAGTTTCCACCAGACTTCACAAAAGCTCAGAAGAGGAGACTCATGAAGAAGGAAAGCGTATATCTCTTCCTAGAAGGCTCCCTCTATCAAAAAGGGAAGGATCAAGTATGCAGAAGAGTACCAACTATTGAGGAAATTCCAGCCATTCTAAAAGGTTTGCATGAAGAGGCATGTGGTGGTCATTTTGCCCAAGAATCAACTGTGAAGAAGATTTTGCTTGCGGGGTATGTTTGGCCAAGCTTGCATGTGGATGTTCAACATTGGTGTAAAAGCTGTCACAATTGTCAGATAAATGGAAATAGAAGGTTGGTGCATGGCCCGAGGCAAATAGTGCTTGCAAATGGACCCTTTGAAAAGTGGGGCATTGATGCTATGGGTCCTCTGCCTAGGACAAAAAATGGTAAACTCTACATTCTAGTGGCTGTAGACTATATGACTAGGTGGGTGGAAGCTCAAAGTGTGGCAAGAGTGAATGAGAGGACAATTAGCAAGTTTGTGTACACTCACATTTGTTGCAGATTTGGCACACCTTTGGAGATTGTTTCTGATAATGGTCCAGGGTTTAGGAAGGGCTTGCTCACAGAAGTTTGTGAAGAGCTTCACATTCTACATCGTCATAGCACACCATACTACCCACAGTCAAATGGTTTGGTGGAGAAGGCTAATGGTGTCATTGCAGGAATCATTAGAAAGATGGTGCAAAACAAGACAAAATTATGGGATGACTTCTTGGATGGTGCCTTGTGGGCATATCGAACCACATATAGGGAAGCCACGGAGTTCACACCATTTCACTTGGTCTATGGTCAAGAGGCTTTGCAGCCTATCGAGCTCAACATTCCAACAATGCGACTTCATGGCAAAGGAGCACAAGATGATCAAGAGGTATGGATGGATCGACTTCTTACGTTAGTGGAGCTTGAGTGGAAAAGAGAAGCAGCATACGAGTGCTACAAGAGGAAAGCCACACAAGCGAAAGAAACGCACGACAAGAAACTGAAGGACAAAGGCATGAAGGAAAGAGAGCTTGTGCTAAGGTATGACAATCGACTTGACAATCGTTTTGATGCCAAGTTTGAAACTAGATGGCAAGGGCCATACATAGTCAAGAAGGCTTTCAATTCTAGTTACTATCAGCTTATGGACTTGAATGGTAAAGAGCACTCCAGGAAGGTAAACGGGTATCGCTTGAAGCCCTATTTGAGTCGCCTTCTACCAAAGGATCTACCAAAGATCTGTCCAAAGGCCGCTGTCTCATGTAAGTATTGTTACATGAAGCATGAGTGTAACTCCAGCCAAAATTTTGAGGGGCCAAACAATGAAGATCTCGTCAAGGACTCTGAAGCACTCTCTTTGGAAAAGATGCTCTATGATGGTACATGAATATACCATCATCCAGGGGGAGGGCTAATGATAGCCGTTTTTTAGGCTCTTTGTAATTGCCACAGTGAGTTACCTCACCCTACCAAAATCACCCAAACACTGTGGCTATCCCTACCATTTCACTGTACATAGGCGTGCGTGAGTCACGGGACTTTTCCCATATCTTCTTCAAAACCCTCAGCTAGCTAGTCACTGGGCTAGGTGAGCCAAAAAAAATAAAAAAAATAAAAAAATAAAAGTATATTATGGCCTCTTTGTGTGTAAATATTTCATTGTATATATGGCCTAAATATAGGGATTTTTTATAATTATTTTGGTATTTTATTTAAATATTTCTACTTAGGTGTGTGTTTTATTAAACCTATGTACACCTTCTTTCATCCTCTTACACCATAATTATATATATATATATTTTTGCCAATATGTACATACTCTAACCTCATATTTTTCCTTTATACAAATCACTCCTACATTTTCACCCTCACCCTCGTGAAAACAAAAAATTGATTTCTACTCATTGGTTACTTTTATTATATTATTTACTTGCATACCTTTTCCTCTTTCACCCAAAATAATTCAAGGAGGGACCATATCATATGATTCCAATATCTTTCCATATCCATAACTCCTCCATATTTTTATTATTATTTTTACTCATTATTCTAACACCATGTGCTCATTGAGCTAAAGTCCATGAATAGTCCATACACTAGTCCCACCATGTATATATTTCTTTATTCACCAATAATCCTCCTCCATGCATGTGTCAAGGGCAACTTGGATGCTTTGTATTATGATATGACAAAGGAGGGGCTCACTCTTGGATGCATTGTACAAATTCAACAAAGGAGGGGTCCACTAAAAGACTTTTGCAAGCATAAAAACAGGCTTTTTGGTGAGAATTTTGGCACCTATCTCCACTCCGAATTTGGAGCAGTGGTCAAAAGAGAAAATGTAGCCCACGCTCTGAATAATCACCTCAAATTTTTTCATGATTTTTGGAGCTACCAGCGGTGAGCTATGATTTTTTGAGTGGACCCCAGTCTGCCCACTTTTTTCACAAGTAGCCCATAGTCTTCTCTCACCTCTTTCCACACTTCTACACACACACACACACACACACACACACACACACACACACACATTTCTCTCAATCCCTCACTCAAACCTGCACCTTCAATGGTTTCTCTCACCTTCTTCACCATTAACCTCCCCACTTACTCCCATAGCTCTCATATGAGCTCTCCATGTACATACACCATCTCTATGCCTCTCTCTATTATCTCCAAAGTACAATTCCATCTTACTCCTTATATATATACATAAATTCAGCATGTGTACCATGCTTAACCTCTGCAAATCAAAAGATCTCATCAACGGAATTACCATTTTCATCACGATGATCAACCTTGGCAGCGGTGGCGTAAAGAAGAGAAGACGAAGAAGAAGATCGATGGTCATTTAAGAACCTACACAAGTAAGTCCAAAACTTCTTCAAGCTTCACCATCACAAGGATTTGTTCACTTCATTCAACCATCTTACTCCAACCATCCCACCCATTCTACCCATTGTAAATATATCATTAACTTTCTAGTGATTACTAACACTAACCACTAACATACTAACACAAAATAGCCATTGACCTAACCATAAAAGACACCTCACCTCAAGACATGTGTATAGTAACTCTCTCTCTCTCTCTCTCTCTCTCTCTCTCTCTCTCTCTCTCTCTCTCTCCCTCTCCTTACTTACTTTCACCTTATCTACCATCAATAATGCTCTCTTTTGAGCCCACACCCATGACTCAAGCAGACAAAGAAGACCCACAATGTTTTGATATTCAAAAAAATCATAATCTTGATTTGTTAGCTTGTAAATTAGGATTTCCAATAATCCTAATGAGGGGTCTCCAACCTATAAATAGGCCCCTCTCCTTCTTGCAAAACAACCTCCAATATCTCACATAGCACCCCAACACTCTATGCGTGAGGAGAGACTTAGGTGTAGCAACCACTTGTGAGCTTCACTCTTGGTGTGAGAGAAGCTTTCAAGCTACACATTGCAAGTGAGAGAGCGTTGAGTTCCACAAATCTCAAAACCACTATTGTATATGCTCCTTCATCATCAATAAATTGAGGTTTGGTGCATCAAAGGCGTGATTCGACGTTCAAATCTTCGTCCTTCTATTTGTGCAATACGGTTTGGTGAATTCAAGGTGACTTGTGTATTTTGAGTTTTTATCGGTTGATCTTGATTTTAGGAAGTGTTTTAGTGTGTTTTTCATTGCCAATTTTGTGTCCATTGTAAGAGGGTATTGTGGTGAGAGGTCTCCCACACCCTAAGACAGTGTGTGTGTGTGTTTTGGCAATGTTTAGCAATCACTAAGCATTGAGTGAGTTTTGTACAAGTTCTACGATAGCATCATAACGAACCATCTCCATTTGCAAGTCACAAATAAGGTATTACGCAAGATCCTTTTCTCTCTCTCTCTCTTCCCTTTGCTCTAGCTCTCTCTGGTCCATTTTGTGTGTGTCTTGGTGTGAGGTTGCTTGTGTGTGTTGTGTGGTGCATCTTCTTGGTTGTGCCAAAATCTCTCTTGCGTCCTAGTTCGCATACCATAACTAGGTGGTGCCCCTATCTTGTTTGGGTTTGGCTGTGGGTTTGTTGTTGTGTTGTGCTTGTGGTTGCCCCAGGCCCAATTGAGCAGCACGGGAGCCTTGAGGGGTGTTTGGAGGTCGCCTCTCTTGTTGCCCGCCCCGGACCGCCTCAGTATAACTGTATAAACGTGAAGCATGATTGTAGCTTCACCCTACACCCATCATCTCTATGCAATGTGCAAACCGCTTTGAGGCTAAGCTCTTAGTTAGAGCATCCAATGGTGTATATCTAGGTCTCCCACTAGACGAGATAACCACACATCTTCCTTGCTGGAACTGGAAACTGCAACATATTCTGCCTCAGTGTTGGAAGACAAAGTGCAATTTTGGATACATGATCTCCAAGAAACTACCACTCTAGCAAACAAGAAAACATAACCAGATGTGGATCGCCTAGTTTCCACACAACCTGCATAATCCGAATCAGTGTATCCAACTATGGATGCATCATTGTTCCCAAAGAGTAAGCACTCGCTAGCTAAGCCCTTGATGTATCTCAAGATGTGCTTCACTACTTTCCAATGCTTTCTCTCTGGATTTTCCATAAACCTTATGACCACTTCCACTGTATATGCAATGTCTGGCCATGTGCTAACCATGGTGAACATAAGACTGCCAATTGTCAAAGAATACGAGACCTTTTCCATCTCTATCTTTTTAGCATCTGATTTGGGACAATCATGCTTGCTAAGTTTTTTGTATGCAGCCATTGGGGTACTCAATGCTTTTCCCCCTTGCATATTAAAATGTTGCAAGACCTGTGAATATACTCTTCCTTTGAAAGTTCAAGTATACCACGTTTGTGATCTCTCTTGATACACATACCAAGAGAATGATGTGTTTTTCACAACAAATTGCTTGCTTAAGGCATCCTTGAGAAGTGAAATCTCATCTTTTGACTTCTCGGCTATGAGCATATCATCCACATACAAAATCACAATGATGAGGGAACTATCATTCAACCTCTTTGTGTACAAGCAATGATCCTCTTGGCTTTGTACATAACCCTAGGACTAAATGTAGTCATCAAATTTGATGTACCATTGCCTTGAGCCTTTCTTTAACCCATACAAATCTTTCTCGAGTCTACACACCAGTTCTACCTGTGTTGGCTTCTCAGCCTTTATCTCAAAACCTTTTGGATGTTTCATGTAGACATCCTCTTCAAGATCCCCATGAAGAAACATTGTCTTCACATCCATTTGGACCAATTCCATGTCCTCGATGGCAATTAGACCAAGCACAAGATGCAATGTAGTCATCTTGACCACGGGAGAAAAGATTTCTTCAAAATCCACACCTTTCATTTGCTTGAACCCTTCTGCAACCAATCTTGCCTTATACTTAGCCTCGAGATCATATGTGGTATACTTCTTCTTGTACACCCATTTGCATGGCAATGCTTGTTTACCTACAGGTATCTCTATCAATTCCCAAGTTTCATTTTCTAAGATCGAGTTATACTCAAATTGCATAACCTCTTCCCACTTCACGCTATCGTCCATTTGAATGGCCTTTTTGTAGCAAGTGGGTTCACCACAATCAGTGACTAGAAAGTAGTCCAATCCTGGCTCAAAACGCTCAGGTGCACGAGATGTATGAGTAGATCTCCAAAGTTCCTCATTGCCGGATTCCACTCTCTTTGGAGCAACATGTGTGTGTGTGTGTGTGTGTGTACTAGTGGAAGGTGCATCACTAGCACCTCCAACATTCTATGTAAATGGTGGTGAGGCAACATCCTCAAATCGTACTCTACGATACTCAATGTCTTTCATTGGATTTCTATGCATCTTAAACTCGTTGAATATCACCTGTGAGTTGTGTATAACCTTCTTAAATTTTGGGTGCCAAAGATGGTGTCCCATCTCTCCATCAACACCTATCCAATGAAGATGCATTTGTGTGATTTGGGGTCCAACTTTTGTGTAAGCTCTTTTGGCACATGTGAGAATGCCTCACACCCAAATAAACATAATATGTCATAATTGGGCTCTTTGTCCGTCTACATCTCCTACGGAACCTTGTACTTTAGTGATGTACTAGGTGACTGATTGCTCAAGTAAGCAACTATCGTAATAGTTTTTCCCCCAAATCCTTGAGGTAAGTTGGCCATGGACAACATAGAAGTGACCCGTTCCTCAATGGTTCTATTCATTCTCTCAGTCACATAATTTTGGGTGGGTGTGTAAGGCGTGGTAAACTATCTTATAACGCCTATTTTACTAAAAAAGTCCTTGAACTCGGAGGAGATGTACTCACCTCCATTGTCACTTCGCAAAGCTTTAAGCTTTCTACCCGATTGGTTCTCTACTAATGCTAAGAACTTATGAAAGACACTAAACACATCGCTCTTCTACTTCAAGAGATAAACTTACACCTTTCTAGTAGATTCATCTATGAATGTTAGAAAGTATAATGCTCCACCTAGAGACTTGACCGGCATGGGTTCGTGCAAGTCGCTATGAGCAAGATCTAGAGGACTCCCTAACTCCTTGTCCAAAGGTGCTAATGTCAACCTAGTCTATTTGCCATAGACACAATGCTCACATAAAGAGAAAGAGTAATTTACCACATGGATATAACCACAACACTGCAAGACTTTCATTCCCTTTTGATTCATATGTCCTAGCCGGCTATGCCACAACTCTGTAGACGGCAGCTTTGCTACACAAATAGAATTCTCTTTCACAAAAGAGACATAAATTGAGTACAATGAGCCAAACTTTTGGCCTTTAATCATGACCAAATTTCCCTTCTTGATAATCAAAGAACCATGATCAAATATGGTAGTGTAATCCAAATCATCCAACTGTCCAACTGACATCAAACTCTTTGTCAATTTGGGTACATGTCTCACATTGTTGTTTGAATTAGGGTTGCAGGAAAACATGCACAGCTTGGAGAAGACAAAGGAAGCTCAAGACACACAATAGAGAGAGTTTTACTTAGTGTGCTATGGAAAGATAAATAGCCCTAGAATGAATGGGCAAATATACAATGCACAGGGGAAAAAACCTCCTAGTGAGGGAAAAAATGCCCCGGCGATCCTAAGTATGTTCACACACATCACTACCACATGTATATGGTACCAAATCTCCCCTCGAGTGATGCGGTGAACAAGAGCTGGCACATGAGGAAAGGGAAGTGCCATGCCCTGAGGACATGATCAGTCCACAAAGGGGAGTAAGCCCAAAGCTTTGCGGAAAGATTCAAACTTCTCACAAGACAATGCCTTTGTGAAAATATCTACAAGGTTGTTCCGTGTTGGCACATAAGCCAAGTTGATCTCTCTTGCTCTCCCACACACACTCTCATTGTGTGAAGTGCAAAGTGCAAGAGCTCCCTCTCCTTCTCCAAGCAAGTAGAGAGGTTGAGAGACTACACCAACACTTTTGGCTATGGAGTGCAAATCCAACCAAGAGCCATGCTTCAATGCTTAAGCTTGCGATCTTCTCCATCTTCATTACTATGCTATTATGTATGCTAGCAAGAAGAGTGATAATAAGTGAGGAACTAATTCTTTCTCCTATGAAATGTTTCTTCTTCCTCTTCCCTACCCTCATTCCGTGCTAGCTCTCTCCACCTTCGAAGGTGTTTGGGTCTTGGGACTGAGGCTTGGGATAATTAATGCTTTCCTCAAAGTTTATGTTATGCTCGTGATGCATGAATCTTTCCATCTTCATTGCATCACCTAAGGAACACAAAGATTGTATTGTAACAAGTCTCTCTTGATGGGAGAAATCATAATACAAATGCCTATTGGAGGGGGATCGGCTCCACATAAATCTGTTCCTCAACTATTGTCATGTTCTCTAAATGCTCTCTCTTGCAAAAGTATTGTTCATGCCAAGTTAACTAAGTGCTATGTTTATGTTTCTACCGTCAATTATGTTCACCCAGTATGCTCACAAAGTAATTTCACAAAAGTACTTTCTCTAATTGCCGCTACTCTCAAGTTAATAGGCCAATTCCATTACATTGGTATCAGAGCATTTGGTTTCTCTTTTCTTGCTTAAGAAGAGAGGTCCTTAAGTAGCCTATAAATGGTTGATGTTGTTAATTATATTAGGGTCTAGAAAGAGGTCACCCTTTTCTCCTTCTTCTTCACCTTCCTCGTCTTCCGACAAAAGCTATGGATATTCATCTAGAGAATGCAAGAGGGAAGGACATCGTAAATCCTACCCTGCATGGCAAAGGTCGCAAAAGCTAAAGAAGTTCAAGGAGGGAGGAAAGAGTATCTCTTTTCTTACCTATGATGGTACTTTTGGTGCTACTGACAAAGTGTTGGCCTTCATCCGCAATTTGATGCGGCCTTTGGAGACGAGGGCTTCAGAGAGTCCTCCAAGCTCGTCAATGGTGCGCTAGCCTTCGTGGCAATGATGAAGCCCCAAAGACATGGAAAACTCTACGAGTTTCCATCATGAAGCGATTCCTTGCAAGTGATGCAAAGGACAAAGTGCTTACCAAATGGCGCACCCTGAAGCTTCTCTCTCATGAGTCTATCCACAAGTATATAGACAAGTTTTGGGATTTACATCTCAAGGCTATTGTCTTTCAAAAGATAGACTTTGCCGAGCAAAAGCAGCAATTCTGTGTGGGATTACCTGAAGATGGTCGAATATATCAACTCTGAACGTCTTGGTTCTATCATCGAAGTAATCCATCACACCATGGTTGCTTCACGCATCAATTTCCATCAAGGGGCTGGACGGTGTCAGGAGTTTTTTGGAGCAAGGGATTGTGCATATGTACATACACATGCATGGTGCATCGAATAAAGGATTTCCCATTTTCCATAGCTAGGTGGTTACGTGGGGCCCACATGTGTACAAGTAGGACAGGGGTGTACATAGTGCATCGATTTTCACTATCACCAGTATCAATGTGTTTTTTCTATAATAATGAGGATTTGGTAGCGCGTAAAACTTCTCGAGGAAGCTATCCGCGGGCCGACGACATGAGGTAAGCAGGTGCGTCATATGGCATCTAGTGGCGTCGGGAGGTCGAATGGGGTCAATACTTGCACGTGGATAAGTACGGACACAACGTGGGTGTTTCCTTGTGGTAATTATGCAGAAAGGTCATCATGAGGACCATATTTTGGGGCCACTTCACGTGGTTGCGGGATGCATTTATTGAAAAAAGCTGAGTGCCAGGTGTACGGATGATGCAAAAAGGTGACAAATTGCACTGCAAGGTCAGTTTGTGGCCTGTTCGGGGTCCGTTTGAGGTCATCTAAAAGGCCAAGGGTGCCCAAGTAATAAATCTAAGTGTGGGAACTGAAAAAAAAGAGAGAAGACCAAGAAAAACGTGGAGAGAAGAGGAGGAACAGCTGCAACTGTGTTTTTGGGGTCTTTGGAGCTTGTTTTGGCCGTAAACTGCTCATCCGAGGTCGGATTTGAGCACTTTGACATTGCAGATTGGGGTTTTGGGCCGTTCCGGACACGATGGTGCTGTCCATTTTGCCAAATTCCTCACTATTTTTTTGCTGTTTTGGCTGTGTAAGTTTCTCCTATGAGCGAAGCTCCTGCTCCAATTTGTGATTGTATCTGGCATATTTCATCAATACTGTGTGATCTATTTGCCCCATTGGTGTTGGCCCAAGCTCAGTTGTATCTAAACATCAGAAATTCTCCTCTTGGGTGTGTGTGTATGTGTCTGTGTGGAGTGGGCAAGTGGATAGTCTCTCTCCTCTCACTCCACCGGTGTGTTCCCTGTCTCGGCCAGGTGGATTGTGTAAGCCGAGTGGTGCCCCATAGTGTGTGTGTGTGTGTATCTTCCCAAGAGTGTGTTTCGGGTTGTTATAGAGGTGTTCTGTGTGTTTCCATCCCGCTCACATTCTTTTGGCGCCCCCACGGAGGATCTTCTTCGAGTACCTTCTGCTTCGAGCTTCGAGGTTCGGGATTACAGGTTGCAGACTACAGGTTACAGGTTACAGAGATAGGTGCAGGTACAGATGATTCACATAGGTACAGGTAGCAGAAGTACATTGATATACTAGCAGTGGTGTCACTTGCAGTTGTTGTGGGTATGCATCATTTGGCGCCTGTTTGAGCGCATTGTCTACTAGTATTGTACGTTACTTGTGGAAACTGCCATTGTACGCCTTTGTGGAGCCATACTTGGTTTTATTTGGTAGTCCCAGCCATTTTTGAGACTTGGTTTGGAAGATAGTCATTTTTGAGACTTGACTATACGAGATTTGCATAAGCCTTCGTGTGAGGGTCGATAGCGTGAGGTTTTATTGAGCTGGGGGATTCTCAAATGTGGAGATCCTTTCGGTGATACAAGTAGCTAGAGCACCCTTTTCGTGACCTCGCCATAGGCTATGTACTAGTGATTCCTACTTAATGCTCGGGATCTATTGTTGGCAGTTTATGCATACATATACAGTCTATATTTTGGGTTCTCACTGCTCTACTTCTGGGGAAACTCTGTCAAAATTTTTCCAAGTTATGATGGCTGGTTTTTTGGTCTTTTGAGCCATTTATGCTGTTATGCTGCTGAAATGCTGGCAAAATTAGAGGATAAGACAGGTGTGCTTTCTTGGGAGCTGCATGGTTGACTTTAATGGATGATCAAAATGGCCCTCAATTCACTCCTTTTCATTTAACTCAGAGAATCCAGATAAATGTTCATGTGTCCAGGAAGATTTTTTTCCAGCAGCGCATAGTCTTTATGTTTGGGCCAAGAAGATTACGAGAGATCTTGGAATGTCCTTTGCCTGTTGTAATTCCGATGATTAACTATGAAAACTCATTTGATGTGCATGTGTTTGTCCTTATCTAAAGTTGAGCTCCATTGAAGTTTCTGGGAATTGAGTCAGTCAAAAGTTTTGGGTTCTTGCACGTCTGTTCGAAGGGGTTCTCAAAGCATCGTAACTTGGGTAGCCATGGCTTTCTCTTATCTGGAGTTTCATGGAAGAAGTGATAAAGATGTGGAAGACTTTTTGGAAAAGATGGAGGTTGCCTGCATTAGCAACCAGATTCATGACCCAACGCAGATGTTACGTCTTCTCCAAATTTGTTTGAAGAGTGATGCACGAGTTTGGTCCAAAGCATTTGAAGAGGAGTTGCGTGTGGCTGATCCACCCATAAGGTTGAGTTGGGACAATCTACGGCATGGGTTGGAAGTGGAGTTTGTGAAGATAGAAGATCCTGACAAAGTGTGGCAAGAAGTACAGGCTTTAGTGCAAAAGGAAGGTGAGCCAGTAGATGCGTACATACGTAAGTTCTCATTGGCATGGGAGCAGATGTGCAAGGCCTTAGCACCACAAGTACCCCCGCCTGACATGATGAAGAAGGACAGGTTCTTGGCTGGTCTTTGGGAGAATATACGTTGGAGAGTGGAGCTAAAGAAGCCTAGGACATATGAAGATGCATTGGAGGTGGCAAGGAACAAAGATTGGAAGCTGAGGAAAATGAGCCAGTTAGGGGTGGAGTCTTTACCCATGAGGTCTGAATTTCAGCCTATGGACTCTTTACAAGGTCGCATGCCAGGGGTTCATCACGAACCAGTGGTTCCTGTTACTACTCAGGTTATGCCAGCAGCGGTCACTACATCTGTGCAAGATGATGGGCTAAGGCAAGACATGAGGCAAGTGGTAGATTTAATGAAAAATCTCAGCCTAAACATGCTAGGTCAAGTGGGAAATAATCGAGGTCAAGGGAGGTTTGCAAATCAGCCAGGAGGTGAAGAAAGACCCAAGAATGGTGCTGGACAAAGCAATGGTAGGTTCTAGAGGTAGACGGCCACATGTTATAATTGTGGAGAGTTGGGACACATCAGCCCGCAATGTGGTAAGCCACCAAGCATGGGGGGAGACATGTATCCATTGCCAAGACAGGTGCTAACTAGGTCAAATGATTATGGCATCAAAATCAAGGGGGAAGAAGGAACCAGTGGATTAACCCAGGAGGAAAAGGGAAAGACAAAAGTGATAAGTGTAGTCACCTTGGAGAAGGCATCAAAGCTAGAGGATACGTTAGTGATGCCTATTGGGAAGAGGACCACAGAGGACAAGGAAGGAAGAAGTGCCCCAGGTCCTAGTAAGAAGAAGGGAAAGAGTCATGAAGGCGAGGATGTCAAGGCCAAGAGGACAAGAAGGACTCGTCGCAAGTTTCATGTTTCAAATTTTCCACTAGGGGATGGGCAATTAAGCTATGACTTGAAGGAGGATCTGACAAGCAGGAAGGCAGATGTTACTTTTGGGGAGCTTATAGAGATGGTGCCTAAGCTAAAGCAACAGTGGAAGAGGATGGTTAACCCAATGGAGAAAGAACCAGAGAGAGGTTCAGTAAAGGTGTTGGCGATGGATGAGCTACCAGACATTTGTCCAATAGTAGATGTGTGGCATAAAAGAAAAAATCTAGGACAAGGTTATGTTGATGGCGGAGCCCAAATATGTGTCATAACACACTCATGCGTTGAGAAGATGGGTCTTACAGTGACTGGGGTGTCAGGCTTCCGGATTAGATTGGCAAACCATCAAAAAGTAAAATGTTTAGGTGTTGTAAAGAGCGTAGAAGTGGAGGCATATGATGCAAAGGCGGTGGTTGATTTTCATGTGATGCCAGCGGGGTTGGGAGCATATCCTATTATAGTGGATAGACCATGGTTACGTGCAGTAGGAGCCGTTCAAGATTGGAGACGTGGTACGATTAGCCTCTATGGAAAGACAGGTGCCAAGAAGCTATATAATATGGACACAAGGAAACGAGTGGAGGATCTCTATGAAGATGAGGATGAGTCTAGTGATGAAGACTATTCCACAGTGTCTGACAAGGACAATGATAGTACTACCAGCAGTGATGAGGATGCTGATGTTGCATTTCTTTTGATGGACAAAGAAATCCAGGAGTCTGGTTTAGTTGCATTTGCGAATGAGGTTGAAGATGAAAATGAAGGGCCTTATGAAGTGATTGAAGGGTTGATGCAAACCAAGGTTGAGTTGTCAAAGAAGCAGGAATTGATGACACAAATGATCAATGGAGACCTCTCAACTATGGAGAAGGAGATATATTTGCACATGCTGGCTAGTTTTCTTGATTTGTTCATTACTTCATATGAAGAGATTAGAGGGTTCAAGGGAGAAGAGATGCATATAGAGCTGAAAGAAGGTGCTAATCCAGTGCGACAAAGGTTAAGAAGGATGGGTCAAGCGCAACTGGAAGCCTTGTGGGAAGAGGTGGACAAGTTATTGAAGGCAGGGTTCATAGTCCCTGTGGAAACCACAGAATGGGTGAGTCCTGTAGTAGTCAGCCCAAAGAAGGATGGAAAATGGAGTATTTGTGTAGATTTTAAACCCTTAAATGCAGCCACTAAGAAGAACCCATATCCTCTTCCATTCATTGATCAGATCTTGGTCAATGGCAGGTTATGAGAGGTACAGTGTGTGTGATGGTTTTTCAGGCTATTTTCAATTGAAGATTGCTCTTAAAGACCGGTCAAAGACAACTTTCATTACGCCATGGGGCTGTTATTGCTACACGGTATTGCCATTTGGGTTGTCAAATGGACCATCTTTCTATCAAGAGAGAGAAAATTGGGTGTTGGAACCATATATTGGTAGTTGTGTTAAAGCTTTTATGGACGACTTCTGTGTCTACAGCAGTAGGGCTGAACACCATGAGAAGTTGCAGATGGTATTGGCTTGATATGATGAATATGGAGGACAACTAAATCCCAAGAAATGTCATCTAGCACAGCCAAGGGTGAAGTTATGGGCCATATGGTGTCAGAAAATGGCATTGAGGCTGATCCAGACAAGGTTAAGTCTATTATTCTTCTTTCATCACCTACGAGTACTAATCAATTGGCAACCTTTATACACAAAGTGAAGTACATGGCACGGTTTATTCCATTGTCTTCGCAGCTTCTTTATCCATTACAACAAGTGGCAAAGCATGATCCATTGCAATGGGATGACAAGTGTGAAGAAGTGTTTCAAGAGGTAAAAGAGGTGTTAGGGGGTCTATCAACCATGCAGGCTCCTGATTGGGAGAAAGCATTTTATGTAAGTCCATCAGTAGGGGATGATGCCATTGGAGCAATGCTATTGCAAAAGGGGAAGGGCAGCCATTATATGAGGCCAGTGTATTATGCAAGCCGAGTGAAGTTGGTAGGAGAGAGAAAATTCTTGGAAGTAGAGCTAGTGATGGCTAGTGTAATACTTGCTTGTCGACGATTTCGTCATTACTTGCTACCACGACCTTTTGTTTTCTTGACGAGTTATGCCTTTCTACCACAGTTAATTAATGGCACTAACATGTCAAATGTGGTGAAGAAATGGGTAATTGAGCTGCAAGAGTTCAAGTTCTCTTTTCTAGTGGAAGATAGTACAAGAGATACCTTAGCAGATTTGTTGACTTACAAGGAGAATCCCCTTCTTGTTAAGGAAGATGCAGTGAGGAAGGTAGTCGAAGAAGTGCCACAGATCAGCAATGCACATGTTTTGTTGTTTGATGGCTCATACAGGAAGAGCCATGATGCAGCTTCAGGGGGTATAGCACTCTATGATCCAGAGGGGACGCTAGTATGCAGAAGAGGGTTCAAATTGGATGCACATAGCAACAATGAAGCTGAATATGCTACTTTGGAAGCCGGATTACACATTTGTTTGAAGCATGGGGTTAGAAGGTTGAGCATAAAAGGTGATGCCTTGTTAGTTGTGAAGCAAGTGCTGGGTGTGTGGAAGAGTAAGAACACCTCATTGAAGGAAATGTGTTTCAGAATTAAAGGCCTGTTAAAAAAGTTTGAAGCATGGAGCATCAGGCACATGAAGCGGCTCAAAGCATGATTGGGGAGCTATTTGTGTTGAGGACCAATTTACCTCTTTATCATGGCCGGGAAAGTTTGGCTCAAGAAGAGGAGTTTTTGCTATCAGGAATCATTCCAAAGGACATTCAGAAGTCTAAGAAGTATGGTTTTGTGCATAGAGCATACAGGTACAAATTGATTGGTGATGTCTTATACATGAAAGGGGCTGATCTCGTGTTGAGACGTGTACCTTGGCGGGAGGAGCTTTATAGAGTGTTGGAAGAGAATCATGAAGGCGCATGTGGCGGCCATTTTGCTCTAAAGATCACCTTGCATAAGATCTTGCAAGAGGGATATGTATGGCCTAGTTTGCACAAGGATGTTCACCATTGGTGTAGGTCTTGCAATAGGTGTCAAGCATTTGGGAAGAGAGTGTTGAAACCAGAGCTACGAAAAACCATTATGGCCTTTGATGTGTTTGAAAAGTGGGGGATTGATGCAATAGGTCCATTACCTATCACAAGCAGGGGCAAAAGCTATATTTTGACTGCAGTGGACTATCTCTCTAGATGGGCAGAGGCTATAGCAGTAAAACAAATCACTGCAAAGGATGTGGCAAAATTTGTGTATGATGAAATATGTTACAAGTTTGGGGTGCCACTAGAGCTACTTTCAGATAAGGGGCCAGGATTTAGAGCTAAACTGCTAGATTTTTTATGCACAAAGATGAAGATTAGGCACCAACATACCACTCCTTATTACCCGCAGTGTAATGGCTTAAATGAAAGATTCAATGGTGAGTTGGTACAAATTCTTTCAAAAGTGATAGAGCACCAAGGAAAGAATTGGGATTTGGAATTGCCTAGTGCATTATGGGCTTACCGTACTTCGGTGAAGACAGGTACAGGGTTTACTCCATTTCATTTGGTATATGGAAAAGAAGCACTATTGCCTGTGGAGGTAGAGTTGCTTGCAGTAAAGATGCTAGAGAAGTTACTTGGGCCACCTAGTCATGCATTCAAAGAGAGGCTCTTACAGTTACAAGAGGTTCAATTGGATAGAATGAGTGCATTGGAACATTATGGGCAAATGCAGGATAGGGCTTTGGCAAAGAGAAATGAAAAAGTCAAAAGTAAGGGTATCAAGCGGCATGACTTGGTTTTGCGCTACAATAGTAAACTGGACAACACCTTCCAAAAGAAGTTTCAAATTAAGTGGGAAGGCCCTTTTAAGGTAGTGAAGTGTTTTCCGAATGGTACATATCAGTTGGCTAACCTGGATGGTGTTCTACATAAGTCAAGGGTAAATGGATCGCGTCTTAAATTATATCATGCCAGGTTAATGATGGTGGAGCAAGATGAGCTGTCTGCAGAACAAGTAATGTTGGTGAGGGATGAGGAGACCTGTGACGCGGCGAGTCTCATATCTCTCTTTGCTGCTGCTGATCATGAATGATCTAGCAGGCTAGGGGATGGGAAAATTATGTCATGAGTTTTTTGGAGCAAGGGATTGTGCATATGTACAGACACATGCATGGTGCATCGAATAAAGGATTGCCCATTTTCCAGAGCCAGGTGGTTACGTGGGGCCCACATGTGTACAGGTAGGACAGGGGTGTACATAGTGCATCGATTTTCATTATCACCAATATCAATGTGTTTTTTCTATAATAATGAAGAGTTGGTAGCGTGTAAAACTTCTCGAGGAAGCTATCCGCGGGCCGACGACGTGAGGTAAGCAGGTGTGTCAGATGGCATCTAGTGGCGTCAGGAAGTCGAATGGGGTCAATACTTGCACGTGGATAAGTACGAACACAACGTGGGTGTTTCCTTGTGGTAATTATGCAGAAAGGTCATCATGAGGACCATATTTTGGGGCCACTTCACGTGGTTGCGGGATGCATTATTGAAAAAAGCTAATTGCCAGGTGTGCGGATGATGCAAAAAGGTGACAACTATGCACTCCGAGGTCAGTTTTTGGCCTGTTCGGGGTCCGTTTGAGGTCATCTAAAAGGCCAAGGGTGCCCAAGTAATAAAGCTAAGTGTGGGACTGAAAAAAAAGAGAGAATACCAGAAAAAATGTGGAGAGAAGAGGAGGAACAGCCACAACTGTGTTTTTGGGGTTTTTGGAGCTTGTTTTGGCCGTAAACTGCTTATCCGAGGTCGGATTTGAGCACTTTGACATTGCAGATTGGGGTTTTGGGCCGTTCCAGACGCGATGGTGCTGTCCATTTTGCCAAATTTCTCACTATTTTTTTTACTGTTTTGGCTGTGTAAGTTTCTCCTATGAGCGAAGCTTCTGCTCCAATTTGTGATTGTATCTGGCATATTTCATTAATACTGCTATTTGCCCCATTGGTGTTGGCCCAAACTCAGTTGTATCTAAACATAAAAAATTCTCCTCTTTTGAGCTGAGTTTTTTGGGTGTGTGTGTATGTGTCTGTGTGGAGTGGGCAAGTGGATAATCTCTCTCCTCTCACTCCACCGGTGTGTTCCCTGTCTCGGCCAGGTGGATTGTGTAAGCCGAGTGGTGCCCCATAGTGTGTGTGTGTATCTTCCCAAGAGTGTGTGTCGGGTCTTTATAGAGGCGTTCTGTGTGTTTCCATCCCGCTCACAACGGAATGTCAAGTCCATGGAAAACAAAGACAAAAATGAGACAAAGGGGAAAACTAATGCCCAAATTCTTCCCAAGGCACTTCCAACAACAACAACAACAATCGGTCCAAGGAGAAGGGAGTTTACAAAGGCAAAAGAAAACTCTCTCCTGAAGAGCTTGAAGCTTTTTGCAAGGACCATAAGTGTTTCAAGCGTGGGGAGCAAGGACATGGCTATCGTTCTTGCCCCAAGAAGAATGCTCGCAATGAGACTCCTAGAGATTCCATCATCGAAGCTCCAAAAGAGGATGTTCATTGCAAAGGATCATCAATTTCCTACAATTGGGGAAAGGTAAGAGAGCATGATGCCGCCATCTTGTTTGACCCTGGCTCTACTCACAACTTCATATCAATGGAGTTGGCCACCAAGTTGGGCATTTAAGCTTTCGAGATGAGAGATATGTAATGGCTGACACAGCTTTCAAGGGACAACAAGGCTCTGTTACTCCCTTGATTGGGAAGTTGAGGCTTCATGTCCAAAGCTATGTCGACAAAGAAGACTTTTTCATCTCTCCTCTCCAACATGAGAATGCTATCCTAGGGGCGCCATGGTTTGATTGCATGGCTGCAAATATGAAGTTCTCTGAAAGGAGAATCTACTTCACCTATAGGGGAAAGAACATGTATATAGATGCTAGTGAGCATGGTCTCACTATTCCACTTGTAGATCCTCCTGCTCTTGATAAATCAATGAAGAGCTTAGTTTCTGCGTACATGATTTTTGTCAAAGAGTCTCTAAAAGATCCTAATGTTTCATCAAATGTAAATGGTAGAAATCAAGAAGAGTTAGACTTGTCTAAATTTCTAAAAGGATTCCAAGATTTGTTCATCGATGATATCCCTATGAATTTACCTCCAAAAAGAGGGGATGATGACCATCGAATTGAGCTCCTTCTAGGAAACTCACCGCCTAACAAGCCTCCTTATCGAGTCTCACAAGCTCAACAAGAGGAGATCATGAGGCAAGTACATGAACTGGTATACAAAGGGATGGTGAGGCCTAGTTACTCTCCCTTTTGTTCTCCAGTTTAGTGCAAAAGAAAGATGGCACATAGCGTATGTGTGTGGACTATCGAGCACTAAACCATATCACTATAAAAAACAGATTTAAATGGTAGAAGTCAAGAAGAGTTAGACTTGTTTAACTTTCTAAAAAGATTGCAAGATTTGTTCATCGATGATATCCCTATGAATTTACCTCCAAAAAGAGGGGTCTTTGCTACACGCTGGAAAAGTTTATGTCCAAAAATTTCTCAGAGGTACATGGATCGCGATCCATGTTCCACCACTTTTGGACCTGAAATTTTGGTGTGCTGATAGCTTATGATGTTTCTAGTCTGCTCCACAAATCTTTTTGAATTTGAATCAGTTTTGCCCAACCAAAACTGGCTTCTACAGTTTGCTGTGGTAGTTTTGACAGTGTTCTAATTTTGGCTATTTTGACCACTTTTTACAATTTTTTTGTATATGGTTCTTTTGGGACAGTTGTTCCACTAGTTATTATCAGGAATGCACTTGTCAAATATTAGCCCCAAATGTAAAAAAGGTACATGGATCGCGATCGGTGTTTGGTAGCAATTTTTCATGAATTTTGTTCTGCAAGTTCTCTATCCCCTGTAGAAGCCAAATCTCACCCCTTTTTGAATTTGGATCCCAAAAAGTTGAAAAAACCCAACTTTTGTGTTTGCAATGCCTGTTTTGCTGTTTTTGCCCTAACAACCAATTTTGATGTGATTTTTGAATTTTTCTTTTAAGCGAACTTGATGAGAGCAATATCCCACTGATGCTCAATGTCACTATTCATTTTTCACAAAATATGGTCTCTGGGGTACATGGATCGCGATCCATGTTCCTCCACATATTCTGGCCAAACTTTCCAAATTGCTTCTAGAGAATCTATTGATGCCCTTGATCCACAAATTTTTGAATTTGGATCACTTTTGAGGTTTCTATCATCAAATTTTCACAATTTTAGAGTTATGGTCATTTCGCCCAAAATATGATTTTCACCCTTTTCTCCCTCAATCTTTTAGCCCAATTTTGATGGTCGTCGTTTCTACTTATCCTACTCCTAAGTACTGAAATGAAACATAAACAAAAACAAACAAAACGGTACAAAATAAAGTCTCAACGAAAAACGATACAGTACTCTGAAAGCATAGAGAAAATTGAAGAATGAAATGCTTTTGGCTATCTCAATCACAACCCTCTTTAACTCTCAAGAATAGATGTAGCAAGTCCTCCACTTCTAGACTCTATCAAGCACTAAACCCCGTGTCTAACTGCTTCACTGCTAAAGTGTAAATGGATGGAGAGACAAATCTTAGAAAAGAATGCTCTAAATACGCACTAGGTCACTCACCATCTAAGGATCATATCCTCGACAGCGGCACCAACGTTAGCAAGTCACCGCGATGGACGTCTGCAACATAGCTTTTTGGTACTAACATAATATCAATACTTAGGGAAGTGACTCGGATGGGGCATGGAGACTCTTTGAGATCGTCAATCTCAAGAAGTGAACGTTAACAAGCAAACACACTAGCTCAACAAGCAAACCAACACTCAATGATCAGGGAAATTTGCCTATGTCCTTTCTCATAGCTCTAGGTCATCACGCCATTTTGGCACTGGAACGGACTTGAAATGCAATGAAACTTTAGGAGGAGGTCAAGGACACCTAGAGGCACTATCCTAGCAAATCTGGTCCCAATCCTACAAGGTATCAAAATCACGTTCCATCATGAAAAAGGTCATGAAATTTGCAACAGAACATATCAGAAAGGTCGCCCTATGGTCTAGGAACACTCTCCTATGGTCAAAACGACAAAAAATATTGATTTAAGCACTCAAACCTGCATAGTCACGAACCACAACAAAACTGACAATGCTTACACTTGAATTAAAGAACAAAGAGAGAGGAACACAATGCAAGTTTCAAAATTGAAATCTGATTACCCAATCATTAGAAAAGTTGATTACAAGGTTGGAGTAGCTCGTAGTTTGAGCATATGTTTTTTGAGCTCTCTTCTTCTTCTAAAAATAGACCTCTTTTCACATTAAAGTTATTGACATTTATACCTAGGGCATTCTAAATGGCCAGTGGCCAACTCACATGGACTTTTACAAATGTCATGAAAGCATTACAACTCAGGGAATTGACCCTCTACTTTGGAATCAGGATTACACAGAGTATTACTACACTAGCTCCGAAAACTAATAGAGTACAAATGTGGTGTCCGTCTACGTGTCCGGCCAGGTGGGCACCCGTTCAGTTTGTCCTCAAACAAATTCTAACATCCATGATGTAGTGTGAGGAAAAGGGTCCATGCAAGGCCTAGCAAGGGGGTTGTGAATCCACATGGCTTGGCCCACAAGGGTACTATATAGCAAGGCTATATAAGAGTAAGATGGGAGGAGAATTTAGGCCAAATCCATTTGTCTTCTCATGTTATAGTATGCAGGTGAGGGATTCTTTAGAACACATGAGGTATCCTAGTCCCTCATGGTGACTTTTGAATTGTTACTAGGTGCCTTCTTAAACCAATATATAAGCCTAGGAAAAATGCATCTATAAACTTAAAAGCAGTGTAAATTATGTGGATGACATGAAGAATATCCTTTTGCCTTTTGATTGCTTGCTTAAAAGTGTTGTTCTACTGCCAAAACTCTATACTCAAGCACTAGAGATGGGTAAAAAAAACTCATAGGAGGCAATCAAATTGGTGATTATTTATGGATCACTTCAACAATTTAGAGGACACCAGCAACTCAAATGACAAACCCACCAATAAATGCCCTAAAACCAAAGTCTCAAAAACTTAGGTTAAAATGCTTAGGAAACAAGTTGAGAAGATGACACGTGTGAGAAGTAGAATGCTTGCAGAACGGGAAGTCTTGTGTATCCATTATCAGGAGAGTAATCACTCAATCAAAAACTACATCACGTGCAATTACTATGAGTGTAGGGAAGAGTGTGCAATCAAGTTATCAACACCAATAGTCAGGATAGCTACATCAGCTGCAATATAGGAAGTCCCAGGGTAATCCACAAACACTGAACAAAGATTATACCCAAGGCCACCACCCAAGAGATTTAATTTCTGGAAATGTGGGGAAAGAGGGCCATTCTACAAGGGAGTGTATGGAGATACTGGCCCAACAATAATCCAACAATCCCAATGTAGATTTTTTGTTGCCAAAAATAGAAACAATCACCAGAGCCACAACAAGGAAAAAAATCCTCGAACAAGCAGCGGTTACCTCGCTAGTCAAAGAGTGGCAAACACTGAAACAAGTGGTAGCTCAGGTAACTCAAGGCCTCCAGAAGAGACCCCACCCATCACAACACAACAAATATAAGGAGAATCCATAATAATACTAGGGTGATAGGAGAGACAAGCACTAAAATTTGGGTCAAGAAATCATTACCAAAGACCAATCTTCTAGGACTAAACGAGGTCCACCAAGCAAAGAGTGAGGAATGTTAAGAAACCAATACCATGAGGAGGCAAAGGGTGGAAGAGAAGAAAGTCCGATCCAATAAATGATAATTCTTTTTCTTTTATTTCTTCGACCAATAGTTTTTTTACCATTGATGTCTAGCCAGGTAGTCAATTAATGATTACTACTTAAAATGCGAGAAATATGTACTTGAAATTTTAAACTATGATTAATTTGCACCAATTTATAGTTTAAATTTTGTGGAAAATTTGCTACCTTGAAGGATTCTCTTTGGAAGATGTCCAAGCTAGTTCAAGTTGTACCAACAGTTGAAAACAACATATGAATCAAATAAGACTAGAATCTCAAATGACCAAGCACCAGTTGTGCTAGTAGAATGAAATATAAAAAATCACTATAATTCAATGATAAAGCAATGTTGTATGGGGATGCTGGCGTGAACATCATGTCAAAGTGGGTTAGGACACACTTTGGTCTAAAATGCAAACCAACACCATTCACACTAAGAATGGCAGATCAAACAATATTGGAAGCCGTGCAAATTGTGGAGAATTTCCCAAGTAGGGTAGCCAGTGTCAAGTTTAAAACCTTATTCTTGTTATTGGACGTGGAAGATTCATGATGTATCGCTACGAAGACCATGGCTCAAAGCGACAGGAGCAATAAATGATTGGGGCACAAATGAGTTGACAAAGAATTTGGGCACCAAGAAGGTCACCATGTCCACATCATCTACCAATGTTCCAAAAGACATCTGGCCAAGAGATATATTCATCTCAAAATCTTAGGAGCTATGGGAAAAACTAGAAGCTAGTGGCATTGTCCCAATGGCTACCTTGGATTTAAACTAGTAACAATTTATTTGAAGTTGGCAGCTCTATAGAAGATGTTCCCAGCTCACTTTAGGCATGGCGAAGAAGGAACAAAGCCAGGTGTTGAAGGGGGTCAGCTATGAGGTGAATGGGGACAAGATGGATGAAATGGAGGTTAGGACTGACAAAAAGAGAATAGTGGAAGCGAACAAACAACTACCGTACTATTATAAAGAAGCACTCTCAACATTGTTCCTAGAGTTTAAGGATGTGTTTGCTTGGGATCACATTGAACTAAAGGCATTGATCCAACGGTTTGCCAACACAAGATTTCACTCAAAATGGATGCCAGACCAATTAGGATGCAAAGGTATAGAATGATTCCTAACCATGCAAAATGGTAAAGGAAGAGATAAATGCGCTATTGAAGGCTAGATTCATCATCGAGGTGGAAAGTAGTGACTTGTTGTTCCCCATTGTGGTCGTCCCAAAGAAGAATGGGAAGTTGAGAATTTGTGTAAATTTCAAAAATATGAATGAGAAAACCATAAACTATCCATTCCCCCTACCATTTACAAACACCATGCTAGATCAAGTTGCGGGGTCTGAAATGTATAGCTTTCTAGATGGTTTTAGCAGATGCAACCAAATGAGTCTAGCTACTAAAGACAGAGAGAAGATGGTGTTCATAATAAAATGGGGTGCCTTTGAGTTCCTGTTGATGCCATTCTAGTTATGTAATGCACATGCAACTTTCAAGAGGGCAATGTTGGCTAAATTCTCAAAATATTTGCAAAAATTCATGGCCATCTTTATTGACAACATCACCATATACTCAACTACAACTAAGCATCTAGAATGTTTGTGGCTCATGTTGCAAGGTGTAAAGAGAAGAGAGTTTTCCTGAATCTGTACGTGTGTGCTTGGAGCATACAAAGGAACACTACCGGGTCATGTAGTGTCAAGCAGAGGCATTACAATGTTAGACAATAAGTTTTGAACAATTCGAGCAATTCAGGAAGAAATACCACCTATTAGTGCAATTGAGGTATCAAGATTCCTAGGGCATGTCAACTTTTACAAAATATTTGTGGAGAAGTTGGTTGAATTCCCACTCTATGCGTTCTCAAAATGGGATGCCCATAAAGCATAACTTCACACATATGCAAAAAACAAAATTTTGGCATTTTTGGAAGTATGCAAAACATGCAATTGAAAGTATTTGGCCTCAAACCAATGCGTCAAGTTCAGCTCCATAATGTAGAATATCACTCTATCAAATCACTTCACCCATATAGTACTCATACAACAAACGATAACCCCAAAAGAAAGCAACTTTATTCCTATCTGACTATGCGGTTTGGGATGTTTAACCATATACCTTCACATAAGTTTATGGCCATCTAATAATTGAAATCAACTCACCAAAACAAACCATAAAACATATCAAAACAGCTCGGTCAACTCACGACGTCATATGGTACCCCCCCAGGTAGCACCCCTAAGCTCGTGCGTGTTTTTTGACCATATCTCTTAGCTCGTGCGTGTTTTTTACATGACACCAAAGTGAGAAAACGTTCTAAATGATGTGTTTTATCTTTGGTACAGAAGGTTTGGACTGATTCATAACGGTTTGTGATTTATGACCAAAACAATGTCCCTATTGCCTTTATGACGTGAAACAAAAAGCGCTTTTTATGCACGTACGTGATCGTAAACGCATCATGTGCATAAATCAGCGTGTTAAACATGATGAAATAATCACGGGGAAACTTCGTATGTACTCGGTTAATCCATACATGCACTCGTATGCAAAAAAACAATCACCGAGAGGGTGACTACGTAGAAAAAATGACATAGAGAGAGAGAGAGAGAGAGAGAGAGAGAGAGAGAGAGAGAGAGAGAGAGAGAGAGAGAGAGAGAGATGATGGCTATGGAGTTTAGAGCTTCTGATCGTGCTTTAGAATCGATTAGAGGCTATCAAAAGGCTTCTTTTTCCGCAAGAGAGCAGTGATGAGAGCTACGTAGAAGTATCCGCCACGAAAAAAAGCTTCCGGAGAGCGCGTACACCGTGAAAGGAGAGAGAAGATAATAAGCAAGTAGAGAGAGAATGTCCTTCTTCTTCTTCTTCTTCTTCTCGAGAGAAGAGCTTATGGATATGGTGATGAAGAGGTTGCACCACTCTGTATAATAGATACGTATAGCCTTGCGGTAGTAGACGTAACAGACGGCATTGAAAACTGAGCACTAACCCGCAAGTTATATGCAAGTGCATCAGGCTGGAGTGTGTCCCAAGCAGAAAGATGGAGCTACCTCTCAGCCTGGGAATAGCCCCTAGCTTTTGGGAAAAAGCTCCAGTCTTTCCTACAAACAAGCCTTTGCTTTTGGTGGTCAACTCTCCCACTTCCCATTCAATTTTTACAGCAAAATTGACCATCTGAGCAGTATCTGGTCAACTAATGGAAACCGTAGCTAGACTATGCCACACCGTAATGTCTCGACATAATTATGACTTTCTGTACTGCCCTGGCGTATTTACGGTACAGCTTTTTATAATAATATTTCCCATAAAAATCCTGTCTGGTCCCGTTTTTGCTTCGGGTGATCATTTTTTAATCCGACGAAGTCTAAAATTAATATTTTTATGTTTAGGTCATCATACAAAGCACATTGCTATTCAAAAACGCCAAAAAGCACGAAAAGCTAAAAATAGCGTAAAAAGAAAAAAAAGTAATATTTTCTAAAATTGAACCATGGGTTCCTCTCATCCAAGTGGAATAAGAAAGCGGACTCGCTTTTCACTTAAAAGCACTAGAAATATTAAAAAGCTATAAATAGCATGAAAAGCACTCAAAAAGCAGATTGTTATAAAATTGAACCATAGCTTCCCTGGAACACGACACATAGATTAAGGAGCCGACCTTGGTTTTTGGAAAAAACCACCAAAAAACATAAAAAGCATGAAAAAGCTAAAAATAACGGGTTTTTTCAAAACTGAACGAAACGTCCGTCTAACCTACTGGGACATGGAAACAACCCTGCGTTTTACTTTAGAACCTTCCAACACTGTCACTCAAGCATCTTAAGTCAAAATTTGGCAAAATAGATATTGAAAGCTATTTTACTTATTTTTAGAAGAGACCCAAAAATTGGAGATCTTACATCCTCCCACACTTGAGAAACTCGAGGTGTCCTCACCTCGACATGAAGTATGGATAATTTAATCTCATTACATCATCACGTTCCCAAGTGGCATCTTCCTGAGGATACATTGACCATTTAACAAGGTGTTCAATAATGGTTTGATTACGTAGAGGTTTGATTCTGCTTTGAAGTATTGCTTTGGGATATACTTCAAAATTCCCATCAATAGATGTAGATAATAGAG
The DNA here is from genome assembly GCF_014529385.1 of Adiantum capillus-veneris. Lineage (NCBI taxonomy): Eukaryota > Viridiplantae > Streptophyta > Polypodiopsida > Polypodiales > Pteridaceae > Adiantum > Adiantum capillus-veneris. Next base: position 126,862,468 of record NC_140932.1, read on the forward strand.
AATCATCAAGAATACGTTGTGGATTAGGTACATACTGCTTACATGAAAAACATCATGTACCTTTATGTGTGGTGGTAACAACAGTCTGTAAGCTTGATCATTAATACGCTCTGTGATTACAAAAGGTCCACAACATACTTAGCTTCTTACACTTACCCATTGATAAAGAACTACGTTTGAGTATCACCCTCAAAAATACCATATCGCCTTCTTCAAAAAGTTTGTTAGATCGTTCTAGATCAGCATAACTCTTCTGTCTATCTTGAAAAGTCTTAATATCCTTATGTATAAGATTGGTTTGTATTCTCATTTCATCCAACCTTTCTTTGGATGCTTGAACTCGTATGAGAGAGGGTCAGTCCATTTGAGTGGAGTAAGACACTCTTGTCCATACAATGCTTGAAAAGATGACATTCCAATTAAGTGTTGAAATGAGGAATTATACGCAAATTCAACCGAATACAAATATCTAGTCCATTTACTTTGCTCATGGATACAATAAGCTCTCAACATGTCTTCAATGATTTATTGATTTGTCCTTTCTGTCTGCCCATCGGTTTGAGGATGATAAGCAGTACTAAAGGCTAACTGGGTTCTTGTAGTTGAGAATGAGGCTTTCCAAAAATTTGAGGTGAAATTCGCATCACGATTAAAAATTATCCTTTGAGGTAGGCCGTGATACATGAAAACACCTTTCATGAAGACTTCAGCTATATCCTTAGCCGTAAACGTTGTCTTGCCTGGAAATAAATGGGTCATTTTTGTAATTATATCAACAACCACAAATATAGAGTCATATCCCAGCGATTGAGGAAGTCTTGTAATGAAATCCATGGATATGCATTCCCATTTCATTTGTGGAGCATCAATTGGTTGAAGCTTACCGAGGTATCGAATTCGTTCAGCTTTAATACGTTGACATGTTAAACATCTTGTAACATAATTCAATACATCACGCTTTAGTCCTGGCCAAAAGAAACTCCTTCTTACAGTAGAGTAAGTCTTAATGTATGCTGGATGTCTTGTTATAGGTATATCATGAGCTTCCTATAATATCTAAAGTTTGATTCCACCTTGATTTGGGATACAAAGATGATTACCAAAGTAAAGGTCATCTCCTTTAACATGAAAGCGTTTGATTTGCCTTTCCTGCTTCTCTGTGCAATTTTTTAGGTTCATCAAGTACTTGATTTTTAAGTAATACGGGTCTTGAGTTATACCTTCTCGAATAAGGTCAATTTAAGAAGTAGTAGAGGTTGTGACAATCACTACAATACTCTTCTTGCTTAAGGTATCGGCCACAAGATTTTCCTTCCCGGGTTTATATTCGATTCCAAAATCATATTCCCATAACAGCTCCATCCATCTTCGTTGCCGCATATTAAGATCAGGTTGGGTATAGATCCACTTCAGGCTTTTATGGTTGGTATGTAGTTCAAATCTCCTTCCAAGAAGATAATGTCGCCATACTTTAAGAGCATGCACAACGGCTAATAACTCTAAGTCATGGGTAGGAAAATTTAACTCATGTATACGTAACTTACAAGATTCATAAGCTACTGGTTTCCCTTCTTGAGACAGAATGCCACCGATTTCTTGTCCACTTGCATCAGTGAGCACATTGAATGTCTTTGAGAAGTCTGGAAGCTATAGTATGGGAGCATTCACCAAAGCTTCTTTTAGTTTCTCAAAACTAGCATGAGCACGTTCATTCCAAGATAAACACTTTAGTCTTCTTAAGCATATTAGTCAATGGAGATGCAATCTTAGCATAACCCTCAATAAATGTACAATACCATCCTATTAAGCCAAGAAAGCCACGTACTTCTTGTACTGATTTTGGTGAAGGCCAAGTTATGACAACTTCGATCTTACTTGGGTAAGTTGAAACACTATCCTTGGATACAATAAATTCCAAATATTCCACCTTGTTAGTGAAGAATGTGCATTTGCTACGTTTGGCATAAAGTTGATTTTGACGGAGAAGATCAAGTACTCACCGCACATGTTGTTCGTGTTCTTCTCTCTTTCTTGAGTAAACCAGGATATCATTAAATAAGACGAGAACAAAATCATCAAGATGCTCTTGAAACACATCTGTCATAAGACAATTAAAAGTTGCAAGAGCATTAATAAGTCCAAAAGGCATAACTGTAAATTCATAATGTCCAGAACGAGTATTGAATCCGGTCTTTGGTATGTCCTCCTCCTTGATTTGGATTTGGTAATACCCTGACTTAAGATCAATCTTTGTGAAGATAGAAGATCCATGTAATTGGTCAAGCAGTTCATTAATCCTTGATATAGCATATTTATTCTTGAGTGTTACCTAGTTCAGTCCACGATAATCAAGACAAAGACGTAAAGTACCATCCTTCTTTCTATTAAAGAGAATAGGAGTACTCCATGGACAAACACTGGATCGAATGAAGCCTTGTTCAAGAAGTTGAGTTAATTGATCCTTGAGTTCCATAGATTCAGGTACTAACATTTTGTAAGGTCTACAACAACTGGTTGAGCTCTTGGAGTAAGCTTTATTGCATGGTCAACATCACGCTTGGGTGGTAACTGTGAAAGTTCCTCGAGAAATACATCATCAAATTCTGTTATCCATTCGGGTTCAGGTGAATCTATCTTCTTCTCTTTAGGGTTAAGCTTTACTGCATAAATTCTTTCATTTTTCCTATGACTCTTCATAAGTTTGATAAAATTCACTAGTTTGAACTTAGGCTTTCCTGGTTTCCTAGTAACTATGACTCTAAGGTTTTGATCATTTGGCAATGAAGCGTCTTTACAATGTATGTGAGCATCATTGGCTTTAAGCCAATCCATTTCTAGGATTCCATCATAAATTTCTATGGGTAAGACTCTGAAGTTTGCAGAAGTATTATGACCATCCAAAACAAAATTCAAGCTACCCACTGAAGTAGAAGATCTAACCTTCCTACCCGGAGCTAATTCTACTGTAAGGTCTGTATCAAGGTGTTCAGACAAAATGAGGTTTTTAATGCACTTAGGAGATATGAAAGAAAGTGTACTGCCTGAATCAATCAATAAGGTAAAATGGTTACCTTGATACTCCGATGGGGTTTGAATTATTGAAAATTGTTCATTCACTCCCTCATGTTCAATTGCAGCATGAACATACGCGTTTGTCTGATTTCCTTCACCTCTAGTCCCTTGAGTTTTGTTAGCCTGAGGTCTTCCTTGAGGTCTTTGATACCCTTCTCCTCCTGGACGAAGTTGACGGTTAACATTTCCATTGTTGTTATTGTTGATAGGCGGTCCATTCCAAACAAAAGGTGGATTGCCTAGTCTAAAATTCCCCTGGTTTTGAGGTTGTCTTTGGTTTTGGTTAAAGTTCTGCTGATTGAAGTTCCTCTGAATCGTCGATGGTCTGGGTCTAAAGTTTTCAAAATTCTGATTTGGATTGAAGTTTCTATGTTCATAATTGTCCACCAATCCTGTGAAGCTTGAATTGTTAAATGGACAATCTTTGGATTGATAACTAGGATTAAGACAAGTGTAGCATAAATGATCCTCTCTAGCTTTCATATGTAATAAGTTCTCTCTTCTTTGTTGTGGATTTCCAAATCTTTGTTCCTCCTTGAAACCAGGTCTTTTGAATCCATGAACATGAACAGGTTTTGTTCCCTCTCTCCGGTAGTAGATAACTCTATTTGAATGGGTTTGTCTGCATCAAGGACATCTGCAAAATTGATAAGACGAAGACTCTAAAGTCTAGTCTTCATAGGATTAATATGTAACCCTGACACGAATTGAGCTACCTTGACCTCTTGAGTCATCCCTGCTAGAGCATACTTGACAAGGGTTAAGAAATATTGACAGTACAATTCAAGATCTTTGGTTCCTTGAGTACAGTCAAGAAAGTCATTCATACGGTCTGAATGATAGACCTTGTTTTGACAGTTCTTCTTAAGCTGGGTCTTAAGATAATCCCAAGTTACATCATTAAGATCAACATTATTTTTCGTGCAATGGTCTCTCCACCAACGCTTGGCTGTTTTCTCTAGTTTGAACTTAGTGATGATAGCTTTGTTTACCGCTGATGAATGAGCCAAATCAAAGTAGTCATCCATGCGCTCAATCCAATCTTCAAGAACTTACTTCTTTGTCTTCCCAGCTAAAATTTCCAGGTTGAGACTTGCAAAGCATAGCATCAATGTCTCTATCGATGATGATGTGTTGAGGAACAATAATCGCATTTCCTCTATGAGGCATGGTAACTTATTGCACCATATCAACCAAGGTCACACTTAGTAAAATTTTCTATCCCGTTCAACGTTCTTAAATCAAATAGAATAGACGTTTAAAGACAAGATGAGAAGAAATAGGAGAAAGAATAATGAATAAATTAACCCAATTTCTATATCATAAAACTTTGGGGTTTCAAAAGTCTATAAGGTGTCTCAAAAGTTTCTAATAAATCCTAGTGGCTCTAGCATAATGCACTCGGGAATATCCATTGTGACATCCTTCCACCAATGGAGTATAGTTGTCCCATTCCTTGAGTATGTCTGATGGTTGACTCCAATAATCCTTTATGATCATTTCTTCGTTGGCGTGTGAGTCATACCATTTTTCAGTAAGAGATTTTTTTGTTATAGGTACCCCCATTTCGATGTGAATAATTGACTTACTATACCCGAAGTAGTCATCGAAGAAAGCAGATTCCTTTGGAAACACATCTGGTGTGTCCCATCCTACTGAGCTGTGAATATTTGCACAATCTGCAAGGCAATGAGGTCTGCTATAGGCATTGTATAAAATTTTTACATTGCGAGGATTATAGATTAGTGACTTCCCAAATAAGTCAAAGAATAACTCCCAAGGTACTGAACTATAGGAATGTCGGTCATTGTTTTCGCACTGCCGTCCCCATACATTAAACATAACAATGTCAAAGCATCCCGTAGCCATTACTAAAGGAAGTATGTTTCTGGCCATCCACGTTTCTTTTGTCGGTCTTAGGGTAAGTTCATAAGCATTTATGTACAAAATTTGATTAGTGACTACAATCTCCGTTCCCAACTTATATTGTATCCACTCAATACTCCCAACATGCGAGGGTTTGTGCTAAGGTGGTTTAAATTTGAGATTATCTGCAGCATAATGATACCAAGCTCGAAAGGTATTTGGTACAATGAAATCCATATACATCAACCTTTTCTTCTCTCCCCCGTTGTGTGTGGTAGTGACAAGCCTTTTCACTTTCACTCTAGTTTGGAAATGCTCTTCCACCATATAAGGTGAGGGAGTACATCCGCCCATATTCCTCGAGGTAAACGGTCGGTCATCTACACACACACCTCATCACTCATGTTAGTTAGAATGATGAAAACCAAGACTCAAACTCAAATTTCATATCTTCAAAACAATATGTGTTATATCAAAATGAAATTCTTATAACCACAGAAGACAAAAAACACAGTGTTTGTAGGGAGATACATAAATACGAAAGGGTCCTATGAACCAATTCTTGGTCCCTACAATTGTAGTTGTACCCTTATACTTGTTCACATCCCGGGTGTCAAAGTTTGACACTTCAACTGTGCACTAAAAGTCACGTCTTTCTTTTTGTACCATTCTTCCTCCCGTGATACATCCTTGGGTGATAATCCAGTGAAGCAGTTTACGTGAGCATGCCGTTCATTTACATCATTTCTGTAGAAGTACCTACTCGAGTTTATTGCTATTGGTTGTGCTCGGGCAAAGTCACCTATGCACCTTGGTTTCTTGTAGTCATAAAAAATAATGGTAGCATTGTGAGGGTTGTATCTACGAATAGGTCCATAGACTCTATTGAACCAACCCTAGGGTACATAGTAGAATTGGTTGCTGCCATTTGACTTCTTCCATACTCTAATTATGACCTTCTCACAAAAACCGTATCTTTGGTTTAGCATAAGGGCCTTGTTACTAAGTATAAGTTCACGACTTGGTATGTCCAAAAGAGAGCATAAGTTAAGGTAAAGAACATATCCTTGCACTTTAACATTGCTTTCTTGGATCTTTTCCTTCACCCAAAGCTGTGGGTTGGTCATGAACCTATCAGGCACTTGTGTTCGATGTTCAAGCTGAGCTTCAACATATAACTCCCATACTACGTAAGTGTTGGGTACAAGGTAATCTTTAGTCCCCTTTGAAACTCAAGCCACTTCAATTCCTTAATGGAGAATGAATCCAACCGCATAATTGAAAAATATTCTTTGTGCAAAATCACTCGGGAGTTCATCTAGACAATTAAGAAGATCCAATTAAAACAAGACAATGAGAGAGAGAAAACTTAGTATACATGTGAACCAAAATTGAGTCTACGCTTCTTTTATTCATCAAAAATTGATTTTTATCACTTCATTACAATATTATGGTGGCTTGGAGCTAGTTGTCTAAATCTTCTTTTAACTCTCATAACAGGGTATTCTCTTAGACCTCCCACACGACAACGTGGTCTGTAATTATTCTCTAGCTTTTCTCTTCCTATGACGGTTGCAAGAGCTTCAAACTTCTTAGTGACTTCGGTAATTCTTAACATTTGGGAACGCATTGCTAAGTAGTAGAACATGTCTTCTAGGCCTAACCATATTCTGAGTTGAAGTAGTCCGAGGTTGGCAAACCAATCTCTTGGATTGTCGTCAATATAAATGAAGAATTGACGAAAGGATCCTTGGTGAGGGGTAAGGTAAATACGGTCAACACTCTTCCGGCAAGTTGTGCTTTCTGGTATGCCAAAGATTTTGGTCCCGATGTCTAAGTAAAAGAGTTCCCGTTCATCCCTGGACAATTGTGTCGCCATATTGTTGAACACTATGGCCAAAACCTCATTCCCCTGGCTAAAGCATTCAGACGTCACTCTAGGAGCCATTTGTTAACACAAAACAAACATTCATTTAAATTACAATGCCATTGTTGAACACTTCAACCACTTCACCATAACTCAAACCAAACACTTACACTCAAGAAGACAAGTCAAACAAGTACAACCAACCAATGTCACTTATAAATGCATCATGAATACAATATGCCTTCTCAAACAGCATGCATGAATGCATGCACGATGCATAACTAACCCAACTAGTATCAGACTTTAAGCTATCCCCATAACCTTAAGTATTGGCTCTGATACCAGGTGAGAGATACCCCTCCCCGGGGGTCTATGCACAAAATATACAATTTGCACTTTTTATACAATTTTCAATGTACAGCAGAGTTGCAGAAGCATTTGCATAGGGGAGGAGTTCTCAGCACCCGACCAAGCATGGAGTTTAGGCCATGAGCCGGACTACATCCAGAGGTACCTAGCAACTAGTGCTACCCCTGAATGGGTGTTATGAATGAAAGCATGCACAAGAAAAATATAACATTGTGGAGGGTGATTATATGTGTATACCGCGTTGCGGAGAGAGAGAGAGAGAGAGAGAGAGAGAGAGAGAGAGAGAGAGAGAGAGAGAGAGAGAGAGAGAGAGAGAGAGAGAGAGAGAGAGAGAGAATATAGTGGAGGATGAAATACAGTGCACAGAGACATGAGAAGAAGACAATAGAGAATCTTTAATTGCCCATCTAAATGGAAGAGGCAACCATGTATTAATGCAATGACCAAAATCTGGGTATACCATGACATCAAAAAGTTTATTAAAAAATAACTAGCAGAGTACCAGACCCTGTGTAGGGATCGACCGGTCCACCCATCCACTTTCACTCTACTACGGACATAGAGAATTTCACTTCACCGGGAGCGAGCTAGAACACCTCCAACCTACCTGAGCTAAACATAGGCTGAGGCCGCTTCGCCTCCCTCCATGAACCCGAGCTCTGAAAGGATCCCAAATACCAACAGCTGGTAGGGTATCAACACCCACCATACTAGTTTAGGGGCCACACCTCTTTGATACCCAGCACCGGGTGTTTAGGCAAAGCCAAATCAAAATCCCTGACGCGTTAGCCGTGTAGGTCATTCAACCCCCGATGCACTAACTATGTAGATGAGTCTAACAAAAAGAAGAAGATCTGAGCAACACTCTCGATCCTGCAAAGCCCTAGGTCAGTAAACCGTTAGTCTAAGGCTAAGCGATGTAGGTGATCCTAGTCTTGTAGTGACGTTGCCATGAGAAACATAACACATGAGTCCAATCACAATAGCACTTCCCAGATGCACAAACAATCTTACCCAAGCAATTAGAGTGTACAGGGTCTCTACCTTTACACGTCTACCATAAACCATCCAAATCACTTCATGATCCCTTCCAAAATTATAAACCATAACCCAATAAAATCACACGGGCGAGCACTCCACCCACTTGGGTGAGGCACGACTAATCCTGCATAACCACTTTAGAATATAACATGGTTGCAAAAATTTCGACAGAATAACCAAATCCAGAAAGAAAAAAAAAACCATAAGCCACACCGGCTTCCACCATAAAATTTCAACCATAATCATGAGGGAATCTTAGCCCTTAACCATAAGTCATAATCACAGTGAACCAACTCCCACACTTGGAGTTTGACACATCCCTTGCAATCAATCGAAGTCCACACACATGTGATTATTTCATGCATAAAAAGTGTCCGACCAGAAACTAATCATGATATAAAAATCCAATTTTGACAACATCCAACCATGCAAAGTTGATGCATCACACCTGCACTTCACCTCTCTAACACATAGAGCTAGTTTTTGACCTAGAAAGGTGGACAACAGTCATAACCATGCGTATGAGGCATCCACATCAATATATGAATTCCCATACGTCATATGATAACATTCCATCACCATAAACATGATGCAAAACAACTACGACCTTTAGGTCAGCCATAAATTATAACTTCACACATGAAAAAATAAAATTTTGGCATTTTTGGGAGTATGCAAAACATGCAATTGAAAGTATTTGGCCTCAAACCAATGCATCAAATTCAGCTCCATAATATAGACTATCACTCTATCACATCACTTCACCCATATAGTACTCATACAACAAACGGTAACCCCAAAAGTAAGCCATTTTATTCATATCTGACTATGCGGTTCGGGACGTTTAACCATATACCTTCACATAAGTTTATGGCCATCTAATAATTGAAATCAACTCACCAAAACAAACCATAAAACATATCAAAACAGCTTGGTCAACTCACGACGTCATATGGTACCCCCCCTTGGTAGCACCCAAGTAAAACTGGTTATAGAGTGATTAATAACTCGCATTCCCGAAGTGATAACGGAGAAATAAATTCATTTATCATCAAGCTTTTCAATTGGTTAAGTGGATTTGCCCATCCGGTGAATCTATATAGTGTTTCTCGAAGGAGCTTGTAGCCAAAAATTGTGGTGGTGTAGTGGGCAACAAACTGTTTTTTGACCATATCTCTTAGCTCATCCGGTGAATCTATATAGTGTTTCTCGAAGGAGCTTGGAGTAAAAAATTGTGGTGGTGTAGTGGGCAACAAACTGTTTTTTGACCATATCTCTTAGCTCGTGCGTGTTTTTCACATGACACAAAAGAGAGAAAATGTTCTAAATGATGTGTTATCACTGGTAAAAAGGGTTTGGACTGGTTCATGACAGTTTGTGATTTATGACCAAAACAATGTCCCTACCGCCTCTATGACTTGAAACAAAAAGTGCTTTTTATGTACGTACGTGATCATAAACACATCATGTGCATAAATCAACGTGTTGAACATGATGAAATTATCATGGGGCAACTTCGTATGTACTTGGTTAATCCATACATGCACTGTATGCGGAAAAACAATCACCGAGAGGGTGCCTACGTAGAAAAAACGACATAGAGAGAGAGAGAGAGAGAGAGAGAGATGATGGCTACGGAGTTTAGAGCTTCTCTCCGCGCTTTAAAATCGATTAATAGCTGTCAAAAGGCTTCTTGCTTTGCCGTAAGAGAGCGGTGATGAGAGCTACATAGAGGTATCCGCCACAAAAAAAGGCTTCCAGAGAGCGCGTACACCGTGAAACGAGGAGAGAAGATAATAAGCAAGTAGAGAGAGAATGTCCTTCTTCTTCTTCTCCTCGAGAAAACGGCTTATGGAGATGGTGATGAAGAGCTTGCACCACTCCGTATAATAGATACGAATAGCCTTGCGATAGTAGACGCAACAAACGAGCACTGAAAACTGAACACTAACTGGCAAGTTATAGGCAAGCGCAGCAGGCTAGAGTGCATCCCAAGGAGAAAGATGGCCCTACCTCTCAGCCTGGAATAGCCTTTGCTTTTGGTGGTCAACTCTCCCACTTACCATTCAATTTTTACAGCAAAATTGACCATCCGAGCAGTATCTGGCCAACCTCTCAACCTGGAATAGCCCATAGCTTTTGTAAAAAAAGCTCCAGTCTTTTCTAAAAACAAGCCTTTGCTTTTGGTGGTCAACTCTCCCACTTACCATTTAATTTTTACAGCAAAATTGACCATCTGAGCAGTATCTGGCAAACTAATGGAAACCGTAGTTAGATTATGCCACACCGTAATGTCTCGACATAATTATGACTTTCCCGTACTGCCCCGGCGTATTTACGGTACTGCTTCATATAAAAATACTTCTCGTAAAAATCCCGTCTGGTCCCGTTTTTGCTCCAGGTGATCATTTTTAAATCGACGGAGACTAAAATTAATATTTTTTATGTTTAGCTCGTCATGAAAAACACATTGCTTTTCAAAAACACCAAAAAGCACGAAAAACTAAAAATAGCGTAAAAAGAAAAATTTTCTAAAATTGAACCACGGGTTTCCCTCGTCCATTGGAATAAGAAAGCGAACTCGCTTTTCACTAAAAATCATTAGAAATAAAAAAAATAGAGTAAAAAGCAAAAAAAAAAAAGCAAAATTTTCTAAAATTGAACCACGGGTTCCCCTCGTCCATTGGAATAAGAAAGCGAACTGGCTTTTCACTAAAAATCATTAGAAATCATAAAAAGCTATAAATAGCGGAAAAAGCACTCAAAAAGCAAATTTTGACAAAATTGAACCATATCTTCCCTAGAATACGTAGATTAAGGATCCGACCTTGCTTTTTGTAAAAAAAGCACCAAAAAGCATGAAAAAGCTAAAAATAGCGGTTTTTTCCAAAACTGAATCAAACGTCCGTCTAACCTACTGGAACATGGAAACGACCCTGCTTTTTACTTTACAACCTTCCAACACTGTCACTCAAGCATCTTAAGTCAAAATTTGGCAAAATAGATATTGAAAACTATCTTCTTATTTTTAGAAGAGATCCAAAAATTGGGGATCTTACAGATGTGATAGAGTGATAGTCTATATTATGGAGCTGAACTTGATGCATTGGTTTGAGGCCAAATACTTCCAATTGCATGTTTTGCATACTCCCGAAAATGCCAAAAATTTGTTTTTTGCATATGTGTGAAGTTATGGTTTATGGTTGACCTAAGATCGGAGCTGTTTTGCATCATGTTTATGGTGATAGAATGTTATCATATAATGTATGGGAACTCATGGATTGATGTGGATGCCTCATATGCATGGTTATGACTGCTTTCCACCTTTCAATGTCAAAAACTAGCTCTATGTGCTAGAGAGGTGAAGTGCACGTGTGATGTATCAACTTTGCATGGTTGAATGTTGTCAAAATTGGATTTTTATATCATGATTAGTTTTTGGTCGGGCACTTTTTATGCATGATAGAATCACGTCTTAAGAGTCACATGTGTGTGGACTCCGATTGATTGCAGGGGATGTGTCAAACTTCAAGTGTGGGAGTTGGTTCAGTGTGATTATGACTTATGGTTAAGGCATGAGATTCCCTCATGGATTATGGTTGAAATTTTATGGTGGAAGTCGGTGTGGCTTATTGTTTTTTTTCTGGATTTGGTTATGCTGTCAAAATTTTTGCAGCCATGTTATATTCTAAAGTGGTTATGCAGGATTGGTCGTGCCTCACCCAAGTGGGTGGAGTGCTCGCCCGTGTGATGTGATTGGGTTATGGTTTATGGTTTTGGGAGTGGATCATGAAGTGATTTGGATGGTTTATGACAGACGTGTAAGGGTAGAGACCCTGTATAGTCTAATTGCTTGGGAAAGATTGTTTGTGCATCTGGGAAGTGCTATTGTGATTGGAATCATGTGTTATGTTTCTCATGGTATCATCGCTACAAGACTAGGATCACCTACATCACTTAGCCTTAGACTAAAGGGTCGCTGACCTGGGGCTTTGCTGGATCGGGATTGTTACCTAGGTCTTCTTCTTTTTGTTAGGCTCATCTACACGGTTAGTGCGTCAGGGGTTGAATGACCTATACGGCTAACCGCATCGTGGATTTTGCCTTTGCTTTGCATAAACACCTGGTGCTGGGCATCAAAGAGGCGTGGTGCGTAAATTGGTATGGTTGGTGTTGATACCCTACCACCTGCTGGTATTTGGGATCCTTTTAGAGCTTGGGTTCATGGAGGGACCCGAAGCTGCCTCAGCCTATCTGTAGTAGAGCGAAAGTGGATGGGTGGACCAATCGATCCCTACACAGGGTCCGGTGTGCTGCTAGTTATTTTGTTATAAACTTTTTGATTTCATGGTATACGCAAATTTTGTCATTGCAATTAATACATGGTTGCCTGTTCCATTTAGATAGGCATTTAAAGATTCTCTATTGTCATCTTCTCATGTCTCTGTGCACTCTATTTCACCCTCCACTATATTCTCTCTCTCTCTCTCTCTCTCTCTCTCTCTCTCTCTCTCTCTCTCTCTCTCTCTCTCTCTCTCTCTCTCTCTCTCTCTCTCTCTCTCTCTCTCTCTTCCCGCAATGCGGTGTACACATATATTCACCCTCCACAATGTTATATTTTTCTTGAGTACGCTTTCATTGATAACACCCATTCAGGGGTAGCACTAGTCGCTAGGTACCTCTGGATCCAGGCCTAAACTCCATGCTTGGTCGGGCGCTGAGAACTCCTCCCCTATGCAAATGCTTTCGCAACTCTGATGTATATTGAAAATTGTATAAAAAGTGTAAATTGTATATTTTGTGCATAGACCCCTGGGGAGGGGTATCTCTCACCCACACTTTCCTGTGCCATAACACCATAAGTTGAAGCTCTACGAAGGTTTTATCCAGTACTATACGCATGGAAGATGGAGCCAACAAATGTTGAATAATATGTAGTGCTGGTGCAAAGATTTACTGAATGGAGCAAGCAAATGGAGGAAAACAACACAAGGTCATAAAGAAGATACTTCAAGAAAACCAAAAGGGGGACACAATCAAAGATATCTTCACAAAATGGACCCATCATCAAAACAAATTGATCAAATTGTGATATATTGTGTTGCAACACCACATTCTAGCATAGGAGATGCCACAAGAGAAGTAAGAAACAACCAGTATGGACCTAGATGTGCAGTGGCTAGCAGAGAGGCTACTAAAGGGGAGGGTGGAAACCAATCATCCAGCCTTTGGAACTTGGTTGGCAATAGCTTACCGGTGCACTCAAGTGGCAAGAGCAAGGATAAGATTTGATCTAGCAATGGGTAGAATACATGGAGGGAGGGAGAGACAGGTGTAGAGGCTTCACCTTTTTGAAAGGTTTAGGGCCCCAAATATAGGTAAATCCATTCGGCACAGCTCGTAGACCATAGAGATTCTAGAAATTAGGGGGGGGACCTTATGACAAGCAAGTAAGAGGGCCTCCACCTTGACCATGAACTCTACAGATCAGGAAAATCAGGACATGGTTTCCAAGAAAAAGAGGGCCAAAACTATGTCTAAATCGGGAGAGTTAGGGCCCAGAATGAAAGAGCTAGATCTCATGCTAGATTCCCCAAAAACAAAGGAGAATGTGAGAGGTGAGAATCGAAGAAGGACAACCAATAGCTAAGGGCATCTAGAATCAAGAAGCAAGGTTCAAGAAATACAATAGGTATTGCAAGTAAGGAGAAAAGGAAGGAGATACACGTACGTGGGGTGTGGGTGGTGAGTGCCTGGTTGCCTTGAGAGCACCATTTGTAGTAGCTAACTGAGTGCTTAACCCTGGTATGGCCTAGGCCTACATCTTGAATCTAATTCTTTTTTATAATAATGAATGAGTAAGTGATGTGTAGGTTTTCGATTGTACATCTCAGAGAGGACTCTGTCACTTGTGTGTCTGGTAGTAGCATAGTCAAGGACTATAGCTAGAGTTGAATAACCCTATTATTTAGAAGTCTTCAAGTGTGTTGTATGTTTCAAAAACAACAGCCATAGGCCTTCAAGAAGGTACAAATGTAGTTGAATGAATACATTTGGAGAAAAAACTTCTATTCTCATCTAGCTAAAACAATAAAGAACTTTCTTGCGATAAGCATGCTGGGCATATCTTGCAACAATCAACACATGCTGGGCATATCCTGCAACAATCAACACATTGCACATGATGACATCTTGGAGAGGATGCCCATCAATAAATTTTTGTGCTTTGTGAGAGTAACACATTTGACATAAATATCAACCAAAAAAACACCAAGCATGACATCTTTCAACAAAAACCCCTAACTAACAATCTTCTCGTTCATTCTCTCACCCATGTTAATGGTTTGCGTAAGGCCACTTTCCTTTAAGGTGAAAGCATAAGTGAATCCATTTGGAGAAAGGACTTCCCTTTGCATGTGGTTAAACTAGCTTAGAGCTTCCCTCTCTTCCATAGCCATGTTGGGCATTTTTTGCAAGCAATGCATTTGAGGTGATGACATTCTAGAGAGAATGCCTATCAAGAAATTTCTGTGCTTTTGGGAGAGCACTACATGTGATATACATATTGATCAAAGCATTGCAAAGTACAATATCTAAATTATCATTTTGAATTTTGATACCCATGTCAACATCTTGTGCAAGGCCACTAGCCTTCAAGGTGTAAGCATAGGTGATCACATCGAGAGATAGGCATTCCCTTAGCATCCAATCAAGTACATTTTGTAAGGGAACCACATTTAACATACAAATTGATCAAAGCACAACCAAGAATGAAATTTTTCTCCAATAGCCACTGCCCACAATATCCTCTTTAATTGTCTCACCCATGTCAATGGCTTACGTAAGGCCACTTGCCTTTGATGTGCAAGCATAGGTGAATGCATTTGGAGAAAGGCCTTCCCTTGACATCCGATATAAACAACTTAGAGCTTCCTTTCACAATGTTCATGCTAGGCATATCTTTCAAGCAATTCATTTGAGGTGATGACATTCCGGAGAGAATTCCCATCAACAACTTTTCGTGCTTTTGTGAGAGAATCACATTTGATATACATAGAAAAAACCACCACAAATTAGAGCATCTAAAATCTCTTTGCAAATTGTCTTACCCATGCAAATTTCTTGCGCAAGGCCAATGGCCTTTAAAGTGCAAGCATAGGTGATTACATGTGGAGATCTAGGCCTTCCCTTAGCATCCAACCTAGTAGATTTTATAAGGGAACCACATTTGGCTTACAAATTGATCAAAGCATAGTCATACACACAATATTTCTCCATACTTTCTCTAATAGACCCAACTTCCTTGCCATAGCCATGTTGAGCATATCTTCCAATAAATGTGCTCAAAGTGAGGACATTTTGGAGAGGATGCCCATATTTGTACCATATTTTCCATACATGTTGACATATGCATGACCAAGCACCACCTATTTCTCCAACTATCCCTCACTAGAAATCTAATTGTAAATGCATACGTATCAACCAAAGCATTGCAAACCACAACATGTTTCTTCAGCAGCCCATGACTAGAAATCTCATCTTGACTTCTCTTGATGTGAAAGTCTTGGATAAGGCCACACACATTCAAGGTGCAAGAATAAGTGATTGCATTTGGAAAAGGACCTACCCTTAACATCTGGGCTAAAACAGCTCATGAACATTCCTTGCCTTAGCCATGTTGGGTATATCATCCAAGCAACATGCACTACGAGAGTCGACATCTTGAAGACAATCACCATCAATAACTTCATGTTTTTCTAAAGGCCCTCCAAGTAACAAATCAATGGCAACACAGGAACACAAACTACAATATCACTCAACTTAGAGAGAGGTAGAGAAGAGGAGAGTTGACACAGCACAAGGGAGTTTTGCACAAAGACACATTTTCCCAAAAGACTGGCACCTTTTGGTATTTCTTTAGTATTACGCCTTACCAAGTACAATTCCCAAGGGTCAAACTCTCTTTAAGACTCCGCATCCAAATCCTCTCTAAGAAGTGGCCCTTTGGGCACTTATAAACTATAGAAGGGATGCCTAAAGGAATCAATTCTAAAAGCACTTGATCCCAAAAGCACTTGATCTCAAAAGATCATGAAAAAAGCTGCTCAAAATAGCCAATGAAAATTGCAAAAATATGTATAACCTACCACGTCATCAGTCAATGCAATGTACAAAAATTGGTCCCATATATCAAGCTTTTGATATTTTAGATTTTGGGACCCTCAACGGTTGTTCCATAAGATGGGTAGGGTTGGATTTTATGAAACCCCAACCCCTTGTTTTTAGGCTCCTTGGCCATACTTTTTGGGTTTAGTTCTTCTTACCCTTGTTGCCAGTTGTTTCCAGTTGGGCATGCCACAACATCACTTTGTGATGTTGTGATGGGGGTATGTCACTTTGTGACATACCCCCGTCTTGAAAGAATTGTAATAGCCCTTGATTACACCTGCAAAACAACCAAAGGACAAACTTTCTCTAATAAAAATTGACTATATGTACCCATGCACTAAACTCCACCAATCCAATGCTTCTACAAAATCATCAGCCTCACTGATCAATCACATTTCGGTCGAGGGTCTTAGATACAAATCATGATCATTGTAACCATTTAGCAATCACATCCAGATGTCTTATTCTTTTTACTGTCATATTCATATCCTTTCTTTTCACAATTCAAGCAAACCATTCCCATGACCATCCTCAGAAGATAGTACATTCACAGAGCATGGAGTTCACAAAATCACACACTTAGCTCACCTTAAATACCGTGTTTCAATCATTCAATCTAGCCATATCATCCTTCCAAAACTCTTGATGCACTCACAATGGTATACAATCATCTCATCCAAATAGAAATCTTGATGCACTAGAACTTACTTCTCATTCACTTAGCCATCACATCGAGATCTTGTTGATCTCTAAAATATGTCTAGATGCATTAAATCCAAATCATTCATTAAAAAAAATGCTACAAACATCTTATCTTTGTCTACATGTTTCTAAAAATATAGACATAAAATAACACGTTTTTAGTTCAATCAAGGAAATTTCCAATTCAATGTACATATTTTCATAAAATCACTTTGCAAAATGTTGTCAGCCTATTAGTATCCCTAAAATTGCAAAGAGAAATTAGTGACTTTATTTAATCTAGGCAATTTGTGACAAATGAGTGGAGTTGCTCCCCTCTCATGCAGTTTGCACCGCACCAGATTCAATTTGTTGATTCATTGATACTTTTGGCATAGACATTGTCAATAATCCAAAATCTTCAAGGTATACCTCAAATTGAAGAAAAAATTGCAATGTTTTCCTCCTCCACTTTGCATTGAGGGCCAAAAGTACCCTTGGCCAAATTATCTGATGGTCCTAGATTACCTTTCTATTCTTTTCTTGTGCCCTTGAACCTGTAGGTTGCCCCACTAGCCTCCCTTTCTTATTGGCACCTAAATTTGAATCATCCAAATTATCCAAGGAACCATCAGCTGATTCCCTTGCTTTGTCAAACCCTCAGATGCACTTTCAAGCTGATTCCCTTACTTCTTTAAAATCCTTTGATGAACTTTTATCCAACTCCCTTGGTCCTTTCTCTTCCTTGGAAGACTCTTGCCCTGTTGAAGTAGACATTGGCTTGTCTGTATGATAGGTCAATGAGTCGGCATGCATGCCAAAATGTTGCTTGACATGCCCCATAAGTCTCTCAATGGATTCAAACTTATGTTGCAAGTAATACTGTTGAATCTCTTTTGGAAATCCACAACAAAGCCACTCAATCCGGTCCTTCAAATTCACCCTGCAAAATGAGGACATTGGCAAATAGGTATCCCAAAACCTCTAGCAGTATTAATCCGAAGTGTCTTTCATAGTCATGCTCAAATGATGCCAAGCATTATGATATCTTCTTCATATTCTTTCATTCTCCAAGCAGAATTTGAAAATTTTCCTTAATTTTACCCACTTCTTAGGTGCTTCTTTTTGTAAAAACAGAGTAGACTACCATGTATGTGCATTTCTTTTCAAGTAAGATGTTGTGCTTTACACCTTGGAGCATTCCAAGATATGACCTCTCGAGCAGGCGACATCAAATTGCTGTATAAATTCAAGGGCTCAATTGGTGTCTTGGTAGCTTGAAAACCTGTCAAACTTGACTACTTTACCCCATCCTTGACTCCTTGGTCTTTTGATCCATGTGTTCATTTCTCAACTATCAGTAGAGGATGAAATCTCCTCTATTGAATTGCTAGATGACTCCCTATGTCATTTAGACTTTTTCAAGATGTGTTTTTTTTGTGGCTTTCCTTGCGTTTTATTTGCTTCTTCCACTTTTTCTCATCCTTTATGGAACTAGAAGACAACAAACTATTGGAATTTTTTTAAGACAAAGAAAAATTTGGGTCATCCTTGAAACGAACTCACTTCCTGGATCTGCTTACCACCTCAAAAGTTGACTTTTGGCCCAAATAATTGGGAAAATTTGTTGATTTCTTCTTCAAAGAGTGCTTTAACCCTTTCATCAATCAGTTCATCTTCTTTTCAAGAGTTTTGTCAAACTCTTTCTGCCAATTTTTTTTCCTTTTTTGCACTAAGCTTTGCTTTTTGCTTCCTAATTGTCTTGAGAGGAGAATTGATGGCCTATCACCATCTCAAGTGAACTCATCAATCAGGTAATTCTTTAGGTGACACATATATTTTGGGTCTCTGGAGTACTTGATCAATACTTTCACACTATAGTTGATGTTTGCACTCCGCTCTGTCAAGATTCTTCATCAAAAATTTGCCAAAATCTCTATTTTTTTCTTTTGTTCCCATGCTAGGTTTTAGCTTTCTTCATCTCTTTGACGACCAAAAAATGAAGGGGTGTTGTCTCTATTGGATTCTCTATGAGAACTCATGTGTACTATAGAAAGGATTATATATGAAGAATCATTCTAGGATCTGATACAACTATTACAAGCTTGGAAACTTCAAGCAATAAATCAATAGCACCACACGAATAGAAACTACAAAATCATTGAGCTTGAGAGAGAGAGAGAGAGAGAGAGAGAGAGAGAGAGAGAGAGAGAGAGAGAGAGAGATTGACACGACACGATGGAGTTCTATGCCAAGACACACTAGCCCCAAAGACTAGCTTCCCTTTTGATGTTTCTTTATTATTATGCTTTGCCAAGTACAACTCTTGGAGTCCAACTCTCTCCAAGACTCTACGCCGAGATCCTCTCTAAGAAGTGATACTCTAAGCACCTATAAACTTACAAGGGAGGTGCAAAAGCAGAGCCCCAAAAGCATCAATTGTAAAAGCACTTGATCCCATAACCGCATGCTCTCAAAAGCTCAAGCAAAAAGTTGCTTAAAACAACCAACACAAATTGCAAAAATCCATACAACATGTCGCATCATCGATCAGTGAAATTTACAAAAATTAGCTTAAGAGCTTTTGATATTTTAGGTTTTAGGCCCTCGGACTGTGCTCCGTAAGTTGGTAGGGTTAGGTTCTATGAAAACCCTAACCCCTTCTATTTAGGCTCTTGGCCACACTTTTTGAGTCTAGTTCTTCTGGTCCTCATGACCAGTTCTTTCTAGTTGGGCACGCCATGTCATCACTTTGTGACATAACCCCTCTTGAAATAATTGTAATCGCCCTTGATTACACTTTGTGACACAATCTCATATCCCAAAGCTTTGCTAGGTGTTAGATAGTGCTAAGTGCATCTGTAGCTTATTACTGTGGTTGTTTACTATAGAGCCTCTTGTACTTCTTGCAATTGGCATCTTCTTGGTCTATCATTGTTATAAACATATCTATAATAGATAGATGGTTTGAATTCTCCAAATCTTGGATTACCATGCTTGCTTTCTTGCTCTAGATCTCTTCAATAGGGTTTTTCACCTCTTTCTATACAAACTTTCGAATTTTAAAGCCTTGGATTTTGCAACACCTTGATGTTCAAATGTCTTTACATGCTCTTTTAGTAGATCATCTTCCAATGTCTCGATCTTTTCATCCACTGCAACGAATCTAAATTTCCTCCATAGGGACCTGTAAGCAATATCAATGATTATAGATCTAGTCCGTGGTTCTAAAATCCCATTGTTTGGTTTTCTTCTTGAGATTTATCCTGATTTTCATCTTGTGCGTGGGGAGGAGATTGTGTTCAGGGAGGAGGAGATACTATCCTAACATCCCTGTGGTGCCATCTTACTCCTGCATCCTCTTTGTAGCTTCTGTTTCTCCCTTAACCTTGTTCTTTGGTATACTAAAGCTTCGCCTCCTCCTCAACCTTAGGCTTGCCTTTTTTTTCTATAACAACTCTTTTTTGTTCTTCTAGTTGACGTAATAGCTCTTCCTCTTCTTTCCTTGTTTTCTCCTCTAAACCCCATCAAGCCTGTGCAGCTTCTTATCTTTTTAATTCCTCTTGGGATTTTGTTTTAGTCTCTTTTTTTATTGCATTTACAACTACACCAACCCTTTCCTATCTTCTTGCTTATGTAGCTCTTTTCTTCTCATATGCAAGTCCCTTTCATCATTTGGAATAGTCTTTTTCCCACTCTAGTCTTTCTTTCTTTTGTGCTACCGTCTCTTGTACTTTCACAAGCTTTATCTTTTTAGGTGCAGTGGATGCAATGTCCATCTTCTTCTTGGTGTGTTCAAGCTTTGCTTGTAATTCACCATCTCCTTCTTCATCTTCATTGTTGGTAGGATCCTTGTTTCTATCTCTTTCATGATCTATTTCTTTGTTAAGAAAATCTTGTATGTGGCAGTGGGGATTTTTTGTGCTCCTGGGTGGGTGTAGCCATGCATCTTACTCAGGATCTGGTGGCAAGTTATCAACCATGCCCAAAGTATGGTATGCAATTCATGTCAGAGCTTCCCCATCCCCAATATAGCTAACTTTGTTACCATTCTCGGAAGATAGCTTTGTGAGACTTTCATGAATGTACTTAGTGAAGAATGCAAAAGATCTTGATTAATGTGCGCGTATGTCGCACGTGTCAATGCAAGGAACTTGCCGATACACCGTGTGCGAGCCACAAATGGCTCCAAGAACACAACAAGCCTAAACTAGTAAGCTCAAAGAAGGTGATGGTGTGTCACTCACCGCTCTACGCTTGCTTCGTGGAGGATTCCTCGCCGCAAAGAAGAAGGAGACGCAACTACGCCGCGCTCAACCGCTTCACCGCCGTCGTGTCTTCGTAATGCTCGATCGCCCACACACTCCCTCTCTCACTCTCTCTCTCTCTCTCACACACAAAGAGATGAAGAAGAAGAAGAAGGAGATGGAGCAAGAGCACTCTTCAATTGCACAAATGAGAGAATACGTGAATTTTAGGTTTAGTTGACTTTTATATGAGCTCGCCCCATTCACACTTGGGCGCCCATGCTTAGCCAACTAATCCCTTGAATGTTCCTGTTAGAGTGCACCTCTCATCGGCGATCACTCTTACCCTTTTCCTATTGGACCGACAAGCCCGGTACCTGACTCTACCAAATAAATAATACAATGTCCGCCGTAGGTGATAGGGTGTCCGTGAGCCGTGAGGGTTAACATGCCCCCCTTCCTGATGTAGATTTCGTCCTCGGAAGCTATTGAGTTGAAGCTCGTTCGTTGAGGTGGAAGAGCATTTGAGATGAATGTCCTTAGCCTTCTTCAGTCACTACAAAATCAAACAACATCGGCACAGTAATTGCGTTCTCATAAGCGATTACAAAGCATATGCAGTTTTAGGTAGACAAATTGATTGGTAACAGAATTTTAAACAATTTGTCAGCAATAAACATTAAATTGCAATGTAATCAAATGCATAAACAGATGTAAACGTAAAAAATTAAACAAGTCTGGGGTCGCTAATTTAACGATCTAAAGGCACTAGAGATCGACCATTAATACCATGGGTAAGTTTCTTAATTTTCTCTGGTCAATTAAGTTGTTTAATCGCAAGAGCCAAGTATTTCATATTCGAGGGCTGACTAGAGGCTATACCTAGAAGACCTTGTAGTTAAGCTACGATAAAAGGAATTTCTCATGAAATCATCGCCTGAGTGATTACCTTTTCTTTGACCCCCCAAAGTCTTTTCACAGTGATTCAATTTTGATGTGTGTGCTTATTTTATATGCCTTGGGTTTTTTGCTTTTCAAGGAAAAGCGCCCACACTGGGAACCTCTAGGGCTCTAGTACCATAGGCGATACATGTGAGTGAAGTACCCAATCAAGCTGAGATTTCTCTTCCAGCTTAAGATTTTACAATGTGGCACTTTGATTTTTTTATTGTTCATTTTCAGCATTTTAATTTTGTAACTTTGGGGGTTATATAACACTGATACACCTCCCCAGGCTCATCACACAAGTAAACTCCCTTTATAATACTTAAGCTAAAGGTCAATAGGGTCAAGCCCACTAGAAAGCCCTAGTACATTTCACACAATGCTGCCTAAATCGGATTAAGAGCCTAAGTAACCATTGATTATTAGGAAGGCATTCCCCATGGTATTAAGAGAAGATCTCTAACACCTAACTTGGTCAATTTAGCTTAGTCGGACTGCTTGATTTTTAAACCTAGACAAGTGATTATGACAAAAGATTACATTGAATTAAATGTTTGATACTAAGCAAATGCATTGAATATTATGCTACCAATCACAATCAAAGCAGATAATCATGGATGCAAAAAGATAAGGGGCAATGCTAATGGATAAGAAACACCTGTGTGTGTTGATGGTCGCGCTTGATCTGAAAAGTGGATGAGAGAAAGATTCCATGAAGGTCCAAATCCTAACCACAGTAATTGTTCCTGTAAACACTAGGAAACACAAAGAATACCTCTAGAAGACACATCAGTGGGAAAAAAGAACTTTGCTAATCACTCAACTCTAAAACAGAAACACTCCTATTGTACTAATTCTACCTACCCTCCATCACTTGAGTGATGAGGATCAAAGGTGTTTTATGGCATAGGTTTCTGTTTCAATGTACCGGATGTGAATGTGTAGGTCTGAGTCAATGTTTTGACTTTTATTGTGCATACTCATTTGCTAATTGCTCTTGCTCTTTATTATTTTTATTTTTTTTGTGAGTATAAGGCTTTATATATATACATTCCCTAAGATTGGTGATTGAGAGGTCAGGGAAACAAGGTTGAGAGGGGAGTGAGTGAATGATGACTGTCAGCAAACATTCCCCCCTTCCTTGGGTAGATCATATCGTTTGAAATGTGCTCGTCACCCTTTGAAACCAATTGTTCCAGTCGATAATAGGTGAGGATTTTTGCCAGTAGTTTTCTATTACCTTAGGTGCCTCATCAAGTTGCAAGGGTGGTAAGGTACTCTCCCAGGATTTTATTTGCAACATCGTTGTAGGTGGTGAACTTACAACAGGAGGTGTAAACTCTTTCTTGCTTGTATGGAGGTCCACTATTGTAGGTGGAGGTTGTGGAGAATCTTTTACCTCTATGGATTCATTACATGAGGAGCTAGAAGCTTCATGGGACTCCCCCCTTCCTGAGCTAGGTGGAACAAATTGTTCTTTCTTCGGTACCCAAATTAGCTCTGGAACGGGTGTGTAGCATTCTGTGATTTTTTTCTTTCCACGATCGTTGATTCGTTTTGGAGCTACATGATTGGGTTCGCATGGGTCAGGTGACAGGTAAGAACACAATCTACGTTTTGGCACCCAGATTTGATCATTTCCTTGATAGTAGCCTTGGGCTGCCAATAGTCGTTTAGGAATCCATCGCAACACTTTCTTACTTTTCTTGGAGCGAGTGGTACGTTTCTTACAAGGATTTTGTTTTTTATCACTAGCCATGGTCTCTAAAGAAGCTTTAGGGACCCACTTATAAGTTTTCTTCGTTATATCAAGATGAGTCTTGTCAGAAGCTATATGCATTGCTTGTAGCATATTTAAGGGTACAAGTGGTGGTATTTCATCCCCCTCAAGTGTGACTCCAGGTCGTCCCCCTGTTTCCCTAAGTGTCTATGGTTGCTGCTAGGTGGACCCAATCCACATTGTCTGACTCAATCATCCCAGGTAGTACATCCATATAAGGAGAATCTTCCCCAACATCAGTGTCCGCTTTACACGTGTAACAATACTGCAATGGGGCCGAGTGAACTGTGGTGTCAGATCTATGATCAATTATAAACTTGTTTCCTAGAGGATGTGCTCGACCCGTCACAAGATCCACTCGAATGACAGAATCTTGAAACTGCAGGTAGACATGGTTTTTAGACCAGTCATGCACCATTTTTGCTTCCCTCATGAAAGGACGTCCTAAGATCATCTCAGATGCCATAGTGTGCTTGGAGAAATCCATAAAAATGAAGGTAACCCTTATTTTATAACCAAACACCTTGATCTTGAGATCTTCTAGCATCCCAATAGGTTTAACAATAGACCCATTGGCCATCTTCACTACTATGGTTGTGGTCGCAAGGTGAGGTCTTCCCATAGTTTCCCAGCAATTTTTAGTCACAATGCTAACCCCAGTGCCACCATCAAGGATTCCCTTCACAGTTAATCCCTTAGTAGTGATTGGTATGGTCGCATTGGATTCATCACCCTCAAAGTATTGTCCCAACTTGTTAACAGGTATTTCTATAACAAGGTTCTCATCTAGGTTGGGTTGTGGATCTATACATTCCTCCTCTATTGGCATCTCCTCAGCTCCATCCATTTGTGCAAATTGTGGTAGCTCAAACTTCAGTTCTCCATTGAGGAAGGCTCGAAGAGTTGAGACTAGCTCGGGGTCTTTATATAGTTTGGACATGATGGTGGTTCTAACTTCTGAAGACATGAAATCCATCAATTTGGCAATGTTTAACGGCACCTTTTGGCCTTGAGTCCCTTGACGTGGGGAAGATGGGATCTCCATTTCTTCGATAGGATCAAGTAGTCCCTCTGTAAACATTCTTTCCATCAAGAAGTGAGTACGCCCACTTTCCCATGACTTTAAGTCACTTTCTTCTTGGATGACACTAGGTATGTCCAAGGATCTATGGACTTGGTGAGGTTGTTGTTGCGTAGGGAACACGGTGTCTGTAATCTGGATCTTCCTAGGTGCTGGTTCTAGATCCCTTTGGGTATCTTCTACCAAACTCCTTAATTGCTTGACTCGCTCAATCTCCTCTGTAGGGTTTGGGTAAGTTCCTATCTTCTTTTTGGATCCTGGCCATTGTGGCTCATGAAGATCTTCCTTGTTGGTTTCTATGTTAGTGGTCGTTTTGGTCTCCATGGTTTCACCTGAATCAGAATCTTCTTCAGCGTCGTTCATATATACGGGGTCGTCACCAGTCCCTATGTTGGTCTTTGAACTGGGGTCTGACTTCGCTGCTTTTTGCGATCTCTTTCTTCGTGTTTTCTTCTTTTTCTGAGATTGGGCAATTGATGCCATGTCTCTTTCCTCAAGAATATAATTTTGTTTTTGGAGCATCGATCGTGTGAGTACCTTTACTGGTACCACGGGTGTACTTGGTGATGGCTCCTCTGTAACTTCAATCAAGTTTAATGGCGTGATCTTCGGTGCATTTGGATTATTTGGACATTGGGCAATCAAATGATCTATGCTACATCGATTACACATGAGTATCGGCATTGTAGACGTGCTCTCTTGATTGGTTTGCATTAGTGTGGCGTTCTTTTGTAGCCTAATAGGACACTCGGCTACACGATGTGGGCCTCCACACTCATAGCATTGAAGAGGTGGTCTCTTAGCAGTGTAGTTGATATTTTGGCCTCTTGCCGCAAGAGCAGCTACTTGATATACAGGTTTGACTTGTCCCCAATAGTCCTCCATGTAGTATTGTGGACTTTCTTCAAGCACATCCATCCCATAGGCGATATTAGGATCTATATCTTCCTCATAGCCTTCCAAACAAGAAATAGATGACTCACAACCCACTTGATTCATAGAAGTGATTCTTGGATGTGGTGGTTGCGGTCCTAGCACTGGAGGTGGTAAGGGTGTTGTTTGAACAACATTTTGGACCCTATGGACCATATGTTGTGCTGTTTGTTCAAGAGGTGGGGCCGGCATCAAGGCAGGCACTCGAGGTGTGTCTGACCATGCTAAGGTTGGTCTATTGGCCATCGCATGCTTAAATACTATGCAATCCTTAGCTTGATGACCATACCTCCCACATGCATTGCAGTTCCCATTGAATTTTACTCTAAAAGTAGGGCATTCACTGGTACTATGTGGTCCATAGCATACTGAGCACCATTG
Organism: Adiantum capillus-veneris; assembly: GCF_014529385.1. Classification (NCBI taxonomy): domain Eukaryota; kingdom Viridiplantae; phylum Streptophyta; class Polypodiopsida; order Polypodiales; family Pteridaceae; genus Adiantum; species Adiantum capillus-veneris. The sequence continues at coordinate 126,888,900 of NC_140932.1, forward strand.
ATGCTCCCTTCTTGGATACATATGATTGTTTTGCGGAGCACGATTGTCTCTAAGACTCTCTTGAATAGCCTTGGTGAGATCTGCTAAAGTCATCTCAGATATCTTTGGCTCCTTAGCAATAGGCTTTAGGGTCATTGGGTGATGCCCTGATGCTTGTGAGCTAATAGATTTAGACTCAACAGACACTCTTTCTCCTTGAATCATTAAATTATCCTCCAATTGGATCACATTGGTGGTGACTGCTTCCCAAGTGGTGATACCTCTAATGACTAGGCCATTGTAGATATCCTCATGTCGTAATCCCCTAATGAATCTATCCAGCAATTGGTTATTGTTGAAGCGCTCATTTGGATTACAACGAGAATTCAAATGCTTCAAGCGACTTATAAAGTCTCTCACCGACTCTCCTTCCTCTCGTTGGGCTTTCTGGAGCTGAGAGGCTACACCCCAAAGCACTCCCTCTCGTATGTATTCTTTTAAGAACAGTCTCCTAAGAGTAGGGTAAATCGTTTTTTCTTTCACCCTTAGGGTTCTATACCAATCCCTAGCCTTTCCACTTAAGGTTAGGCTTAAAGCATTGCTCTTATGTAGGTCATTGTGTTCTCCTAGAGAATCGCATATTTGTTCAAACTCTTCGATATGCTTTCTCACATCCCCGTCTCCACTAAATTTTTATGTGAGCTTGGCTATTTGAACTGCCTTACTTCTAGGCTCTCTATCAGGCGTGTTACGCATATTCTGAGCAATAGATCGACCAATAGCTTGAGCAAATGTTGCCAAGTCACCTAAGTGAGCAGGCACCGTGGGTGAAGGCGCTCCAGAGACTACATGTGGAGTAGGTATTGGCATTGGGCTTGGCGCATAGGAAGCCCTTGGGTTCCACGTTGGGTACGATGTTGTGCCATGTGGTGGTCCATAGTTCATATGAGTGGCCCTAGGCATAGCAGACGTCGGATGTGACATGCTAATGCTAGCCGGTATAGTCCCATGGAAATAAGAACTTGTGTATTGTGGTTGTGGAGCATAGGTAGTTGAAACAATGGGAGGGGTAGGGACTACATGAGTGTGAGCCATAGGTGCATACGATTGGTACACACTTGTAGGTACTGTTGCAGGCATTGAGCTACCATGTAGAGGTGCTTTACTAACAAATGAGGTCCATGGCGTGTTTCTTGGCATGCCCATCATTGGGGTAGGCATGGTAGCCGCGGTGTCATCAAGGGAAAGATGAGCTAGACTTGGAAAAGTAAAGCTATCACTTGTGGGCTCAGATTGCATTGAGACCCCTGGCGAAACAACATATGGGGGATCGATGGGACTGAGTCTCCATTTGTGATAGAGTGGGTTGTTTCCCTTTGCCTGTGTCTAAAAATCGCATAGGACCCGTCGAAGGTATGTTTATTCCTCGATTTTGCCTCTCGGATTGGATAATCCTATGGATGACATTGCAGATCATGTGTTGTTGTTCCTCCAGACTAGTGGCACTAGATGTGGATTATACAACTTCTAACCAACCCACATGGTATGTGTAGCCCATGTATAGGTCGGTCAAAGTCTCCGTGTGTAGGTCATATTCCCAATTTTCATTGAGAAATACCCCGTCCAAACTTGGTGTACTAGAGGGTTGCCGTGAGGTGGATGCAATGTTGCTTCCCGTGTTTTGACTTTTAGTCACCTCTACCTTAGAGGCGACTTTGGAAGGTGGTAGCTCGGTAGGGCCCTCATTAAATGAGGTAGGTAGAATGTCCACGTGGACACTCTGAGGGAGTGTGGGGTCTACAGGAGATGTGAATGGTGATTCTACTTCCCCACCCCCTTCGTTTACTTCACTAGCCGTAGGTTCAGAGCGCGTAGCTCTACTAAAAGTTTCCATCAAACGGCTAAAAACACTAGTTCCAGGTTGTTGGGCCCAACTAGGCACGGTTTCATTTGTTCCCTCGGGGCTTTGTGTAAGATGCTCTTCCATAATATCGTAGTCAGAGGAAGAGTCGCTAGCCGCTATATTTGGGTCTTGGGTTGCATTACCTTGGGTCCCCGTCGAGGGCGTAGACCCTAGCGTGGAAGGATAGTGAGTACCCCCATAAATCGAAGCACTAGCTAGTTGTTCGGACTCTAGCACACGACCAGAGCATAGATACATGTGCTTTGGGTGCCCTACAAGTGTCGGCAAGTACCCTCAAAGGTTACTTGCTTTGTTTTGTGGGTGTTTTGCACCCCGCGTTCTAGTTGATTTTTTCTTGTTTTTGATGTTTTTGGAATGTTTGATTTTTTTGATTAAATTGTGTGATAGCTCGAAACGAGCGTATCACTTAGAGGGTCGTTGTGTGCTTTACAGCACAATTTTCGGGCATCTGACGTTCCGTTGGTCCTCAAAAATCAATTTTTAGCTACGTGTGAAGCTAAAATTCGTTTTTTTTAAGGTGACTGAGGCCTAGGCCTGAGCGTGAGCTTGGGTTTGGGTCTGGTCTTGGGTCTGGGAGATATTCCCGATTGGGTCTGGGAGATATTCCCGGTCCTCCCGGTCCTACCTTTAAATTTTTTTGTTTTTTAAATTTTTTAAAATTTTTAAATTTTTTTTAAAGAAAATATATTTATATAAAGGATAAGGCCGCCGCGGCCTGCGCGAGAGCACACACACACTTTCTCTACCTACTTCTAACTAATACACCTACTCTTACACACTAACACACTCTATTAACTCTCACTAATCTACTTCCTACTTACTGTACACAGAAAACTAACTACCTTAATACACAGAGAATAAACACAGAACCTTTGAAATCTCTATTAACAAAGAAAACTAACTACCTTAATACACAGAGAATAAACACAGAACCTTTGAAAACTCCATTATTAAAAAAAACGCACAGTATAACACCAAATCCCTCTTCTCAACACACACACACTCCTTCCTTACCTTTCCTATAATTGAAATTGCACCACGGAGAAGCACAGAGTGCTACTCGAGCTTCATGTATGGCATTCCCCGGCAACAGCGCCAAAAATGTGCGCGTATGTCACACGTGTCAATGCAAGGAACTTGTCGATACACCGTGTGCGAGCCACAAATGGCTCCAAGCACACAACAAGCCTAAACTAGTAAGCTCAAAGAAGGCGATGGTGTGTCACTCACCGCTCTACGCTTGCTTCGTGGAGGATTCCTCGCCGCAAAGAAGAAGGAGACGCCGCTACGCCGCGCTCAACCGCTTCACCACCGTCGTGTCTTCGTAATGCTCAATAGCCCACACACTCCCTCTCTCTCCCTCTCTCACTCTCTCTCTCACACACACACACAAAGAGATGAAGAAGAAGAAGAAGGAGATGGAGCAAGAGCACTCTTCAATTGCACAAATGAGAGAATAAGTGAATTTTAGGTTTAGTTGACTTTTATATGAGCTCGCCCCATTCACACTTGGGCGCCCATGCTTAGCCAACTAATCCCTTGAATGTTCCAGTTAGAGTGTACCTCTCATCGGCGATCACTCTTACCCTTTTCCTATTGGACCGACAAGCCCGGTACCTGACTCTACCAAATAAATAATACAATGTCCGCCGTAGGTGATAGGGTGTCCGTGAGCCGTGAGGGTTAACAATTAACTTTATGCATGCCAAATGCATAAAGTTTCCAGATCTTGATTTTTAACTTTATGCATGTCAAATGCTTTGAGCACATAATTTGGATGTTCTTGTGCCCTTGGAGCATGGTGGGAAACTTCAAGCAATTTGGAATCATAATAGTTAGTGACTAGGCAAAAATCAAGTATTTTGACTTTGTGGTAGGACGTCATTTTGGTTTTCGAACTTCACAAAAATTGTTGAGTGTGTACATTAGATCATTGAAAATGTGCATAATCCCAAGATAAAAAATGATTTTTTTTGCCAAAAACCCATTTTCACCTATTTTCTACTTAAGAGTTCCTCTCAAACTACATACATACTAGAAAAAACATTTTTTGACCTTTTACTTACACTCACCAAGAGGCCAATTTTCTATTTTTCCTCTTCCTCCAAAAAAACTCTCTCCCTCTCCTCTCCCCCTCCCTTTCTTTTACCTTCTTTCTTCTCCCCATCCCAAGCTAAAAAAATGATTTTTTTGGCAAAAAACCCATTTTCAGCTATTTTCTATATAAAAGTTCCTCTCAACCTACATACATACTAGAAAAAAACATTTTTTGACCTTTTTTTTTACTTACACTCACTAAGAGCCAATCTTCTCTCCCTCCAAAAAATAACTCTCTCCCTCTCCTCTCCCCTCTCTCTCTTCTACCTCTTTCTTCTCCCTTCCATTGCCTTCCTCCTTTGCATCCTTAGGTTTAATAGCCATAGTGCTCAACAATATCACAAGCCATGCACCCCATACACCACAAGTGTGTATATTTGCTTTTCCATAGAATTTGCATCAAAAGTCACACATATGGGTGACCAAAGATCATCACAAAAATGCTATGCTATATGTTGATACCTATACCAATGACAATTGTACCCATGCGACCGCCACTTCCATCCTACGTTTAGTTCTCTCTTAATGTTTCTTCAATACGTTGGGAAAGGGAAGGCATGCCGGTTGGGATAACGTAAGCGATAGTCTATACACTCTTATTCATTTTCTATTGTCTTTCTTCCTCTTAAAAAATTCAATTCAAATTTTGAACCATTTTTCACCAAAATCTCCTTTGTGTGTGTATGTGTATACCTAGCGTGCACGCGTGCACGCACACCTCCTTCTCTTTCATTGTATAACTTGCATAAACTTTTGATCTTTGACATAATAGAGCTTAAATTCCACTTTTCCTCATGGGGAAAATAGCTCACAGATTATGGATGAAATATGAAAGCTACAATCACAAATTTGAACAGAGGCTTCGTTCACAGGAGAAACTTACACAGCCAAAATAGAAGGAAAAAGTGAGGAATTTGGTAAGATGGACAACACCATTGCATCTGGAGTGGCCAAAAAATCCAGTCTACAATATCAAAGTGCTCAAATTCAACCTTGGATTAGTAGTTTATGGCCAAAACAAGCTCCAAAAACAACAAAAAATGAGTTGTGACTGTTCCTCCTCTTCTCTCCACACTTTGCTGGTTTTCTCCTTATTTTTTTCAGTATCCACACTTCACTTTATCCCTTGGGCACCTTTGGCCTTTTGATTGACTCAAAAGGACCCCGAACAGCCCAGAAACTGGCTACGCAATGCATTTTTGTCACCCTTCTACGTCCGTCCGGACACCTGGCACTCAACTTTTTCCAATAATGCATCCCGCAACCATGTGAAGTGGCCCTCAAATATAGTCCTTATGATGACCTTTCTGATAATCATCACGAGAAAACACCACGTTGTGTCCGTACTTATCCACGTGCAAGTCTTGACCCCATTCGACCTCCTGATGCCACCGAATGCCATCTAACGCACATGCTTACCTCATGGCGTCGGCCGCTGATAGCTTCCCCAAGAAGTTTTACGCTCCACCAACTCCTCATTATTATAGAAAAAACACATTAGTACTGGTGATAATGAAAATCGATGTACTATGTACACGCTGTCCTAACTTGTGGGCCCCATGTAACCACCTGGCTCTGGAAAATGGGCAATCCCTTATTTGATGCACCATGCATGTGTATGTACATATGCGCAGTCACTTCTTCCAAAAAAATCCTAACATAATTTGCCCATCCCCTAGCCTGCTAGATCATTCATGATCAGCAGCAGAAAAAAGAGATATGAGACTCACCGCGTCACAGTTCTCTTCATCCCTCACAGACATTACTTGTTTTGCAGACAGCTCATCTTGCTCCACCATCATCAATCTAGCATGATACAATTTAAGACGCAATCCATTTACCCTTGAGTTATGTAGAATCCCATCCAGGTTAGCCAACTGATATGTACCATTCGAAAAACACTCCACTACCTTCAAAGGGCCTTCCCACTTAATTTGAAACTTCTTTTGGAATGTCTTGTTCAGCTTACTGTTATAGGGCAAAACCAAGTCATGTTTCTTGATACCCTTACTTTTGACCTTTTCATTTATCTTTTCTAAAGCCTTATCTTGCATCTTCCCATAATGCTCCAATGCGCTCATCCTATCTAGTTGAACCTCTTGTAATTGTAAGAGCCTCTCTTTGAATGCATCACTAGGCGGCCCAAGCAACTTATCTAGCATCTTGACCGCAAGCAACTCCACTTCCACATGCAATAGTGCTTCCTTTCCATATACCAAATGAAATGGAGTAAACCCTATACCTTTCTTCACCGAAGTACGGTAAGCCCATAATGCACTAGGAAATTCCAAATCCCAATTCTTTCCTTGGTGCTCTGTCACTTTTGAAAGAATTTGTATCAACTCACCATTGAATTTTTCATTTAGGCCATTACATTGTGGATAATAAGGAGTGGTATGTTGGTGCCTAATCTTCATCTTCGCGCATAAGAAGTCTAGTAGTTTAGCTATAAATCCTGACCCCTTATCCAAAAATAGCTCTAGTGGCACCCCAAACTTGCAACATATTTCATCGTACACAAATTTTTCCACATCCGTTGTAGCAATTTGTTTTACTGCTATAGCCTCTGCCCATCTAGAGAGATAGTCCACTGCAGTCAAAATATAGCTTTTGCTCCTACTTGTGATAGGTAACGGGCCTATTGCATCAATCCCCCACTTTTCAAACACATCAAACGCCATAATGGTTTTTCGTAGCTCTGGCTTCAACACTCTCTTCCCAAATGCTTGACACCTATTGCAAGACCTACACCAATGGTGAACATCCTTGTGCAAACTAGGCCATACATACCCCTCTTGCAAGATCTTATGCAAGGTGAATTTTAGAGAAAAATGTGTGTCACACGCGCCTTCATGATTCTCTTCCAACACTCTATAAAGCTCCTCCCGCCAAGGTATGCATCTCAACACGAGATCAGCCCCTTTCATGTACAAGACACCACTAATCAATTTGTACCTGGATGCTCTATGCACAAAACCATACTTCTTAGACTTCTGAATGTCCTTCGGAATGATTCATGTTAGCAAAAACTCCTCTTCTTGAGCCAAACTTTCCCAACCATGACAAAGAGGTAAAGTGGTCCTCAACACAAATAGCTCCCCAATCATGCTTTGAGCTGCTTCATGCGCCTCTCCATTTAGAGCACGTTCAATGTGTTTGATGCTCCATGCTTCAAAAAATTTTAACAGGCCTTTAATTCTGAAACACATTTCCTTCAATGAGGTGTTCTTGCTCTTCCACACACCCAACACTTGCTTCACAACTAACAAGGCATCACCTTTTATGCTCAACCTTCTAATCCCATGATTCAAACAAATGTGTAATCTGGCTTGCAACATAGCTTATTCAGCCTCATTGTTACTATGTGCATCCAATTTGAACCCTCTCTTGCATACTAGCTTCCCCTCTTGATCATAAAGTGCTATACCCCTTGAAGCCGCATCATGGCTCTTTCTGTATGAGCCATCAAAGAACAACACATGTGCATTGCTGATCTATGGCAGTTCTTCAACTACCCTTCTCATCACCTCTTCCTTAACAAGAAAGGGGTTCTCCTTGTAAGTCAGCAAATCAGCTAGGGTAGCTCTTGTACTGTCTTCCACTAAAAAAGAGAACTCAAACTCTTGCAGCTTAATTACCCATTTCTTGACCACATTTGATATGTTAGTGCCATTAATTAACTATGGCAAAAAGGTGTAGCTTGTTAAGAAAACAAAAGGTCATGGTAGCAAGTAATGACGAAATCGTCGCGACGGGCAAATATTACACTAGCCATCACTAGCTCTACTTCCAACAATTTTCTTTCTGCTACCAACTTCACTCGGATTTCACAATACACTAGCCTTATATAATGGCTGCCCTTCCCCTTTTGCAATAGCATGGCTCCAATCGCATCATCCCCTACTGATGGATTTACATAAAATGCTTGCTCCCAATCAGGAGCCTACATGGCTGATAGCCCCCCTAACACCTCTTGAAACACTTCTTTACACTTGTCATCCCATTGCAATGGATCATGCTTTGCCACTTGTTTTAATGGATAAAGGAGCTACGAAGACAATGGAATAAACCGTGCCATGTACTTTACTTTTTGTATAAAGGTTGCCAATTGCTTTGTACTTGTAGGTGATGGAATAAGAATAATAGACTTAACCTTGTCTGGATCAGCCTCAATGCCATTTTTTGACACCATATGGCCCAATAACTTCACCCTTGGCTGTGTTAGATGACATTTCTTTGGATTTAGTTGTCCTTCACATTCATCATATCAAGCCAATACCATCTGCAGCTTCTCAAGGTGTTCAGCCCTACTGCTGTAGACACAGAAGTTATCCATAAAAGCTTTAACACAACTACCAATGAATGGTTTCAATACCCAATTTTCTCTCTCTTGATAGAAAGATGGTCCATTTGACAACCCAAATGGAAATACCGTGTAACAATAACAACCCCATGGCATAATGAAAGTTGTCTTTGTTCAGTCTTTAATAGAAATCTTCAATTGGAAATAGCCTGGAAAACCATCACACACACTGTACCTCTCATAACTTGCCACTGAATCTCAAGGTGTTCAGCCACTACTGGACTCACCCATTCTGTGGTTTCCACTAGGACTATGAACCCTGCCTTCAATAACTTGTCTACCTCTTTCCGCAAGGCTTCCATTTGCTTTTGACCCATCCTTCTTAGCCTTTGTTGCACTGGCTTAGCACCTTCTTCAGCTCTATATGCATCTTTTCTCATTTGAACCCTCTAATCTCTTCATACGAAGTAATGAACAAATCAGGAAATCTAGCCAGCATGTGCAAATATATCTCCTTCTCCATAGCTGAGAGGTCTCCACTGATCATTTGTATCATCAATTCCTGCTTCTTTGACAATTCAACCTTGGTTTGCATCAGCCCTTCAATCACTTCATAAGGCCCTTCACTTTTATTTTTAGTCTCATTTGCAAATGCAACTAAACTAAACTCATGAATTTCTTTGTCCATCAAAAGAAATGCAACATCAACATCCTCATCACTGCTAGTAGTACTATCATTGTCCTCAATAGTCTTCATCACTAGACTCATCCTCATCTTCATAAAGCTCTTCCAATACTTTCCTTGTGTCCATATTATATAGCTTCTTGGCACATGTCTTTCCATAGAGGCTAATTGTACCACGTCTCCAATCTTGAACAACTCTTATTGCACGTAACCATGGTCTACCCATAAATAATAGGATATGCTTCCAACCCCGCTGTCATCACATGAAAATCAACCACCACCTTTGCATCATACGTCTCCACTTCTAAGCTCTTTACAGCACCCAAACATTTTACTTTTTAATGGTTTGCCAATCTGATCCGGAAGCGTAACACCCCAATCACTATAAGACCCATATTCTCAAAGCATGAGTGTGTTATGACACATTTGGGCTCCGCCATCAACATAACCTTGTCCCAAATTTTTTCTTTTGTGCCACACATCATCCACTCTTTGTTCCTTGCTACATCTAGTTCATCTTCATATGTCCTAAGCTTATTTAGCTCCACTCTCCAATGTATATTCTCCCAAAGACCAATTAAGAACATGTCCTTCTTCATCATGTCAGGTGGGGGTACCTGTGGTGCTAAGGCCTTGCACATCCTCTCCCATGCCATTGAAAACTTATGTATGTATGCATCTTCTGGCTCACCTTCCCTTTGTACCAAACCCTGTACTTCTTGCCACACTTTGTCAAGATCTTCTGTCTTCACAAACTCCACTTCCAATCCATGCCTTAGATTGTCCCAACTTAATCTCACAAGTGGATCAGCCACACGCAACTCCTCTTCAAATGCTTTGGAAAAAAATCGTGCATCACTCTTCAAACAAATCTGAAGAAGACGCAACATCTGTGCAGGATCATGAATCTGATTGCTAATGCGGGCAACCTCCATCTTTTCCAAAAAGTCTTCCACATCTTCATGACTTCTTTCATGAAATACTAGATAAGAGAAATCCATGGCTACCCTAGTTTTGATGCTTTGAGAACCCCTTCGAGCACATGTGCAAGAACCCAAAACTTTTGAATGATTCAATCCCCTGAAACTTCAATGGAGCTCATCTTTAGATAAGGACAAGCACATGCACATCAAATGAGTTTTCATAGTTAATCATCGGAATTACAACAGGCAAAGGGCATTCCAGTATCTCTCTTAATCCTTCTTGGCCCAAATATAAAGACTATGTGCTGCTGGAAAAAAATCTTCCTGGACACATGAACATTTATCTGGATTATTTATGTTAAATGAAAAGAAGTGAATTGAGGTCCGTCGTGATTATCCATGAAAGGCCAACCATGTCGTCCCAAGAAAGCACACTTGACTAATTACCCTCTGATTTTGCTAGAATTTCACCAGCATAACAGCATAAATGGCTCAAAAGACCAAAAAACCAGCCATCACAACTTGGAAAAATGTTGGCAGAGTTTCCCAAAAGTAGAGCAGTAAGAACCCAAAATATAGACTATATATGTATGCATAACCTGCCAACAATAGAACCCGAGCATCAAGTAGGAATCACTAGTACATAGCCTATGGCGAGGTCACAAAAAGAGTGCTCCAGCCACCTGTATCACCAAAAGGATCTCACATTTGAGAATCCCCTAGCTCAATAAAACCTCACGCTATCGACCCTCTCACGAAAGCTTATGCAAACCTCGTATAGTCAAGTCACAAAAATGACTATCTTCCAGACCAAGTCTCAGAAATGGCTGGAATTGCCATATAAAACCAAGTATGACTCCACAAAGGCGTACAATGATAGTATCCACAAGTAACATAAAACACAAGACAATGTGGTCAAGCAGGTGCCAAATGATGCATACCCACGGCAACTGCAAGTGACTCCGACTTGCCAATATATCACTATACTCTAGCTACTTGTACATGTACTACTTGTACCTATACTATTTGTACCTGTACTACTTGTACCCTGTACCCTATAACTTGTAACCTGTAACCTGTAGTTTGCAATCTGCAACCTGTAATCCGAAGCTGAAGGTACTCAAAGAAGATCCTTCGTGGGGGCACCAAAAGAATGTGAGCGGGATGGAAACACACACAATGCCTCTATAATCACCCCCCACACACTCTTGGGATGATACACACACACACACACACACACACACACACACACACACACACACACACACACACACACACACACTATGGAGCACCACTCGGCTTACACAACCCACCTGGCCGAGACAGGGAACACACCGATGGAGTGAGAGGAGAGAGACTATCCATATGCCCACTCAACACAGAGACACACACACACACACATGTACCCAAAAAACTCAGCTCAAAAGAGGAATATTTTTTATGTTTAGATACAATTGAGCTTGGACCAACACCAATGGGCAAATAGCTCACACAATATGGATGAAATATGCCAGATACAATCACAAATTTGAACAGAGACTTCGCTCACAGGAGAAACTTACACAGCCAAAAGAGTAGGAAAAAGTGAGGAATTCGGTAAGATGGACAGTGCCATTGCATCCAGAGCGGCCAAAAACCCTAGTCTTCAATATCAAAGTGCTCAAATTTGACCTTGGATGAGCATTTTATGGCCAAAACAAGCTCCAAAAACAACAAAAAATGAGTTGCAACTGTTCCTCCTCTTTTCTCCACACTTTTCTGGTTTTTTTCTCAGGTTTTTCAGTGTCCACACTTCACTTTATCCCTTGGGCACCTTTGGCCTTTTGATTGACCTCAAACAGACCCCGAACATGCCAAAAATTGGCCATGCAGTGCATTTTTGTCACCCTTCTACGTCCATCCGCACACTTCGCACTCAACTTTTTCCAATAATGCATCCTGCAACCACGTGAAGTGGCCCCCAAATATAGTCCTCATGATGACCTTTCTGCATAATCATTACAAGAAAACACCCACGTCGTGTCCATACTTATCCACGTGCAAGTCTTGACCCCATTCGACCTCCTGACGCCACTGGATGCCATCTGACGCACATGCTTACCTCATGGCGTCGGCCCGCTGATAGCTTCCTCAAGAATTTTTATGCTCCACCAACTCCTCATTATTATAGAGAAAACACACTGGTACTGCTGATAATGAAAATCGATGTACTATGTACACGCCATTAGGAAATTTCGGAGGTCATTTGGAGGGCCTTCTAAGAAAATGTATTTTTTGCACTCTCTCTCTAGAAAATATGGCGAATAATAGAGGCAGGTCTGTCATGGTAAAAGTTCAAAAAGTGTACTTTTAGTAGATTCTTTACCCTTCTGAATATTCATCCGTAATGATTGAGGGATAACATTCTTTTCAGTTGCATTGAATGAACCTCGTCAACATGGAGGGAATGAGGCTAACATGGATGGATGAAGCCGCAGCAACTATTCACTTTTCATTAAACCTGCACCTTTGGCTAATGGCGCACTCCTCAAATGGCACAAATGTTACGCAAAAACGAGCCAAATATCACCTTCACATTGATTTGGACAACGAGTACCAACCATTGATTAAGCAGAGTAAAACAAACACACATATACCTCTCGCATCCATAGACACCCTCAGAGCTCAGGGAGCTAAACACATAGATATCTGGACGAGAGGCTCTCTCTATCCTAAGAATCCAATGACTAATGCGTCTCCAGCATTTGTCAATCCTACAAGCTTATTGACCTTTGCTGGTGATGGAGAAAACGGCCTTCTGGGTTATTGTAAATCTCTTACAATGCAAGCTGAAACTTATAAGGGCATTCTCCAAGCTCAACAATGTGAGATTGTTCGTCTTTCAATTTGCATTCTACAGATCAGGTTACCATTTTGCAACACAAGTAACAATGTCTGATTGATGTACATCCCAACCAAAATGAGCTGCCAATGAAAATAGAAAACAAACATTCGACAAAGTTTCTTCATAATCTATGCCTTTTTGGTGCACATAGCCTTTTGCAACAAGTCGAGCCTTATGACGATCAACCTCACCATCCGGCTTGCGTTTCAACTTGTAAACCAACTTTGTACCAATGGCTTTTTTTCCATGAGGCAAATCACATAAAGTCCATATGTCATTTTGTATAAGTGCATCATATTTTGATTGCATGGCAGCCATCCAATTTTTTGAATTTGTGCTTCATCAAAAGACAGAGGTTCCTCAACATCATGTAAGCTAGACACAACCAAATCATACATATCTGATGCATAAGAGTCATGGTGAGAACCTGAACGAGTACGACTAGACAAAGGTACATCCAATTTACTGTCACGCAAAGTGTGCACCAGCCATTTTGACATACCTCTAGCCTGCTCATTTTCAGCCCTTTTCTCATCAAGTACATCATGTACATCTGCATCAGTAATAGGCTGATCTATAACATTTTCAGAAACCCCCATAGGCTATACATTTGCCTCATTGGAATTTACATTCGTACTTCCACCAGTGAAAAGAGGCAACAAAGTGTCATAAATGTCTTGTGAGCTTCCATTATTGTCTCTAGTACATGACAGCAGCAAGGACTAAACAGATTCTTCCACAAACACAACATCACCAGAATACACTTTGTTTGTGGATGATACAACATGTAACTTGTGTTTTCAGCACTATAACCAACAAAAATACATTTGACAGTCTTATCATCCAATTTTTTGTGTTGTGTTTGTGGCACCAAAGCATATGTTAAATAGCCAAAAACACGCTTGTGCTCAATAGAAGGCTTTTTATCATGCCATGCTTCATATGGAGTAATAGACTGCGAGGCTTTTGTAGCACACCTGTTTAGTACGTGAGTGACACACGTGATGGCCTCAAGCCAAAAAGAGTGCAGCAAAGCTTGAATTTTGACCATACACCGTGCCATTTCCGTAAGTGACCTGTTTTTCCTCTCAGCAACACCATCCCACAACTAGCGAGAAATGCATTAAATTCATGAGACATATACTAGCCCCCTCGATCCAAACGGAGGGTGCCCATAGTACATTCTGAGACATTTTTAGCCATAGCCAAAACTTGTTTGAAGCACATAAATACATCGGACTTCGACTTAAGAAAAAATACCCATGCACGCTTGGAGAAATCATCAATGAAAGTCACGAAGTAAAGGTAATTTCCCAAGGACGGAGTTTGCATGGGCCCCACAAACATCACTATGCACAAGCTACAACCTGCATGTGGCCCTAACTGAACCATCCTTTGGAAACTTAAAACGCTGCATTTTACCCAAAATATAGCCTTCACAAAAAAATATTTGATAGATGCTTCAAGAGGCAGTAAAGAAGCAACTATCTCAGATTTTTGCAAATGCAGTAAACTGGCAAAATTCAGATGCCCAAAACGTGCATGCCACAGTTTTGCATCTGAAATAGCCCTTGAATCTGCAACTATATTTGCAAAATTTTGTCCGCACTTGTCATACAAAGTGAGCTCATACAACCCACAGCACAAAAGGCCAAATGCAACAATTTCATCACCAAAGCTGAGATCATGAATTGTACATCTATCATCCACAAATTTGACTACAAGTCCAAGTTTACCAAGTGCAGATACAGACAAAAGATTCTTCTTGATCCCAGGTACATAAAGTGCATTAACAAGTGTGAGAGAACTGCCATTTGCAGCAATAAGCACAATCTTTCCAACTCCGTGAACCGGATAAGAGGCATTGTTGGCACGAGTGACTGAATTCCCATGAGGGATCGACTCGAGAGAGCCGAACAAATCATGAAGTGAGGGAATGTGCTTTGTAGCACCACTATCAAAATACCGCACATGTGAATCTGCAGCAACTAGCATGCATGCATCATGGACAACATGATTATAGGTACACTGTGCACTAAAAGCCCATTCTACATCAACATCAACATCACAGTCTCCTTTCATAGAAGACTCAACAATAACTCCATTTGTAGTGGAACCAGCATTTGCAGTGGAGCTTCCCTCTTTCTTCTTTGCCTTATTGGCCTTCAATTTAGGACATTTCTTGATCAAGTGATCATTAGCTTTACAATAATGGCAATGCATCTTCTTTTTTCCCTTATCACCAAAATTTCCAGAAGAATTGTTGCCAGCGGAAGCATTAGGAACATATGATTTTCCACTCGCAAAAGAACCATAAGAAGTGGTTGCATTGTTCTTACCACCCTTTCTTTGAGCAGCAATAAAAGCATGTTCAATTGCATGTTGTCTAGTCCTGTTTTTTTATGGAAAGTGACTCTTGCAACAACAATGTGCACAATGCATCAAACTTGACAACTTAAGGATTTCCTTGGTTCATAAGTCTCCAAGTACTAGCAAAAGTCTGGTAAGAGTCTAGCAAGGCATCCTGAGCCGTCTGCACAAGGGAACGGTCTAAAATGACTTCACCCAAAAATAAGTTGCTCAGTGATATCCTTGACACCAGCAAGGAAAGTGTCCATATCATCTTCCTCATGCATAATCTTTGACTCCAGCTCTTTACGCAGCAATGCAATTTCTGCCTCATTGCGGCTTGCATAAAGACCAGCCAGAATATCCCAAGCTTGTTTTGCAAATTTTGTTGAACGAATGTGAGGAGTAATGGTGCGCTTCACAGACAATGCAATAAATGCATGAGCCTGCGCATTCTTTACATCCCAACAAGCTTGTTCTGCCGTAGCAAAACAACTCTAACAGCAGCAATCCTTGCAGCAAGACCTGCAACATACTCAAAACCAGGATGTATATCAATGCCCTGCACAATATTCAAGACACCTTCGACACAAGAATATATTGCATCATGTAAGCCCATATAGGGTAAGTGTCCCCATCCAATCTGTCCTCAGCAACAAACATCTTGAACACATCTTTGTTGTTGTCAACAATGGTAAATGATGCACCTGATGTGAAGACTGCCCGAAAAGAGGATAGATGAAGTGGGGACAACATGTGCTATATAGCACAAACCATAGAAGATTATCAGGGACCTATTATGCAAAAAACAACACTAACAAAAATTCTACAGAAAATGACAAAATAGCCTACAGAGTACCGCCTGTAGTGGAAACGGAGGCCGAAATGAGCCCGAATCAAAAACATGAGCAGACTGAGATCTACAAGCAATCCCAAAAAAAAAAAAGACAAAAAAAAATTGCTCATCAAAGCTCACAGAAATTGAAGAAAGTGAGCACGTGTGTGTTGAAGCTGTTGGCGACTAAGCTCGAGAGGACGCAACCTGCTCTGATACCAATTGTTGGAATTAGGGTTGTAGGAAAACACACACAGCTTGGAGAAGACGAAGAAAGCTCAAGGCACACAATAGAGAGTGTATTACTTACTATGCAATGGAAAGGTAGATAGCCCTAGAATCAATGGGCGTATATACAATGCAGGGGGGGGGGGGGGGGGGGGGGGGGGGGACCTCCTAGAGAGGGAAAAAATGCCCCGGTAGTCCTACGTGTGAATATGGTAACAAGATCTTCATTGATAGAATCCATTGAGGGTTCTAGAAGTTGTTTGGTACAACCTCCCAGCTAGCTTCCAGCCATTGTATGCCCCATTGCTTGTTGAGGGGGTGAACCAATCAGCATCAAATATCAGAGTGTGGTAGATGCCCTTAGTTTGCAATTTGTAGAAGTGGTGACTCTTAGACCATCACCAAGATTTCCACTCAAAGTTGGACTCACAGATGGCATCAGGAGATTGTCCGGCTCTTCCACAACTCTTTTGACCATGCAAGGGGGGGGGGGGGGGGGGGGGGGGGGGGGGACCTCCTAGAGAGGGAAAAAATGCCCCGGTAGTCCTACGTGTGAATATGGTAACAAGATCTTCATTGATAGAATCCATTGAGGGTTCTAGAAGTTGTTTGGTACAACCTCCCAGCTAGCTTCCAGCCATTGTGTGCCCCATTGCTTGTTGAGGGGGTGAACCAATCAGCATCAAATATCAGAGTGTGGTAGATGCCCTTAGTTTGCAATTTGTAGAAGTGGTGACTCTTAGACCATCACCAAGATTTCCACTCAAAGTTGGACTCACAGATGGCATCAGGAGATTGTCCGGCTCTTCCACAACTCTTTTGACCAGAAGTCTTTCCATGCCATTGAAATGAAATTGTACAGCCACAATGTCTGCATCTTTCAAACACTTACTAATATTGTCCCAAAGGTGGTCCATGTGCTTGATTCCTTCGTTATTCACCTTTTTGGAAACTTCTCTCAAAAAACGTTTTCCATAATGTTGCCCGCATTGGATAGTCAAGGGGACCAGTGTGTTATGGAGTTCTAGAAATATCTAGCTATCTCCCCCCACTCCAAATCCTTCATTGCTCTGCTACATTTATGTACTAGCTCACCCATTGTGCCACAAAGTCTCAAGCTGGACCAGTGAGGGGCCAGAAGTTTGTCATGGACCTCTATCCATTTCCACTAGCCACCTTGATAGTAAAGCTTTGCCTTTTCAATCAGATCCCTAGTCATAATATCCCATGCATGGTCTTGTTTAGCAATTGAGACCACAAACTTAGCACACTAGGCCTCCGCATGAATAACAAGGTTAAGTATCGTGATACCACCCTGCTCCACCAGCCTAGCTATCGCCTTCCACCTCACCCATTGCCACGACATCGAGTCTTTGGCATTATTTTTCCATATTAATTGTAATGGAAATGGCCTATGAACTTTGAGAATAGCGGAGTTAGGAGAATTAAAGAGAGCATTTTTGTCAGACTACTTTGAGAACAAAGAGGGTGAACTTAATTAGAGGTAGCAACATAAGCATTATACTTAATTAACTTGGCATGAACAATACTTTTGCAAGAGAGAGAGTTTAGAGAACTTGACAACAGTTGAGGACCGAATTTATGTGGAGCCGGTCCCCCCTCCAATAGGCTTTTGTATTATAGATTCTCCCATCAAGAGAGACTTGGTATAATACAATCTTTGTGTTCCTTGTGACCTTGGTGATTCTATGAAGATGGAAAGCTTCATGCATCACAAGCATAACATAAACTTTATAAAATCATTAACCATCCCCGGCCTCAGTCCCAAGGCCTCAAACACCTTCAAAGGTGGAGAGAGCTAGCAGGGAATGAGGTTAGGGAAGAGGAAGAAGAAACATTCATAGGAGAAAGAAATATTTCCTCACTTAACATCACTCTTCTTGCTTAGCACCTTCAAAGGTGGAGAGAGCTAGCGGGGAATGAGATTAGGGAAGAGGAAGAAGAAACATTCATAGGAGAAAGAAATATTTCCTCACTTAACATCACTCTTCTTGCTTAGCATAGCATAATAGCATAGTAATGAAGATGGAAAGGTGGCAAGCTTAAGCATTGAAACATCACTCTTGGTTGGATTTGCATTCCATAGCCAAGAGTGTTGGTGTAGGCTCTCAACTTCTCAACAAGCTTGAAGAGGAGATGGAGTTCCTCCACTTTCACCAAGTGATAATGTGTGAAAAATGAGTGTGTGAGAGGGTGTACACCCCCAAGCACACCCCTTGCTTGATTTCACACATTCTCACTTTCACCAAGTGAGAATGTGTGAAAAATGAGTGTGTGAGAGGGTGTATACTTGGGCCCCAAGCACACCCCTTGCTTGCTTTGGTTGACCCCATTTGCTCAATCTTGAAGCTCATTGGACCCCTCTAAGCCTATCCAATCACATGCACAATGCATTTCAAGCAACATGGGTAGCCTTTGAGAGAGAGAGCTTGAAAATATCTAGATATTTGTTGAATTGAACTAGAAGCTCATTGGACCCCTCTTTAGCCAAGCCAATAGGATTCAAGCACACCATATGGCTAAGCATAGGGAGAGCTTGACATGTGTCTATATGCCCCTTGAGAAAGGGGGTGCCCTTTGGGTGAGTGGGAGGTTAAGTCAAATATTTCCCTAACTTTGGGGCTTTCCTCCTCTTTTGTAGGGTCTCTTTTTTACTCAAGCACCTTACCCCCCATGCATGGGAATCTTCTCAAGCACCTTCCTCATCAAGCATGACAAGCACCTTACTCAGCAACAAGCACCTCAAGCACCTTAGTCCAGAAGCACGACAAGCACCTCAAGCACCTTACTCATCAAGCATGACAAGCACCTCAAGCACCTTAGTCACCAAGCATGACAAGCACCTCAAGCACCTTAGTCACCAAGGATGACAAGCAACTCAATCTTGGGTTGGGTTCCCACCTCAAGCACAGACCTAGCTTGCCTAAGGTCTAAGGACTTTTAACACTAACCTTGGGAGGTCTTTAATGAAGCTAACCCTAAGGTATTTTAAGCTCCATTAGATGCACGTTACTCTTTGATATACTACCTCCTTTTGGACCCCTATTGAGATGTAACCATCTCTCCTCTTGATCCCCTGCTAAGATAAGTCTAGAAGCACTTATTGCACATTGCTCTTTGGTAGACCATCTCCTTCTGGACCCCTATTGAGATGCAACCATTTCTCCTTTTGGTCCCCTATTGAGATAGGTCTAGAAGCACATATCTACTCTTGTTCCCCTTTTATCTTTCCATATTAAATTATCAATTTAATATGAGAAAATCATTTGGTAAATTTAGATATTATATTTTATGACATTACCTCTCTCTTGAAATCATAGTCATCCTGGACTATGAGATAGAGAAGATAAAGCTTAGTCATTAGTCCATGTTTCTTAGCGGGTAGAGGATTCCGTTTTACCCTACAACATCATTCCAGAATGGATGACAAATCTATTTGGTGCTCAAGAGACGTAGCTTCCGCAAGCATGTCTGCTCTTTAGTCCATGTCATACTTCCAAATAGAGTGACAAGTTCTACTTGGTGTTTGGGAGACGTCGTCACCACAAACATGATCCTAAGCATGCATACTTCTTAAATTTTGTGCACAATAAAAGAAAGAGAATGAGTCTTATAAGACAAAAACATTGTTTATTTAAAATGCATTTTCATTTGCTTACTCTAGTGTAGCATTGTAAGCATTGACAAGGTTCATTTTATCCTTAAGCTAGGTTTCTTGCATTCATCTAGGATCTTTAAAAGGATAATCCTTAAACTTATTAAGATATCATCGGATAATCTTACTGTTTTATAATAACTTGTCTTCATGCCATAGGATGGACTAAGATTGAAGTACTTCTTTTTTATCTTTGATTTTTGGAGGGTCTACAACTATTGGCTCTTTTGGTGGCGCTCCTTTGTAAGGCTTATAGGCTCTCATGGTGGAAAACATTATGCATGAGCCAATGGTTGGGAAACTTTAATTGATAATCCATCTCATTGATTGGCTTAAGAATTTAAAAAGGACCATAGTATCTTTTTTATAGTTTAACATAATACTCTTGGTGGCCTGTAGGATTCTTGCCCATAGTATGCCTTAGAAGAGCCTTGAGAAGCTTTAGCAGGAACCAATCATTTTCCTTAAAGGCTAAGGCTCTTTTGTGCTTATTAGCAGCAACCCTTTTTGCCTTTGTTGTGAGATGGATATAACCTCTTTAATCTTTGGAAAATATTCTTGTGAGTCTCGGCTATATTCATTAGTAGTGAAGATCTTCCCATGTACTTTAAGTAATAAGGGACTTTTGGATCTTCCCGGTTTGACCTTGAGAGGTGCTTTCCCCATAAAAGTATGTACAATGTCATTGTATGCATACTCTATAAGAGGTAAGTACTTCTCTCATGGAGAACGTTGATCTACTTCCATGACATAGGCTTTAAGTAGATCAAGAATTGCTAGATTAGTTATTTCAATTTGGTCATCGGTTTGTGGATGATAGGCCGAAAGAAAAATTTAATCTACTTCCTAGATTCTCAAAGAGACCCTTCTAGAAATTATTGGTCATTCTAGGATCTTTGTCTGACACTATGGATGTTGGCAAGCCATGATACTTGAAAATTTGAGATCTAAAGAGGGTTGATGTTTGATGTGCCTTAATAGTCTTTTTGACAGGCATAGAGTGTAATTTCTTGCTAAGCCTTTCAACTGAAACAATCCAAGTTGCTTCCCTCGATCAAATTTCAATTTTTGGTATACCACGCATTTTGAAACATACTCTTGTATGTTTACTTTTCATGGTAAACCAACAAAAATACATTTCTACTCCTTGAAGAGTAACTTATGGAATCCCTCTTTGCCTCACATAAGGAGAAGCATGGGATTCATACATGACTTTCTTATTGTATGGGTGAGTAACACATAGCCTATTTCCATTTGGAAGATAACCATCCTTCAAGGTGAATGGTTCTTTTTTCTTTCCTAATGCAAAGCTGTAATTATGTACTTAAAGTCTCGATCAATAGCATACTCATCTATTATCAGAAAAAAGATCATTGTGAGTTGCCATAGACACCACATTTACCCTTGGTTGTTGTGAAATTGCATCGACCACTTGATTGTGCTTGCCAGCAATGTGAGCAATATGAAATATAAATTGCGAAAGAAAATTTGCCCACCTCATTTGTTTGTAGGAGAGCTTGGCTTGTGTCATGAAGTTCTTGAGACTCTATGATCCATTTGTAGGATGAATAGAGTCCCCAAGAGATAGCATTTCCACATGTCTAGGACATATAGAACAGCTAGTAGCTCTTTTTTATATTTGTCCAATACTCCCTTATCACAGTTGATTCTTTGACTCTCATATGCTATGGCATGCTTCTTGAAGAAAAACAGCTCCAAGGCAATAACCACAAGCATCACATTGGACCTCAAATGGCTTTGAGAGATCTAGTAGTGTGAGCACAACTTGAGAGATAAGCTTCTCAAAAGCTTCTTGCACTTTTTCAGTCCATGAATAGTTAGCATTCTTTTTTGTTAAGTCGTGTAATGGACCTGCTATTAGCGATAATTTTTCTATGAAGCATCTATAGTATGCACACATACCTGTAAAGCTTTGTACCTCCTATAGATTCCTTGAATTAGACCATCCTTTTATTACCTTTAACTTTGTTGGATCATATGGGTGCCACCTTTAGAGATAATGTGACCTAAATATTGAATCTCTTGTAGGAAAATTTCACTTTTCTTTTGATTAATGAAAAGCTTATTCTCTCACACAACTTGAAAGATTACCTGGAGGTGTTGCTTGTACTCCTCAAGAGAATTTGAGTGGCCTGAAGATTTTTGTCCATTAGGAATTTGAATGCCGTTGGAGCATTTGCGAGGCGAAAGACATGACAAGATATTAATAAATCCCAAAGGTTGTACAAAATGCAATCTTTACGATACCTTCATTCACTATCCTTATTTGACGATAGCCAATTAAGGTCAATCCTACTAAAGTAGGTAGATCCTTGTAGCTTATCAAATAGATCTTTGACCCACGGCACGGGAAATGTCTTTTTTTAATAGTGATCCTATTTAGTGCTCTACTGATAGGTGCTATCTTTCTTTTGCACTAAAAGTACTGATGAACAGAATGGAGAGGAGCTAGGCCTCACCATCCCTTTTTCCACCGATTCATGCACTTGCCTCATGATCTCCTCTTGTCAAGCTTGTGAAACTCAATAAGGAGGTTTATTAGGCAGTGAGATTCCTGGTAGGAGCTCTATTGCATGGTCATCATCCCTCGTTTTGGAGGTAGCTCACTAGGGATGTCATCAATGAAAACATCTTGGAATCCATTTAGGAAATTAGACAAGTCTAATTCCTCTTGATTCCCTGCTGCTTATGAAACCATTGGAATCATTTACATATTCTCCAACAAAAATCATATACACAGAAGTAGAGCTTTTCATGGACTTATCAAAAGCAAGCATATTTACCAGGGATATGGTGTTCCCCGACTTATTATCATCTATATACATGCTCTTTTCCCTGTAGGTGAAGTAGATTCTCCTTTCAGGGAACTTCATGTTGGAAGCCATGCGGTTAAACCATGGTGCCCCAACAATAACATCCTCATGTTTGAGAGGGGAGATGAAGAAATCCTCTTTGTCCACATAGATTTGGACATGAAGCCTCATTTTTCCAATTAAGGGAGTAACTGAGACATCTTGTCCCTTGATAGCTCCATTGGATTTCAATGCATCTCCCATTTTGTGAGCTTGTATACCTAGCTTGGTGGTCAAGTCCATGGATATGAAGTTGTGAGTTGAACCAGGGTCAAAGAAAATAAATGCATCATGCTCTTGCATCTTTTTCCAAGCATAGGAAAGGAGAAATCCTTGGCATTGAGCATCCTCTTTTGGAGCTTTAACCATAGAGGCTCTAGGTAGCTCATTGCACACATTTATGTGGGGGCAAGCATGATAGGCATGTCGTTGCTCCCCGCACTTGAAGCGCCTGTTATCTTTGCGATAACGCTCTAGCTCCTTGGGAGAAAATCAATTCTTGCCTTGGTAAACTCCTTTTTTGTTGTTGATAGAGTTGCCTTGGGAATAATTTTGAGCATTATTCTTCCCCTTTGCTTCATTTCAATCTTTTTTTTTCCATGGGCTTGGCATTCCTTTTTAGTCCCTTATTGGAAATTGATGCGCGAATCAACCATAGTGTGGTGGATTACTTCTGTGTTAGAACCACGCCGTTGGGATTTGACATACTTGGTCATTTCTTCAAGTAATCCCACACAAAATTGTTGCTTTTGCTCAGCAAAGTCTATCTTTTGAAAGACTACTAGTAGCCTTGAGATGTAAAACCCAAAACTTTTCCACATATTTGTTGGATAGACTCATTGGAGAGTAGCTTCAAACTTTGTCATTTGGTAAGAACTTTGTCCTTTGCATCACTTGCAAGGAATTGCTTCATGATGGAAAATCGTAGAGTTTTTCATGTCTCTGGGGCTTCACCTTCACAAAGGCTAGCCCACATATTAACAAGCAGATTTTTGAAAGTGTATAGCTACATGATGTAGGCGGGGGACTCCATGAAGCCCTCGTCTCCAAAGGCCGCATCAAATTGCCGGATGAAGGCCAATACTTTGTTGGTAGCACCAAAGGTGCCATCACAAGTGAGAAAAGAGATACTCTTTCCTCCCTCTTTGAACTTCTTGAGCTTTTGTGACCTTCGCCATGCAGGGTAAGATTTGTGATGTCCTCCCCTCTTGTATTCTGTAGGAGAATAGCCATAGATTTCGTCGAAAGAGGAGGAAGGTGAAGAAGAAGGAGAAGAGGGTGACCTCTTTCTTGCCTTTTTCTTCCTTTGTTTCCTCTCTTCCCTTTCAAAGTGACAAGGAGAAGGATTGTGGGTTGACCATTTCCTCTTGGGAGGAGTTGGATATCGTCTAGATCACCATCTTCGTGGAGCCACATCTTTAAAGGAACTTAGGGATTCATTACTTTCTTGTTCTTTGGATTCCTCCTCTTGTATGGGAGAGAGTCTTCTTTTGCATGATATCAAGAGGCCTCCTAAGCTCTGTCTCCTCTTGGAGAGGAAGGGAAATCCCATAAGCACAAAGTTGTTGTAACTTCGGTTTGCAAAGCAGGGTTGGCCATAGCTTGTTGCCACCTAGTAACAAGATAATTAACAAACATGGGGGCATTATCAGTAGCACCTTCATGTGAAAAATCAAAGATCTAAATATTCATTCTACTCTCTCGGTTATTGTCAGCCATGATAATTAAACTTAAGTATAAATTACTTTGTGCTTGGTACCCTCAAAAACCTTAGTCGCTACTCTTCTCTGCCTTTGAAAATGAGTTCTCAAGTCGCCACACCCGTGGTTTAGACATTGTTGATTTGCAAAGACTAGTGGAGAGGGTCTAACATTGCTTGGTTGATTATAGTTCATGTTGTGCTTGCTAGTAGCTCAATAATGGTTAAGCCAAAGGCAAGCCCCGAGAGACTCCATTATTAAGACTATAGTTCCCAACGGTGTACCTCGAACTAAGTCCTTCTCAACCAAGATAATAGATCCCTAGCCCACTTACCCTATTGCAATAAACAGGCCCAAACTTTCATGAACAACTTAAGGACCTCTCTTCTTAAGCAAGAAAAGAGAAACCAATAGCTCTGATACCAATGTACTAGAAATGGCCTATGAACTTTGACAATAGCGGAATTAGGAGAATTAAAGTGAGAACTTTGTCATACTACTTTGAGAACATAGAGGATGAACTTAAATAGAGGTAGCAACATAACCATTATACTTAATTAACTTGGCATGAACAATACTTTTTCAAGAGAGAGAGTTTAGAGAACTTGACAAGAGTTCAGGACTGGATTTATGTGGAGCCGGTCCCCCTTCCAATAGGCTTTTGTATTATAGATTCTCCCATCAAGAGAGGATTGGTATAATACAATCTTTGTATTCCTTGTGACCTTGGTGATGCTATGAAGATGGAAAGCTTCATGCATCACGAGCATAACATAAACTTTGTAAAAGCATTAACCATCCCCGGCCTCAGTCCCAAGGCCTTAAACACCTTCAAAGGTGGAGAGAGCTACTGGAAAATGAGGGTAGGGAAGAGAAAGAAGAAACATTATAGTAGAAAGAAATATTTCCTCACTTATCATTATTCTCCTTTTCTGGCATAGCACAATAGCATAGTAATGAAGATGGAGAATATGGAAAGCTTAAGCATTGAAGCATGGCTCTTGGTTGGATTTACATTCCATAGCCAAGAGTGCTAGTATAGGCTCTCAACTTCTCAACAAGCTTGGAGAAGGAGATGGAGCTCCTCCACTTTCACCAAGTGAGAATGTGTGAAAAATGAGTGTGTGAGAGGATGTATACCCCCAAGCACACCCCTTGCTTGCTTTGTTTGACCCCTCCTTGTAGCTCAAGCTTGAAGCTCATTGGACCCCTCTAAGCCTATCCAATCACATGCACAATGCATCTCAAGCAACATGGGTAGCCTTTGGACAAGTGTCCTCCTTACCCCTTTTTGAGAGAGAGAGAGAGAGAGAGAGAGAGAGAGAGAGCTTGATAATATTTAGATATTTGTTGAATTGAATTAGAAGCTCATTTGACCCCTCTTTAGCCAAGCCCTTTGAGTGTGAGAGAGAGAGAGCTTGATAATATTTAAATATTTGTTGAATTAAATTAGAAGCTCATTTGACCCCTCTTTAGCCAAGCCAATAGGATTCAAGTACACCATGAGAGCTTGACATGTGTCTATATGCCCCTTGATAAAGGGGGTGCCCTTTGGGTGAGTGGGAGGTTAAGTCAAAGATTCCCCTAACTTTGGGTCTTTCCCCCTCCTTTGTAAGGTCTCTTTTTTACTCAAGCACCTTACCCCCCATGCATGGGAAGCTTCTAAATCACCTTCCTCATCAAGCATGGGCCTGCGCAAGAGCCGACGCTGGCCATATTTGACGCAATGCTATAATAAAGCGCTTAAGAGTAACAGAGTCAGATCCAGGGTTAGAGCCACCCTAGCCTGTCTATAAATGGAAGAGGACCCATCTGGGCCAATACCAGTAAAACAGAAATAGGGTCTACATCAAGTGGGGCACTCCATGCCCGACGAGATGGAGAGAAGGGCCTCGTTAGAGGCTCCCGATGGTGAACCTCAGCAGTTTGAAAATCGACAAAGGTGGACGGCGGCAGGTCATCCTCCGAGATCTCTCTGTTAGATGGACAGTCTGCGCCACTCGAGAAAAGCGGGTTGGCAAAGTTTGGGGGGGGGGGGGGGGGGGGGGGGGGGGGAGGGGAGGGGGCAAAGGGTGTAGTAGATCCACTCAATAGACCCCCTAGGCTGTCAAAAGATCCAGCACTCCCTGAGGGTCTGCTGGTGCTACCGCTTGGAGCGTGATTGGTTGTGCTACCAGCTGGTGTCATAAGCTGCAGAAAGGCAAAGCCACCGGAGCTATTTGTTTCAGATCTCTATGAACCCAAATCGAAGCCAATGTTTATAGGGTTCTAAGAGTGATTGTCCTCCCTAGACCTTTGAGCCATACGCTAGTGAAGATCCTTCGTGAGGATTTTGTGCATTTTTTTATCGTTCATTCAACCTCCTTCTAGCCAGTTGACCAGCTTATCATGTTAAAAGAGAGCAACCACCCGTTGGTAAGATACGGGTGGCTCCGCTTAGATGGGCATAGCTACCACCCGATAGTGGGATAAAGGCATCTATTGGGAGCTCTACCCTCCTCCGGGGAGGGCCCTGCATCTGCCCAACTACGCAGGGTGAGGTTTAGATAGAGGATACCTTTCGCCGTCCGCTTTCTAGAAACTGTGATGGATGGAGACGTCCTAAAGCTAAACTTGTTGAGAGCCTTCTTGAGGCTAGTCTTTACATTAGACACCCAAGAGCAGTTCAGTCTCTTTCTGTGGGGGCCTGGGGCCACGGGGAAGTTGACCTTAACATCACTCTTGGAGTACATCCTAGGGGAGAGGTGCGAGAGCCTGGACATGAGCCAGATAGCCAATCGATTTGAGCTGACACTTATAGAAGGAAAGAACTTGCTACTCTTGCCAGATGTTACTCGACAACCGAGTAATGCGGCCTCCAGCATATTATAAAGGTTACTCTCCAATGAGAGGGTAACAGTGGAGGCTAAAGGGAGGCCCTCTATGTCAGTTAAGCCCGGCGCCCACTCTTTATTTACAGCCAACTGGAGGTGGCCCGACGTGGACCGATCTAGCGGAGGGAGGAGACATTTCCTCTTTATACAGACACCCAAAACGGTGGCACGCTGCAATCCCTTTCTTATTGAAATGCTCAAGGGGGGTGCCAGCGGGCTATTTAATTGGGCCTTGGGAATGCCACCCGACAAGACCCGGATAGGTCAAAGTGTAGAATCCCTTAGAGAGTTAACCAGAGGCGGGGCGGACTGCTCAGGGCTGATAGAGTGGGTGACAAAAAAAAGTGAGGTATGATTCAGGGATCGCACTAGAAGTGAAGAAGGTGCCAATTCCCGGGTCTCTCTACGAGGATTATATGCTCTATGTAGATGCGAATGGGATAGAATCGATCCCATTTAACCAATTTGGGGATGCGTTAGATGAAATTATACGATTGCAAGATATCACGACGTTGTTATTAGGAGGAGATCTACAGGGAGAGTAGTGCAAGGGCTAAGACTCGGTTATGGGGAACCCATAAGGAAGAACAAAATAACGGGTTCGATGCGGTACCTAATGAAAACTAATCCTTGGCTTGGGTTTAAGGAGGCCAAGGAAGGATGGGAACAAGGTGGCTGCGAGACGGTCGACCGCATTGAAGACGTGGACGATGTTGATAGTGTCAATATTTTATCTAGTAGGGAATACATAGAGGGAAAGGAGGATGAGCCCAAAACACGAGGGTGCCTTCTATCCAACGCAGGGGGGGCCAATCCTAGAAGAAGGACCGGCTGTGGGAGTGAATGAGTATGAGCCTCTGCCTAATCTAACCCCCCCCCTCCCCCGAAGTGGAGAAGACCCTAGAATTCTTAAGACAATATCTAGAGCTTAGGGAGGCCTATTGCAAAATGGAGGTATGGATGGAGGACCAGATAGTTCAGTGGGTAGTGTCTCACATCAAGGTAAGGGAGGGTCTAAAGGAACAGGTGGGGGGGCTCTATTTACAGGCATAGAAGGCCCCTGCGCAAACAGGTCACGGGCTGCCACCCTTATTGCCTAGTACTACCTTGGGCCGGCCTGTCTTATCCTCTATTGGGCCAGTTGGGCTCTGGGTTATCGAGGTCAGCTACCACCCCCTCTCGATACGAAGAGCTTGTTAAACTTCTCAATGAGGAGAGAAAGGCTATAACCAGCACATGTTACCTACTATTTCGCTTATTTAGCTCGGAAAATAGCCCTAATTTCAATCGTAAATGCCCGATGCAGCACCTCTTTGCCACCTCATATGCAGAGCTTCCCAGTTACTCACGACTCGTGCCAAAGAATGGATTTGGTGCAGCCATCCTAGCTACCCTAAGATGCAACATTAAGAGGGTCATTTGGCAAGTAATTGACCAGCTAGCTCTCCCCAATGAGCTTACCTTGGAGGAAATCGACATGGTGGCGTGCCACACTGGCATCTATGCGGGCCTCATGGGCCAGACTAAGGCACCTAATACGTGGGAGGCGTACTAGTCCGGGTCCTTCTGGTCCTTTGTTATGGAAAAGTGGGGAGATGGGTGCCCCAAGTCCCTCCTAAAACAAATCCTCTACTCTGGCCTAAATGGGGCCAGCTTGACTAGTTAGACGGGTGCCATCTCATTGAGCATTAAGGAGGCACACCAGACGTCCCCGTCCACTAACCTCATTGGATTTCAGAGGAAGTTATTGGGGCACCCAATACTACAAGAACTCACCCTTTTTCACAATATGGTGGGTTCAAGGAGCCTGGTCTATCTTCCCTCCCAGAAAAATCCATACTACAAAAGGCCAAAAGAGGAGTCTCTACCGAGGAAACCACGCAGCCTATACCACAATGGGTTGCTTACCTCTCGTATACTTGCCTCCCATGAAGTCGTTCTTCTCATGCATCTCGTTTTTAACTTGGAAGAGTCTCTCTTGGGGATCCCTGTAAGCCTAGAGAACAATGGGTTGGTCTACCTTACTCGACGTTCCAACTGTCTTTCTACCCTCCATTCGTTGATGCTTTGCTCAGACAAACCAGCTTGCGCTTTCTAGGGCTCGACATCCCGTTAGAACGCAAAGCCTGACTTACCCCCCTAAAGCGCTCTTGAAATGCTTAAGGCTATTGGCACTATCGACACTATAACCCCCCCTCTTTAACAACCTTATATTTACCTTTTGTATGGGCTCAAAAGTACCAAAGACAGGATGCCACCTTCTTTACCCGCTGTTGTCTTTCTCTTCTA
The DNA here is from genome assembly GCF_014529385.1 of Adiantum capillus-veneris. Classification (NCBI taxonomy): domain Eukaryota; kingdom Viridiplantae; phylum Streptophyta; class Polypodiopsida; order Polypodiales; family Pteridaceae; genus Adiantum; species Adiantum capillus-veneris. Next base: position 126,918,518 of record NC_140932.1, read on the forward strand.
TGCGTACCTCATCCAGAACAACCCACAGCGCCACCAACTATCACGTGGGTTCATCGTCCCCAATCCTATCTCGGTGGTCTTGTTCAATCTACGAATGGAGGGATCTCTCATATGGTTTCCTTCTTTCAATCAATGGTCCAGCTCTTTGGGTTACTCGATGTCTTTAAGTATATTATGGACCAGGCCACTATCAACATTGTCCATCAAATGTTTGCTATCCTAAACAAGGTCATTAAGAATAAGAAAGGTGGGCCCACCTCCCTTAGTGATACAAAGCGCCAGAAGCTCATCACTGAAGTGGGTAACAAGGTGTGGGGCCAGGTTGTGAGTCGCCCGGATGTTGCACCCGTTGTATGGTGGGCCAGACAAGCTGTCCCGGAAGGCCTTATCAGACTTTTCAAATGGGCCTCCATTCCGATTGTCGTGTCCTATAAGTGGGTTTCGAGTGATGAGAAGGCCCAGGCGTCTACCACTCCGGAAAGGACCCGCCAGCTCGCTGTTCAGGATATGTGGAGCTTCCTTCTTCTCGCATGCCTTGCTATCGTATATGTGCATCTCTTTGTTCGGGAGGTTGAGTTCGTGAAAGTTCTAGTGACGACGACTATTATTCCAACGTACCTGACCACTCAGGGCGTATTGTGAAACGAATCATGTTTGGTGGGGGTAAACTGAGCTTTTCCATACCATATAACCCCCTAATTCTCATTGTTGCTCGGTTTCTCATAGGTGTCTCAGTCTTCCAATCGGTCAAATTCCTCATCCTCCTCTTGTCTTATCAACCTTTTGATAAACCAGTGGGGCCCTCACCCTAATAGTCATAGCCTCCTCTTGACTCATGTTACTATTTAATATATACTGATAGTGTACACTTATGGTCTATTACCATACACATACCCCTACTCCAGTTGGGGAGGGTCCTATTAGGGGAAAAGGGGAGTGTGGGTCTATACCAGCCCCTTTTCCAAGTGTCCTCCTGGCGGAGGCCCCAGTGCCTTCATACTCAAAGCCTCTCGTGTCCTCCCTCCCCCTTTTGTATTGTAACCATATAAAGGGGGTGGTAAAAGACAAAAGGTCGCTTATGAATGAAAAAATTGCTCTCAAATGGGCACCTAGATTGCCCAACAAGGACACTCTGAGGAGGCAATCCTTGAGGTATATAGCTATGCACTCTTGGGTGCATCAGCATCTTGTTGAAATGGCCTCCACCGAGCTCGCATTAAAGACAGCGTACGCGGCCTATAGCCAGTGGTGTGACCTTACTGGCACGCCCAAGGTCCCTATCCAGGCCTTCAATAGGGCTCTTACATACCGACCCATCACAAAATGGCCCACTGTTTCTAGAAAGCGGACGGCGAAAGGTATCATCTATCTAAACCTCACCCTGCGTAGCTAGGCAGATGCGAGGTTGAATGAACGACAAAAAAAAATGCACAAAAACCTCGCAAAGGATCTTCACCAGCATATGGCTCAAAGGTCTAAGGAGGATAATCACTCTCAGAACCCTATAAACATTGGCTTCGATTTGGGTTCACAGAGCTCTAAAATGAATAGCTCCAGTGGCTTTGCCTTTCTGCGGTTGATGACACCAGGTGGTAGCACAAGCAATCACGCTCCAAGCGGTAGTGCCTCTGCGGACCATCAGGGAGTGTTGGATCTTTTGACAGCCTAGGGGGTCTGTCGAGTGGCTCTAGGTATAACGCTTCTCTCGTGACTTGTTCAAAGGAAATACATCCTTTTAAGTGCAAATCTTTCTTGAGAGTTTCATTTATCAAACCCTCTATGAAGAGAATTGATAATCTTTCATCCTGTGGTAACTCGCGTTTCGGACATCTCTCTATATATTGTTTGAAGCGTAGCGATGCTTCCTTCACTCTCTCATCTTCTTTTTGCTTGAATGCATAGATTTGGGACACTGTGTTATGCTTGATTCCCCTTTTAGAGAACTCCACAACAAATTCTTGCAACAGTTGTTCAACGTTTGAGAAGGCATTTTTGTCCAACGGTTGGAACCAATTCAATGCTATCCCTTCCAAGGTTAAGCCAAATCCCTCATACTGTGTATGAAAATAAAATACTTGTTCAGCTCTTAACACTTGTTTGAACAAGGATGCATGTACGTATGGATCCCTTAACCCATCATACTTCTTCTTGACACATTTGGCCAATTGATATGGTCTTAATCGATGTGGTTCAGTCACCAATCCAACCAATTTGTGATCTCTTGCACAGTCGGATCCCGTTCTTTCCTCTCTTCTCAGAGAAAATCCTGGTGGAATCCTCTCTGATGTGTACTCTGGCATCATTTTTGGCTGAAAGTAAGTGGAGATTGGTGTACCATTGTATGTGTATCATTCTAAGTCAATTGGATTGACAAGTTTGTACTCACGTCCATACTTATCTACCATCAAAACTTGAACTCCGTGGGCATCCGTATATGTGAATGCATAGAGGTTCTTATGGGTGGTCAACTCCCTGGCATTGGGCTCTACACCCCTGTAGAAGATGTATGGCTCCCCATTTGTGAATTTGTATAAGCCCTCATGAGTGTAATCTGTAAGCACTCTCATGGATTCATTGGCTTTGATGAATCTCACGTTTGGTTTGTTGATTAGAGGATGCTTCTCCTCTAAGTCTCCAGCAATTTCCACTTTTTCTCTTCCAAACTCCCGCATCTTTGTTGATTGGTTTGGATTCTAGTGAGCTACATGATCACTTGACAAATATCCATGAGCCATGCCTTGAGTTTTGGCTTGATATGATTGATAAGCCTCATGGTCTTGTCTCAACCCTCTTGTTATAGGTGTTGCACTATTTCTGGTTGTTTGTGTAGGTGGTATAGCTCTGAGTTGAGTGGGAAACCCCAACGATGGATGAGTTGTCATGTTTAAGCCTCACTCAATACTCTCAAGATGGTCCTAGATAAGAACACCTTGGCTTAGTGCACACAATCCCTTTTTGCCCCTGGTCCAAGTCTCTAAAAAGTCAAGAATTTGTGACTTTTTTGGTCTCTGGAAATTGGTTCTGGGTACCCTAAAAGTCATTTAAGCTCCATTAGATGCACGTTTCTCTTTGGTATACTACCTCCATTTGGATCCCTATTGAGATGTGACCATCTCTCCTCTTGGTCCCCTATTGAGGTAAGTCTAGAAGCACTTATTGCGCATTGCTCTTTGGTAGACTTTTGGACCCCTATTGAGATGCAACCATTTCTCCTTTTGGTCCCTTGTTGAGATAGGTCATTTGGTAAAGTGAGATATTATATTTTATGGCAATAACCTTTCACCTGTTTTAAAAACTCCTTCCAATTACATTTGACGATCTTGAGGAGCGGGTCAATGAAGGAAATGTAAGGGATAAAAAAGGAGATAATCACCTTGACCCAGCTTGAGAGGGGAAGTAGCATATACTCCCATCTTCTCATATTCTACCTAACCTTGTCCAAGACCCACTGGAACCTTTGCTTGTGAGTTACATCGACCCCTGTTTGCGGGTCGCCGCGACGGACGTCCATAGCATAGCTCTCAAGCATCAACATAAATTTATCAATACAGGGGAAGCGACTCGGATGAGGCATGGAAACTCACTAGGGTGTCAATCCTAATGAAGTGAACTCGAAGAGATGCAACTACTAAATCTACAAGCAAATCAAACGCACGAAAGCCAAATAATCTGCTTATGTCCTTCTACACAGCTCTACAGTCATCACGTCCGTTCACCATGCAAATCATATCGGAATCGCACGAAACTTGAAGGGAAGCTACAGGGGACTATCAGGAACATATCCTATCACTGTTACAGCATTCTGGAGAGGTACAACGATCGCGATCGTTCGTCCCACAGTACGCAAAAACAGTAAACGAATGATCCTAAAGGGTCGTTTTTAGGTCCCTAAAGCCTCTCCTAGGGTCAAAACAACATAAAATACGCATATAAACACTCAAAACAACGATTTAAGGCCTAAACGGATGCGTCTGAAACCGTCACCGAATCTTGAATGCTTACACGTGAATGGAAGAGCAGAGTAAGAGGAACACAATGCAAGAAACAAAACTGAATTTGGATTACCGTAGCCACAGAAGCGATGATTACAAGTTGGAGCAAAGAGGCAGCTCTCTGTACGTAACGCAGTAGTCCCTTATCTTCAAAAAATAATCTCCCTTTCCCACTAACCTTAGTGTATTATATACCTAGGGCTTTCTAAAGTGGCCGACGGCCAACTTCTCATGGACCTTTACATACATCATTGAAAAAATTACATCTTTGACTCAGACTTGACATAGGCGATTGTCATTAGACTTTTACAGGGTTTGATGTATTAAACATCGGAAAAATAATGTGACCACATCAAAACTTTGGCCGGCTGACTCAACGGCGCCTTGGCTAGGTGGGCACTTGTATGTTGTTATCACCTCCAAACAACCCCCAAAGGGGATCCTAGATGTCGAAAGATCTTGCCTTTTGACACAATCTCTCCCATCCAAAAGGATGGGTTGAACGAGTCATTTTCAGAAAGTGAGATAAGACTAGATTTCTCAATATTGCACTTTGACCCTGAGGCAACGACAATGGTTTCTTCAATCTCTAGAGCCTTCTTAACTATCTGACGACAGGCTTCAGGAAGAGGAGGGAGTCATCCGCATCGCTCGTCTTAGGGGCCAGTCAAAAATTTTCACTCAGGGTTTGGGATTCCTTTTCATCCAAAGCAACAGAAATAGTGTGTTGTTGAGGGTAAATGGGCTAACCATGAGACCCATGAAATCTATTACAAGCCAAAATATTATGGAGCTATGCAATACGTTCCATTGAGACCATAAGGAAAACATTTATGTAGATATCCTCCTAGCATGGTTCAAATGCCAAAGTCAACGATGGGCATGGAAAGGCTTTAGCTTGTCTTAGGTCAAAAATCTACCTTACTTGGTAGTGATGTTGTTGCAATCAAACTTGTGCAATCTAAGGAGCAAGTAGAGGAGCAAGCTTTATTCTTGTGATAGCATATGAGGAAAGTATCTCAACTTTGTCTATGGGAGAAGGATGGTACGTACCTCAACAAATGCCTATGGTCGAACCAAGATATTATGTAGCATCAAAGGCTACTCCTATGTATTTCATTGTAAGTCTTGAGGCGAGACCTCTTATGGATAAGAAATAGCCGTATCAGATGACAAAGGGTGCCACAATTGTGGAGCTCCATATCATTGAAAAAATAAATGTCCATCACCAAAAAGAACTTGGTGCCACCTATTGTGTATTTTATAGAGTGTGGGATAAAGGAAGGGAATTTCCCAAAGGATTGTCCCAACAGCCCAAACAATAATGGAAAGGAATTTGTCAACATAGTGGAAGTGCTTCCGTCTAATTCATCTGATTTTGAGGGTAGCAAGTGGGTCATAGGGGGAGATGTAGGGCTTCAAATCTTGCCAAAAGATCAATGGGCTCATAATCAAGTGGATAACAAGCTCCTAGAGTCAAATCTCAAATTAGGTCAACTTCCATGATGCCAATGGTTATGATTGCTTTTTAAAACATTTGATCCAAATGGGGATTTGACACCACTAGAAGCTTCATATGGTCAAGTTCATATCAAAAATATGTGATTGGATCACAAATGTGGGTTGTCCATAAACCACCAATTTCAACCTAAGTGCACTTAAAGGGTCATTTTGCACCAAGGCAACAAAAACATTTTCGAACCCAACCAAACTCCATTGGTAGCACCATAAGGCCCCAAGGGACTTATGTGTGTCACTAACCATCAATGGGTGCTCTATCACCAAGGGAAGGCTCAAAAGACATAGTTAAAAGAGTGACCAAAACTTTTCAAAAGTGCTATTGGCTACTAGTCTAAGAACTATAGTATAACTATCTTGACCACAGGCAAAAAGATTTTATCAAAATCAACTCCCTTATGTTTCTTGGACCCCTTAGTAACCAAATTAGCCTTGTACATAAGATTGAGATCCTCAAATGTAACCTTCTTCTTGTAAAGCCAAGGTAAGGCATGATTGCCTTTTAGCAACTCAACTAAGTCCCATGCCTCATTAGTGACAATGATGTGATACTCTAATTGCATGGCTTGCACCCATTTGACCTTGTCATATATCTATATGGATTCTTTGCAACAAGATGGCTCATCATATTCAATCAACATAACATATTCATACCTTGGGATTGCTTAGGTGGATGCGAGGATCTACTAGATTTTCTCATTAACTACTACTCTTAGTCTTGTCAAGTGGAGCACTGTAGTGGAAGGTATATCACTAGTCTTCTAAATTTGTATTGAATCTGAGGCAATGTCCTTGAATGTGACTTTTTTGTACTCAACCTCTTTGATAAGCTTCTTGTGCATCTTTGATTTGTTGCAGATAACTGTGAACTATGAATGACTTTATGAGATTATGGATGTAAGAGACAATATCCCATTTCTCCATCTACAACCTTTGGGTCTAGCTTTTTTTTTTAACATCCTTTGACACATGTGCATATTCTTTACATCCAAAGACATGAAAATTATCATAGTGTGGCTTCTTTTTGTACCACAACCACTCTAGAATTGTATAATTCAATGGAGTACTAGACAATTGATTAATGATGTGAACTACAGTTAGTATTGCCTTTGCCCAAAAAACTTGAGTCACGTTTATAGCATAAATGTGACTCACTCCTGATTCATTAGATTCATTCTTTTTGTAACTCCATTTGGATTAGATGTGTAAGGAATAGTAAGATGCCTCTTAATACCTCTCTTGCTACAGAAATCATCAAACTCCTTGGAGATGTAATATCCACCATTATCAATCCTCAAGCGTTTTAGCTTCATGCCAGATTGATTCTCTAGAAGTGCTATGAATCTCTGGAAAGTATAGAAGACTTTATTTTTATGATGCAAAGGATAATCCCACACCTTACCGGTATAATTGTCTATAAAGGTCACAAACAAGCTAGCTCTCCCTAGACACTTGGTCGACATAGGACCACACATGTCACCGTGAACAATCTCTAGTGGTTGGAAATGCTTCCTATTCAATGATGGCAATGAAGTGTTCCTACTTTGTTTTCCATAGATGCAATGTTCACACATAGAAATGTCAAAAAAAGTTAATGCAAGTAAGTAACATAAACCTTCCAATGTTTTCATTCCCTTTTGGCTCATATGACCTAGCCATCTATACCACAACTCCATAGATGGCAACTTGGCTATGGATATACAATCCTCTTTTACACACAATACAAATATAAAATAAAGTGTTACATTCTTTTGACCTTTGAGAATAACAAGGTTTTCCTTCTTGATTATCCACAAACCATTTCCAAATTTTGTTGTGTAACCCAAGTTGTCAAGATTATCAAAAAATATCAAACTCTTTGCTAACTTGGGGAGATGTCTAACATTCATGAGTATAAACTCCATGCCATTATGTAGAACTAGCTTAATGTCTCCAACATTGTGTATCTCAAGCTCATAAGCACCATCAAGCTTCATTATGCCATGTGTATGTGCATAAGTAGAGAGTTGTGAGGTGTCACATGGAAACTAGCTCCAAAATCTATAACCCAATTTTGAGTTTTTTTTTTTGTGTGTGTGTGTGTGTGGTTTTTGGGGGGGGGGGGGGGGGGGGGTTGCTATTTTTAGACTTATACTTATACACAAAAGAACATAGTAGTTCAAACGACAGTTGGCTTTATACAATGGACAATAATTAGCACAAAAAACAACTCAGTCTTTGATTCATTTTTGTACATCATAGTGAGAATGAGGTGTCATTCTAGTGTTTTGTATATAAGATAGTCAAGAATAAATTATTTTGAATTGAAAGAGGTCAAATTCGACAATGATGGATATTAGTAAAGCCAAAAGGATCCTAAGTAAAGATAGAGTCCTCACATGCATCCATATAAACAAAACAATAGATTCATTACCTTTGAATATGTATTACATGTGTCAATGAACCTATCAATTGTTATCCATATCTTACTTAAAACCTTTTTAACTTATCCTACCGTCCATGTAGTGTTAAATATCAGCAAGTATCCATTATCACAATAGTAATCCACACATGAAAGTGACACGTGTGTGCATACACATGTGTAGAGCAGTTATAAATAGATACATAAATGCAAACAAACACTACATATTCACAGACCAATAATTCTAGACAAATACAATGGATTTGTACAATAATTTATTTGTTGTTTAGAATAAATTTTGTACAAGGCAGTGATGAAAACAAAGTATAACATGGGAGAAAGTAATCCCTAAGTCTGGAGTGATGCTGCTTCAAGGTAAAAGATAAGCCTCATGTGCACAACCACATATACAGTATGTTTTTATCAAAGAAGGTAGCCCTCACCTTCACCCATAGTAAACAAGAAAACGCTCGGTTAGCTATTGTTACTGTGTACAAGTGATGCATGGACATCCCATTTGTTATCCATGTCACAATAAAATAAAATAAACAATTCTCAACGTGTATTTCATTTTTTGAAGAAAGAATGAGATTTTTTTACCCCTATTTACAAATCATGTTTTTTTAAGCCAATTTCTTACTATAAAATAGTCCTTTGGTTTTAGCATATCTTTCATAGAGAGTGAGATTTCCATAATAAATGCTACCATTTATCAAAACAGTTCGAGATTTTTCAAAACATCCCACTACCTATTATAAGTTTAAAGTGTTTAAAGAGGTTATCTCAATCAAAACTATGTTTAAATATTTCTAAATCAGTCTTTATATAGATCGGGGAGTTTTTTTACCCCATAGGAGCAAGCACAAGCTAGCTCGAGACATACACCCTATAGTAGGCATCAATTTTTAACAATTATTCTATTTTAAAAAACCTCCTGAAGTGATTGAGGAAAGCCGGTTACACATAAACAAAGTCAGACCTAGATTTTATTTCAAACACAGAGCCTAAAGGCCTCTGTAGCATTTTAGAGAAAGTAAAGCCATAACCTATCTGATTTTTTTAAAAAGAACATTCTATGGTGATGTCTTTAACGAAAAACGACACAGTAAGGTACAGGACTCCGATAACCAACAGAACGACCAGAGGAGTGCCAACCCATATGTTTGGATTTTTTTGAAATTTACCCCTACTTGAGTTAAGAACAGATTTAATCATCTCAAATGACATCCTCATTTACAGCTGTCTCTCTTCATATGTCATGGCCGAGATATTTTTTCACAAAGTCAGTAACATATCTTGTTTTATTCCCTGCTAAAAAAAGAATAATATCAAAACCAATTTCATCATCTGTTACCAGATATTAAAAAGGAGCAGCAGATTTATTTTTCTCGGTATGGAAACCAAAAAAGCAAAAGAATTATAAAGTATGTTTTGATGGTGTGGGCCAAAGTCCTATACTCTGAATCACAACGAGACCAACCGGGCAAATCTAAGCCCAAGAGAAGCATTAAGCCAAAACCAGAACAGTAATAACCAAAGATTAGTAAAAGTACATCTAAAAAGCCAGAGACCAACAAAAGCATAGTCCAAAGACCAACTCTCAAGCTAGAGAGTACCCATTTTAAATATCTAGTCCCTACCTGGATGTATCAGGTTTTGTATCCTTTCTAAACAGCATCATGCGAGTATATTTGTAATGCAATAATCCTACTTCTAACTTATGATTTTAAATGAGAGCATTTAAGGGCAAGTTCAATAGAGCAAAGCTTAGATCATTTTAAAGCAGGGAAACTAAACCATAAACAGGCTAGATATACCAAGCTACCACATGTCAGCAATACTTTCAAGATGCAAATGGTGAGCAACCAATCAAGCTAGTGTAGTAAAAAAACTAGATATCTTTCGGGTATGTGATAAATGTCAGCAAATGTATTCCAAGCTCAAAAAGAAAACTAGACATCATTAGGGTATGTGATGCTTTTCATCTTCAAAGATTGTTTTCAAGATCTGGTAGCACCTCAGTACCCAGTAATCATACAAAAGTGAGATTTCTCATTTTTTAGAGATTTTAGCACAAAAACATCCCAGACTCAGAGCATACCATTCCATCAGTCTAGCTAGCTGGAGTTATAAATACTCAGAGTACTATCAACTTAGGTTTATCACTACATCTCAACCAAACCAACCCAGCCCTATCTTAAATGCTAGATAAGTGAAGAACACCACTAGATCATATACAAAAATTAAATAACCTATAGACTCGGAGAAGACGACTCCACCACAATTTTTTCCTTTCCCTTAGGCATATTCCAGTCGCAACAACTTGAAAGTTTGAACGCACAGGCTAAAAACACAGAACAAAAATGCTAAGTGAGTGTAGTACTCACCTGTTCCAAATCTATGAGGGTTTTATAGAAAACGATGCCCGACCGTAGTTGATGGGACCCAAAATTTGCAGATCTCTTTTTATCGCAAGCATTCTTCCAGAATTTCCCGCAATTGAGGTAGCTCATGAATCCCATGTCTTCTGGGATTTCATTAGCGCAAGATCCAGAAGAGCATAGTGTGTGCCGAATCGTGAGCGTTGTAGCCGCGTACTTGTGAACACTCAATTCTTGTGCAGAGGGTAACGTGCGACAGAGAAGATGTACGTGTAGTTTTTATGTTTGCAGAGGGTTAAAACAAGTAGTAAAGCTATATAGGTGTTAATAAAGTAAGGCAGTATATTTAGTTGAAAGTTAGGGTTTTTGGACAGCAGGAAAAATAGCATGAATAATTTTTAAAAATAGGCTTCAAAGAATCACCCCTTATTTTACTGCGAGCAGTGAAGATCTTGAAAAATAGTAATTTTGTAACAATAGCCACTTGAACATATCAAGCTATTTTTGCTTAAGTCGATGCACGGCTCAAAAAAAATCTTATGAGGTATAGTCTCCAAATCTGGATGGTTGCAGAAAAAATACTCATAGTACCAACATTTCAAGAGAGACTATTATAGGTAGGACGGCCAATTGGGTAAGTTTCTAGGAGAAACATATGTCGAGAAAACAAAGGTGAGTTAATGTGTTATGGGATACCAGTAAGAGTTGGCAAGTAATGTGGGCTTTTTGTACGGATAGTCACTAGGTAGAGGTTGCTATGTGGGTCTATATGAGACAAGCGTATTATACTTCAGAGTGCACTGTAACAGACTTGAGCAATTTTTAAGAGTTTAAATCAACAATTTACAAGTTTCTTCAATAATTTGTCTTAAGCTGTGTCTTATACTTTATGATCTATGACTTATAATCAAGATCAGGTATTAGCAATAACCATTTCTCATCTACAGCAGTCAAATGAGTCCATCAGGAGAAACACCATACTCCGTTATGAGTGTCTTCTATTCCCTCTATTAGGAACTTTGGTTGCGCAGACAAAATGGTGGACATATCAAAATAGAGTGACTTGAGTGACCCTTTGGTGTCGAGAACACTTCAGGAACAATATCTGTCTGGTGATGGTAAAGGAAGCCCTGGGCTTAGGGACACATTATTATTATGTGGAACATTTAATGAAGCGTGGATTTTCTGAACGGTTATATTTGCTAGTGCAGTTTCTACCACATCGTAAGATATTTTTGTATCCCATTTTGGCCTACCCCTAAGAGGATATTTTAACCACTCATCCCAAACCATGGAGTTTAGTGTAATTTTAGCCAACCGTATCTTACCTTTTGCTGAGCGTTCAAACATGTGTTATTATTGTGACAGCTGCTTGTGTGATCATATAATGGATGGGAGAATTGAGATGTAAAGGTGAAGACAAAGGGTTTTATTGAATCTAAGCCATGCTCTTTCTATCAATTTATGTAGTGAAGCAAGAGAAAGGACTCATGCAAATTGTGTGTGTGTGTGTGTGTGTGTGTGTGTGTGTGTGTGTGTGTGTGTGTGTGTGTGTGTGTGTGTGTGTAAAGAGAGAGAGAGAGAGAGAGAGAGAGAGAGAGGGAACTTCTTTGTTATACAAACTTTGCGTTATCAAACCCTAGATGCAAAAATTACATAAATTATTCTTTGTTTACACACTTGCATTGCCTCTCTTCACACAAATTCAATCATAGCACTTTTGTATGTTGTCTTTGTCCACACACTTTCATCCCCTCTATTCAAACACCTTTTGGCATTTGTCTTGTGAATGCTAAAAGTTGTAAGTTATTTGTTTGCAGGTAGTATGCTACTATACTCCAAAATATTGTCAGCCTTTTGACCCACATTCATCTATACTATATATGAAGCAGCGTAAATTTTTTGAAGAAGGAGAAAGCATCCATGTGTCATTCACTGCTTCACTTGAAAGAAAATCTTACAAAATGTCTCATTGTTATGAAGCTTGGATTTGTGAACCTTTTGAACTTTCAACACTCGACCTATCGAGTAAAAATAAAAAGAAGGTTTGCCTCTACTTTTCCTTTTGAAAGCCAATTGAAGGGTGGCTCAATTTTGCTTTTGGAAAGCCAATGCCCATAAAAGTTAAGAATGTAATAAATTGTTCTTATGGACACTAGCAAAATTTTGTGAGTTTACTTCAGGAAAACTTGGAATCTAGCTAAGATTTTTCAATTGATTTTTCAATTAATACACTAAACTCCAATTTTAATCCAATATGGATCTTGAGTAGCCTTAAAATGGAGGGTGCACATGCGTATGTGCATAGGTGGGTGTGTGTGTGTGTGTGTGTGTGTGTGTGTGTGTGTGTGTGTGTGTGTGTGAGAGAGAGAGAGAGAGAGAGAGAGAGAGAGAGAAAGAGAGGTCTTAAAAAGAGTGCCAAATCTTTTTTCCTTGATCGAAATAATTTTAAAGTAAATCTATCTATTCTATTTCTTTATGGAATTCTCAAGCTCTTAGCCATGCCACACGTAAAACAATAGAGCACCTCTCGAATGTGTGCACACGCGTAGTCAATTTATGGTAGCAGAAGCTTGGAGAAGCTGATGCAATTCTGTGGCCTTCCTGGAGAAAGAGAGAGACAAAGACAGAGAGATGTGGCATTAAGTCGGATTGTAAAGAGCAATAGCTTAGGTAGGAACCATCCAGACACTAGGTGCTCTCTCTCGTGAGCCTAGCCAGTGCTCATGTAGGTGATCCATCCTGTGTGAGTCGAGCAAGCAATCCTAGGGGTGGGAAATGGACATTCACTGGTGTCGAGAGTGGTAGGGCTGGTCATCATATTGTCAGCTACCCTATTTTTTGGCTTGGCAGCGTGCAATAGGGTGAGTGACATGTCATCATGTCAGCTCCCTTTGTTTACCCACGGGATGCAGCTCTTCACTTAGCTAGCTTGAATATGTAGCCAAAGTGTATTGCCAATTGAGTAGAGAGAGAGAGAGAGAGAGAGAGAGAGAATTTTATTGATGTGTGTGTGGGTATGAAGTCGTGAGTGTGTGATGGGAGAGAGAGATAGGGAGATAGAGAAAGAATTTCATTAAGGTGTGTGTGGGTGTAAGGGGTCGTCTGTGTATGTGGAGAGAGAGAGAGAGAGAGAGAGAGAGAGAGAGAGTAAGCTAGGTGCGTCCATGCTTTGCACCTCTGCCTTTTCCAGAGATGGAGATGCGTGATCTATTCTGCAAGAGAGGTTAATTCAAGGGGTGTTCTTATTTTAAAAATGCTTTTGGAAAGCATTGTGTTGTGAGTACTCGATGTAGCAACAACATCAATAAACGGCAAGTAGTCAACAATGATAATTACAGAAGAGGTAAGCCTTTAACCTATTGGATTAAGTCTTCAAGGAAGTCAATTGCTAGCATCACCACAAGAATGCACAACACTCATTCTTTAATTCCCTGAGAGCCCCTCCAGAGATTGTACCTTTCAGCTACCAATCAATTTGATTTATTGTTTCTATAGATTCATACCAATTTCAACTATTTTGTAATGGTTTTTCTTGATTTTTGAAGGTGCTGCTTACCTTCACACCTCTCCTCTCTCCCATCACACTTGGGCAATGTCTTCTCTGGCACACCAAAGAGCTAGGGATATACTATTGGCATACCCTTATTTACATGCCTAGAGTGTCATTGAAGCCAAGTAGGATGCCGACACCCACCAGAACACCAAAAAAGAAAACAGTAAAGGCTAGAGTGAGAAGGGTTGGAGCGGCATAATAGCACCATGGACAAACTTTACTCACAAAATCTAGATATTTCACCAAATACAAAAATTGAAGCAAAGAAGAAAGAGCCTTGGAGAGGCTAAATATAAGTCCATGGACACCACTAGAGAGAGAGAGAGAGAGAGAGAGAGAGAGAGAGAGAGAGATTAGATAGATAGAGAAGGTTGAAGCTTTGTTTCACCAAAGGCTTTGGGAGGCGTATGTGGAACCAATGTATCAAGGGTTGAAAACACCATTCTGAAACCTTCGTGCTACATCTCCCATGGAACCTGCTAAAGGCTCTTTTACTATACCTACAACAACAATACCATGCATTTTTTGATACTATTATAGATTTAAAAATCCCTATTCATACCTCAACTTCAACTTGATGTTCTACTACAATATCTGCTATCTACAGTAGATCATTCTAGAGATGATCACCTCTTGGGATCTAAAACTTAAAGCCACCCAAAAAAAATAAAATCCAAGGATGATGACACTCCATTGTTCAAGAATCTTGGGCCTTTTGCCTCCTCTTTCTTTTTTAATCACAATCCAGTATCCTAACTTTTGCACAAGTAGACGCATAGTTCTATTGCATGGCCATACCACAAAACGAGGGAGAGACAAAGAGAGAAGAGAGTTCTTTTCTTTCGTTAAAAAATTGCAAGAGACCCTATAGGTCTATCAACAACAAGTCATCAAGTCAAGACGTGTAACTCAAAAGAAAATTGAGAGAACCAATCTATCGCACTTAGTTTAGAGAGAGAGAGGAAGAGAGAGATCATATTGTCTCTTCAAATATCAAGTATGATCTATGTAGCCAAATGAAACATATCACATACATTTTTGAGCTGATAAGAGACTTTCAGACTTCCAAGGGCATATTGTGCATAAACTAAGGGGCTCAGCACACTAATGCCTTATCTCGCACCAAAGAGTGTGGGAGATGAGCCAGATTGTTGCCATGATGTGGATTACAAATAAGGGGATATGTTCATGTGTGTATGGGTACGTGGGGGGGGGGGGGGGGGGGGGGGGGGGGGGGGGGGGGGAGAGAGAGAGAGAGAGAGAGAGAGAGAGAGAGAGAGAGAGAGAGAGAGAGATTCCATACAACAATAAGAGAAAAAAGAAGAAGAGGGGAAATTTTTAATGTCAAAAGAGCAATCCAAAGAGACCTCAAAGCTTGAGGAGATAAGATGTGAATTCAAAATGGTGATACTCAATGTGGATATTAAAAAAGTGGATACTCCATGTGGATACCAAAAAGCTAGGTTTGCTCTTAGCCACCGCGGCAATGCGCGGGTCACATACTAGTGATCAATAATGTGAGGATAAACATCATTGATCATAGGCTGAGTTCCCTTGATATATCAAAACAATAAGCTTTTTCTACAACCCTTGAGGCTACTTCAACTTATACTAAACAAGCAAACAAGCATGGAAACATTTATGGGGCCGGTAAAAAAGTGAATGAGCATTATCGACATCCTCCTAGGTGCTTTGTACAACTCATGGACATGCTATAAGAGAATAAATTGACCACTCTATAGGAAAATGGAATTGGTAAAGTATTACTTTATTCCAACTAATGCATACTCTTTGGAATATATTCAAACAAGGTGAAAATTCACTATGGCCTAGATAAGGCTATTGACAAGAAATTCCTTAAAAAAAAGCTTCTTTGAGAAAAATAGAAAGTGACACTATTATTTTTAAACATGTAGTGTCACAATACAATATTATGTTTTTTTGAAACAAGGTGAGGAGGCACAAAGTCCTGCTAAGTTAAGGAGAGATGAGAGAGTGTAAGTCTAAATACGTGCCTACAATCTCATGAAATTTTTGAAATGTTTTAATATAAAATTATATTATCTATTATATACATATATAATCACAAATGGTTTGTATATTATGAAGGGCTCCACTCAAATATTGTGAAAGGTGCATATTGCACATCTACATTTTGAAGCAAAAAAAAAAGAGAAGAAAGTAAAATAAAAATAATGAAACAAAAAAATTATTTTTTTTATTAAAAAATATAAATTTAATAAATATAAAAATAATAAAACAAATTAATAAAATAAATCTTTATGAAGTCTTTAAATAAAAAAGGATCCTTTATCAATTACATCATGGGATAGAACTCTTATGAATACACTTTTTAATCCAAAAAGGTGAATCCAACTTTAGAAAATGGCATTTTAAATACATGATTTCTTTCATTCACACAAACTTTTAAGGCTCTTTGGAGACACTTGTCAAGCAATTGGGGACACTTATCAAGCAAGGAAAATTGAACTACCTTCACCCATAGTGCACTAAGGCCTTTGGCAAGCCAAAAAGGATAACAATAAACTATTTACATTACAATATATTTTAAAGGCATAAAATTTAATGTTTGACACAAAACTCAATGCCCCTCTGTAAAGACAAAGAGATACACAAATGTCAACACCTCTCACAAGGCCCTATAAAAAATAATTTAAAATTATCATTAGCTTGACATGTGGCATTAATCGACAAGCTTTTTCCAATGGTCTAGATTTGCACCCAAAAATCCACCCTTCACTAAGGACTCCTTTATGTAGTCCAAAAATGTGCTTGCTAAAGTTAGATAATTGAGAAATTTGTGTCTAAGAACAGCTAACCTATAAAAGAAAAGAAAAGGAAGGAAAGTGTGATTTATGTGCCGAAGGGAGAGCAAAACAAGGTGAAGAATCACGATGGCCTGCTAAGGAAATGTAATGCAAAAGTAGATGAGGGTTGTTTGTAGAATTTATTTTTTTACAACAAACATTTTGAAAGGTTGTAGAGGGGAAAAGAAGAAATTATGTACCAAAATTTAGGTGCAGTGCAAGTTCGATCTCCACTGTCGGATCACCACTTAAACTAGGGGGAACTAGAGAGTAAACTAGAGTAGTGTACTCTTGCCATTCAAACATGGACATGTGACATGCAATAGCCGGTGGAAGGCTTTCGCATCCAGGACCACTTTTGTGGGACGCGAGGACGGTGAACTAGGGGTAAACTAGGGACGTCATTTTTTGCCCCTTTGGAGAATGGGACATGATCTGGGGCCGTTGATCCCTAATGGGACAACCCATGTGTGCAAGGGGATCGATCCGTGTAAGATACTATCATGCAAGGCTGGCACCCATCTAGACCATAAAGATGAGCGTGACATTGGACAGAGGACTTCCAAGTATGCACCTATACAGGAGCTCAACATACCTTCGTCCAGTATCACAAGCATTAAAATACAACAATATGCTTCATTTCTTGCCCCATGGATCAAAAAGGAAAATCTTCGATTAAAATTTTTATATATATTTACATGCTGATTATCCCTTATTTATTGAAGTGTGCTAGTGTGCTGTCACAATCCAATTATGCTTACTATCCAATAGCACAAGAGCTGAGTTTGTCAAACAAGCATATATATGGTACAACCTTGGTGCTATAAACCCATTTCAAATATCAAGGTCAACACTACAAAACTTTGTTTGGTGGTTCAAAGCAAAGCTTTCTGCATGTTACTAGTTTGGAAAAATTCCAATAGTTACGGCATCCCCTAGCTTCCCATATACACAATGCTTGATAATCTTGCAAACATCGTTAATAGGACTGCAGTTCTCTTGGAAAACTATTGCATCAAATATGGTAATACTGAAGAGTACCAAAACCTTGCTAATTTTTAGAACAACCTTATCTGAAAATTAGGTCCTCTAATCACAATTAGAGGGTTGATGAATCAGTTGTAGATCCGTATTTACCTGATGGGTGATTCTTTTAATCGACTGCATGCAAACACTAAGGTCATCAGTAAACCAAAGAGGCGACAGCAGGTGAGGTTGATGTGGATGTAACGGTTGAGCCAAAGAAGAATCATGAGGCCCAACGAAGAAAGGGTATTGTGACCTCACTGCTGGCAAACCTATGCATTTCAAAGGCCTTGGCCGAGAACTGCAAAGATACATAAGCTTCGCTAGCAGGGGACGGAATTAGTGGCGGTGGTGGTAGGGATACATCCACAAGACCCTATAGCATTTGCACCACACGGCTCATGGCAGGCTGCAGGGTGGGATCCTCTTGCAAGCACCAAAATGCCACCATCAAGGCTCGTTTTGCTGAGCGATCCTTTTCCTCTACTATGGCCTCATCCAATATTTCCTTTGCCCTACCCTCGCCTCTTGATGTCATATTATAGAGTGCCCATTTTGGCATATATCCCCATCTTGACTCCGACATACCCTCAAAATTTCACCGCCCCGATAGCAACTCCAACAGTGTAACTCCATAGCTGTATACAACTACTTTTCTATTATATGACCCACCGTTCTTAGCCACGCTGGTGCCATATAACCTCTTGTGCCCCGCGCAATCATCTCCACAACATCCTGTTGCCGACTCATAACTCTGCCAACCCAAATCCGATAGCTTTGCAACTCCATCATCATCCACAAGAATGTTCTCAGGTTTTATGTCACAATGTATGATGCAATCAGAATTACCCTCATGAATGTAAGCTAAGCCCCTTGCCACACCTATAGCAATGGCAAGCCTCTCTACCCAAGAGAGTTTTGTATACTTTGAGCCCTCTTTAGGAAACAAAAGCGCATCTAGAGACCCTCTGCCAATGTGCTCATACACGAGAAGCCTGTGGTGCCTCTCCAAGAAAAACCCCCTGAGCCTCACCAAATTCAGGTGCCTAACCATCCCAATGGTGGCCACCTCCACATGGAACTCTTTCTTGCCCTAGCTAATGCCTTCCAATTGTTTTACTATGATTTTGGTCCCATCAGCAAGGATTCCTTCATAGACCGACCCAAATGACCCACCTCCCATCCTGTGTGTGAAGTTCTCTATTGAATTCTTGAGTTCCCTGTAGGAATACCTCGGTGGTAGCCTCGGTACCGCTTCCAACAAAAATGCTTCCTCTTTTGCATGAGCCACTTCCATTTTATGCCTTACAAACCACCACAAACCTATGTAGAATACAATCACCACAACTTGAACGCATACACCCAATACAAAGACTAAAACAAGGAGAATCTTCTCAAACTGCATTAAGGTATCAAAAATGAAACTACTTAACAAGTCACATAAGAAGCTACATAGCAAGTAGCTTTTATTATACCTTCATAAGGTCTGAACTTACTTACGGATTATAGGAGAGATTAAAACACACATGCACAAATGAATGTACCAAATTCAAACACTACCACCCATTATTTGTCCATAACAGCCCTATAAAGGCTCCTCAACCACCTTATTAACACAAGAACGTGACACGATCATCTACTTTTATTATGTGAAAATGTAGATACCTGGCAGTTCAGCAACATGGAGATGTCCAAGACATTTATAGAGATGATCTTTCCACCCCAAAAAAAAAAAAAAAAAAAAAACTATGCCTCTAGATTACCATAGAAGAACCCCAAACAAGAGTTGTTCTTGGTACATAAAGCGTTGCATTCATCTAGAGATAAGCCACTAACTATATTTGAGGAAATTTCTATCGCAAAGTAGGAAGCTGACGTAATTTTCAAAAAATCATTATTGTGCTGGTGTTGCAAACAAGGCCTCTTGGCGACACACATCCGTTGAGAGTTGCGAGAAGTTTGAATGTGCGTGCGCATGTGCAACCTTGCCCCAAGATACATAGCCCATATGACCCACAATCGTTTAGAAGAGCACAAGCCTCTTCAATCACTTGCATTTGAGAAACCCACTTTGAGCTGGAATTATCATTTTGAAACAGCCTCATGTTCCCATCTAAGCCAAGAAGAAATCTCTACAATATGAAGGGCCCCCCACCACCACCGTTGTTGGTATTCCCTCTACTTCCCAATATGTTACCATCTATGTCAAATATGGATATGCTAGCATTAGCAATCTCTGCATAAGCAAGCTCTGTGTTGTTGCTTGATGGCCTTAGCTCCCAGTAAGGCTCAGAACTCTCATAATTAACATAGTGACAAGCTTGTGAGCTTCCATAGCCAAGACACTCCTCCCTATAGAGGGAAACCCATTCCTTGCAGAATTCAGCAATCTTTTTCCGACAGGCAGCTTTTGAGTGGAGAGTAGGGTATATGAGGGGTGATCAAAGGATTGCCAAACAACATCATTTGAGGCGTCGAGCAAGACAAAGTTGCCATTATTTTTGAGTTCCATGGTTTGAACATGTTCTATAGTGGTGGAGGTGTGCCAGACAAGAAAATTGGATCCATTTGGTCCACCTAACTACAGAGATGACGAGATGTGGAGATGCCGCCAAGGTTATCGTACTGGCCGGGGTAATTGTCTCTGTAGGTATACTAGACAAGGGTAGAGCTTACCAAGTGGACGATCCCGAGGCTATGGGCGTTTGATTAGCCGGGCAGGTTTCTAAATTTAAGCTGGAAGGTAGCATTTGGGGAGACGAGGATGTTGATGAGGGAAGTCTACAGCCAGTAGTCAGAGCTTGCAATTGTGAAGTTGGTGTTGAGTTGGGCACTGGATGTGAGGTTGGAAGCAGCATCGCCCACCACGGCATAAGATATTATCCCATGAGGCATTCAATGCGCAGCATGCGATGTAACAAATAACAAGCCACGCCTCTTGTAGCTGTGTGTAGCATACGCCGTGAAAGATGCCGCACACGAGCATACCAGCACGCGGAAAAGATCACCTCACCCTCCTTCATAAAAGCAGAGCCTGCCTTCATCGACATGTTGCAGAGGAAGCATGCCTGCATCGGCCTGGCCCAAAAGGAACTTGCAATTAGAAAAACCCTAAGTTTAATGCCTCTGCATACACGTGGCACTCATCCTCACCATCGAAAACCAACGGCTCCAAATTTGCACGCTTTCTCCACCAGCCCCCTATGGCCTTTGCATGCCAAAAACAAGTCAATCGATTGGCATAGGGTAAACGCACCATATTAAGGACACCAAGAATAAAATCCATAGATCTTGTTGTGCGATTCAAATTTTGGAGCGCAAGATGATGCAATCGAGAGATGATTTGAAGCGCTATTAGCAGCAGTTTTCATTAGTGGTCGCGGTGCACCCATTGCATAGCTATGGCAGCTTTTCAAAAATGTCGTGTAAAAGTTTTGTAGACTAATAGGCAGGGACGAACCTGAGCCAAAAGAAGTTCAGCTGCACATGAGGGCTGAACCATGGTGCCCGCTAATCAACTAAAGGTACATCAGCCTAACCGTCCCACTACTCAAGCAACGATGCTCATTAGCTGGAACTTTACTATATTAGATGTTTATCCCTCTTTAGGGGCATGTCCACTTATGGGGCCCATGCTCTCAAATGAAAGGCCTTTTTATGAAATGGAATCGAGCCAATCGGTTGAAATGGAGCCCATGCTCTTAAATGAAAGAACTCTTTTTATGAAATTGATTGGCATGCTCTTAAAGGAAAGGACGAAAAGATTGTGTGTGACCCAATTTTCAAGGGTCCTCTTTAAAGAAAGAGGTACACAAATGTCAACATCTTTTTACAAAAACCTTAAAAAAATATTAAAAAACAAGAAGATTGTACATGTGTCCTCCATCCGATCTACTTGCATCCACGGTCCACAATTTGCACCAAAAATCCACTCACCCCACTATCGCCTTCTATAGGCCAAAATGCAAAGAGAGAGAGAGAGAGAGAGAGAGAGAGAGAGAGAGAGAGAGAGATGGTTGAAGAATGAGAATAACATCATCATGTGTTGAGAAAAACAAGGTGATAGGTCACTTTCAGTGTTAGGATTTGACGCCCTTCTTCCCTTCTTTGACTCTTGAGCCCTTCGTATGAAGGCCACTTTGAGGCAACACCGGTGTTTTGAAGGGAGAAGGCAAAATATGCCCATCCTCATGGAAGGATGCTAATCCCACTCTCCTGTTATTAGAAGGGCAACCCTTAGGAGAGCCCTTCCTGGACTTGAACTGAGGTCAAGGCCCACCAAAGGTAGGAGTGGAGACTTTTGCATACACATTCGTATTTTACATATTGACAGGAATTAAAAGTAGATGAGGAGGATTGGGGTGTGTGGTTAAGCCATTCATAATTTGGTAATTTCCTAAATTCTAATGGAAAATGGGCCAGTGGCCATTGTTAAGTTCTAACTTAACCTAATGGAAATGGGCGACTCAGTGCTCACCCAAAATTTTGAACGAGCCAGACTCCAGAGCCATGGCACGAGCACCGCGAGTGTAACTCTTGCTCCTAGCCTCTCTGTGTAGGTGTCTGTAGGGATTTGGAAAGATATCGAGTGTCGATGGTCATAAGGGGCCAACTTCATCCCCACACACAGCAAAGGAACTGCATCAAAAGAGGGGAAAGAAATCTGGGATTTGCTACGTCAACGCATGAGAGAGTCGGAAGGTCTTTTGACAACACGAAGACTCGCAGAGACTTGCGAGCAACCTTCAGACTCTTCTCAGGCTCTCAGTCTGCTGCCCCCTATTAAGCTTCAGCCTGAAGCAGGTATTGTGGTCGTGGTTGTGGTGGTCTTCCTGCTGATTATTGGTGTGGTCATCTACGCTTTTCGATAGAAACAAAGAGCTGAGAAATCCGAATTAATTAGCAAGCCATTTGGTAATCTGCTTTCATAGTACCTTCCATTAGCAAGGTATGCCTAAGCCTTATTTTAAATATGTCTAGATGTGGCACAGTTTGTTCCTTATGTATGGAAAATGGATGCCTTGATGTTCAATTTGCATTTGTACAAATGAATGTTGCTACGACTCCTTGCTGGCCTTTGTCTTGAACAAGTATTTGGTAGTGCTGAAAAATGCTTATTTTTTAAGTTTTTTGTGTTGTGTAAGGGGACATTTTTTACTCTTCTGTCATTGGAAGGGCAATGTTAAATTTTTCCCTTCTATCCAGAAGGGCATACTTCTTACATACCTGTCTTTTGACATTTTGAGTTGCCTGTCAAATCCTAACACTGGTCACTTCGACATTTTAAAACAATTTAATGAAATGGACTCGTACAAGACTCTTAAATGAAAAGAATCGTTTGCAAACTAAATATCAAAGAAAATTTCAATCATTTAATAATATAATTCACATCAAAGGTACAGAAATTGACTCTGACAAGGCCTAAAGTTGACAGGTATAGTATAAACAAATTTTGATGGGTATTTTTTCAAGTTCCCTTTCATGTCCTTTGTATAAATTGACATGTATACATACATATACAAAAGAAACTTGAAAAAAAAAATAATGGTTCACATGTACAAACACATATGTGCACGCGCACGCACACGCGCACACACACACACACACACACACACACACACACACATATATATATATATATATATATATATATATATATATATATACACACACACACACACACACACACACATTAAAAAATGACAAGGAATTCATGCACATTCTAGGATGTCATACAACAAGATGTTTTTTTAACCCTTCACAAGAAAACAGTCATCAATTTTAGGCCTCGTTTATTTTTTGGAGAAAAGTAGAATTGAGTTAACTGACAGAGAAATAAAGCTTGTACAAAGGACCCTCACAAAAGGGGAGGGTCATCCCTAGTAAAAGGTCAGAAATCAACATCTGCCATCTTGTACCTACAAGAGGTCTCGCTTCTTTAGTAAGGCTTGTTTAGAAAAACATTACACCAATCTACAAAGAAAATGGCAGGTACCTTTGGTCATGTTGATGCTTGTATCAACATTCATGGAAGTTGAATTTTATTGATGATTCTTTTTTTCTGAAGAACTGAACAAAAGAGGATAATTTTTTTATGTCCACATCACTTTTTGTCTTTCTAAAACAAGCTTTAGTGAAGAAGAGAGTTAGGTATACATTTGACATGACATATTGACAGGTAAACTTTCTTTGATATTTTAGTTTGTAAGAGACTAAATCCGGCTAGTTAAATTTAAATCCGGCTGTGAGATAACTAAATTTAAATCCGGCTGTGAGATAACTAAAGACATTTAATTGTACCTCAACACCAGAGTCCTTGAGGTTCTTGATATCCTTGCCAGGAAGCCCAAGGTATTCAGCTTTAAGCTTGTGTCTCACTGAATAGATAAGGTAGCCCTAGAAAAGACCTCCATGTTTGAAATGACCCCCAATATTATTCCAACAAACGTAATTAGTGTGATCAGTTCACAAACCTGGCTTGGTATAACATGGTATGTCTTGAATGCCTTAGCCCTGAGGCCTTTGCCCATGTCGTATGTCTCTCCAACCTGCAATAATAAAGAGAAGGGATAAGAAAATTCCAGGTACTTCTTGAAAGCTCTTCAAGGATATGGTGGGCATACCTACATCCAAACCTATAAGATTATGCTTTAGTTCTGAGCCATCCAGTTGTTTATAAACTTCGAATAGCTTTTCAACTGTCTCTTTGATGCACTTTGGGACTATAACTGTTGGAGGTTTCATTTTGTATAGGCCCCTAGTTGCAACATACATGGCGACCCCTCCCTACAATAAAGAAAAGCCACATCACAAAAACAAAAAAGCTGTCTTGAATCTCATGAAGATGAATTTCTTGAGGCTTACTTACCTCGCAAAGACACAACTTTACAAGGCGATACACCATCAAAACTAAATGAGAGTCTAAAAGGCTTTTCTTGCAAAAAGCACTACTGTAAATAAAAAATGCAACCTTCATAAAAAGCAGCAACACTGCAAACAGCATTGCTCAAGAGAGACTATCAGTGAGTGCAAGTATTTTTTAAAAATTCATAGAATCCTGTATTTTGGCAAGCTAGTTAGGTACTCTCCTGCACATATAGTTTCACATCCATTAGATGTACAGCTCCACCGCCTTCATCTCTCATACACATGTATACACACCCCCATGACAGTCTATTTTATATGAATCCTTAACCATCCTTACCAAAGGGCCATGTTCACACTTGGCAGGACATAGCTCATGCGCCCATCCTGATGTCTGGGGGCGTAACACAGCAACTACTGCTACTGCCATCTCTAACCTCAACATCGGTTACCACCCCAATTAGCTTAAAGCTGAATACCTTGGGCTTCCTGGCAAGGATATCAAGAACCTCAAGGACTCTGGTGTTGAGGTACAATTAAATGTCTTTAGTTATCTCACAGCCGGATTTAAATTGCCTCATCACCACTAGTTTTATACCAAAATAGCACACTTAAGTGCCTTTTTGCTTTCTAAAGAAACCTTAGTGCTGTGGTGGGTTAGGGAGACTTTCATTGCTTTTAGTGCATGATGAAGACTTACTTTAAATGTTTATTTCACTTTCATTTCATATCCTTGACATGTCTTGATTTTTTTTGCATTCTATTGTTTTAGAATGTTAAATTCTAGTAAATTATATGGACACATATATTTTATTTTATTTTAATTTCACATTTCATTTCACAACCTCACATGGCTTGACTTTTCTTACATTGTATAACTTAATTCTAGTCAATATTCAGGAAAGTCTCTTTTATTAAGTGGCCGTTCATTGAGTTTCTTTCCCACAAAGAAGCAAACTGAAAATACTAGCATAAATTTAAAATTTGCAAAATTTTTGATTTTTTTTCTCACATATTTCACCAGTTTTTCTTCCCTTTACCATGGTTTGCAACCAAGTTTTTAACCAAGTAGTCTCCATTTTCAACCGGCTCAAGGCTAAGCTAAGGCAATCCTTTTTTGAACATTGATTCTACTTAAACTCAACCTAATGATTTTATCACGTTCTAATTATTTTAGAAAGCCATCGTGATTTTTTCACTTTTTTTTTTAGGATTTGAATAAAATACTAGGCACATTGAAAACAAATCTTCAAAAATCCTTTAAAGAGCCTTTTCTAATTAAAAAAAGAAAAAAAGTTTAATAAAAAAAGTTTACTCATATTTTTGAGTCTATCATGATTAACAAATGGACCCATAAATTGTCTCTTATAAAATGGCATGTGATGTTAGTTTTGAAGAATAGGTATCCTATGCTTAGAAAACAAGGTGAAAATTCACTATGGCCTACATAAGGCTAATGAGAAGAATTTCATAATAAGAGCTTCTTTGTGTGAGAGAGAAATACAAAGTGACACTATTATTTTAAAACATGTAATATCACAATAAAATATTGTGTTTTTGAAAAAAAGTATAACAATGAAAAATTCAAATTACAATAATGTTTGACACAATATTCAATGTCTCTCTTTAAAGAGAGGTACACAAATATCAACCTCTCTCAAGGACCTAAGAGAATTTTTTAAAAAAAAGTTTATTATTATGGTCTTTCCATGTGAACTAATCCATTAGCTTCATCCAATGGTCCAGAGATGCACCAAAAACCAACCCTTTACTAAGGCCTACTTATGTAGTTCAAAAATAGTGAAGCCTAGAAAAACAAGTGAAACGGTCACGATGAAACAATAAGAAACTGATAAAATCATTAGGTTGAGTTTAACTAGAATTATATAAGGTGAAACATTGTTCACGAATGTCTCTTTTATTAAGGCAAAGAAGCAAGCTAGAATTTTTTTGAAAATTTAAACTAAGTTCTCACATATTTCACCGATTTTTCTTCCCTTTACCATGGTTTGCTCATATATATATATGTGTGTGTGTGTGTGTGTGTGTGTGTGTGTGTGTGTGTAAAATATAAATAAATAAATATATGTATATATCTATCTATCTATACTATATACGGACAAAACAACTTGACAATATTTAAAGGTTCTTTTGCACTAAATTTCTCTACTATTTGTGCTAGACTTGGGTTTTTTTCTTGCCTTAAGTTGCAATGAATATATAAATCTTAAAATTTAGTGGTGCGATTACACTAAATGTAGGTTTACTTCCATCTCACGTTCAAGTTACAATGAATAACTAAACCTCAAAATCTAATGGTAGGATTACATTAAACCTAAGTTGGCTTCTAGATTTAAAACCGACATATGAAAAAAAAAAAGTCAACTTTCCTGTGTTTCAAGGTTCTTTCCCTAAAATTTGTAGGTTTTCTCATCTTTTGAATCAAAATCAAAATCAAGACTAAAATTTAACATTGAATTTTAAAATTGAGAATGTAGGAATACACAAAACCTATGTTTATTCAAGCAATCAGATACCACTTAGATACATAATGCTTGCCTGCAGTGGAACGACCAAATCCGAGGTGGCAAAGGCCCAAGATGTACAAAAAATCTTGACACTATTTGAAGGTCTTTACAATAGATTTCTCTAGGATTTGGTCGCCTTAAACTTACAATGAATAGCTCTCGATGAGATTACACTAAACCTAGGTTTACTTCTATCTCACCTTCAAGTAATTACAATGAATAGATAAATGTCAAAATTTATCAATAGGATTACACTAACCCTAAGTTTACTTTTAGTTTAAAAATCGACACAGATGGAAAAAATTTAAATTTATGGCAACTTCATTGTGTTTCAATGTTTTTCCCCTAAACTCTATAGGTTTTCTCATCTTCAAATCGCATCGAAATTGAAATCGAACATAAATTTTAGAGGTAGTTGTCAAAATTGAATATATGGGAGTACACAAAACCTATATTTTTTTCAAGCAATCGGATACCCACTCAGATACACAATGCTTCTTCTTGGACACTTGGAAAATGTGCATACGAGAAATTTTAGATGCAACCTACTTTTACTTTACAACAGTAGAGACAACGCCCAGTCGGATCATGTGGATGCATGCGTGCATGCGTGCGTGCATGCGTGTGTGTGTGTGTGTGTGTGTGTATGTGTCTTCATCCTCTCCTCAGGAACCTCCTCTCCCTTCACAAGGAGCGCAATAATTTCAATTGAGAGAGAGAGAGAGAGAGAGAGAGAGAGAGAGAGAGAGAGAGAGAGAGAGAGAGAGGCGCTTAGCAGTGGTGTTTGACTCATTATTGTGGAATTTTGAGATTTTATGGCTTTTGTATACATAAATAAGTAGATTTGTGTAGCTCTTTATGCATGTCTGTGAGTGATCAAGAGCTAAGATATTGTTACAAATTTAAGAGTTGCAGTGGTATTGATAGTGTGCTCTTTTGGTTTGCAACAACATATTGGTCATATACTATAGTTGTTATGTTGATTCAACTTTGATTGTCATGAAAAGCTGATGTTATGATGTTTCTTGGATGGGGTTGAAATGTTCTATTTATAGATGCCACATCAAAGAAGGCATTGGACACTATCTACATTTAGCTGGATACTATAGTTGTTAGGTTGATTCAACTTTGATTGTTATGAAAAGCTTATGTTATGATTTTTCTTGGATGGGGTTGAAATGTTCTATTTATAGATGTCACATCCAAGAAGGCATTGGACACTATCTACATTTAGTTGGATGCTTCATCATCCACCATTTTATATCTATGGTAACATCTAAGTATATCCTTTGTAGAATTTTCAACTTGGTGTCCAAAGTGACAATTTTCTCACGTGGTTGGAGAGGCCCACTCACTACGCACAATGTAATACACATTATTGAAAGCGTGGAAGTTGTTAGGTAAGGAAGCTTGGAAGCTGTTACGTAAGGAACATCATGAAGCACAATGATTTTTTATATTTTTCTTGGTTATTGAACTTATTGTACTTAACCTATTGGCTTGCAGGAATCACTGTTATCGGGATAACATTTTTAAGGAAGTACATGAGTTTTTTGGAGGACTCCAATGATGCTTTCACATCAGTGTGGATATGAATCATAATGTAGGTTTAGCTCGCATGAGGGTTCGCGAGCTCAGAGATCGCTTGCCGACCAATGCATAATACTCTTATAGGGATAGATATGAGAATTGGAGGATTGTATTGTACACCTTGCATGAGGGGCATCATTGTTTTGGTAGGAGCATTCGTTGTGTGGGCCCATGGGTTCTACGAGTACCAAATGCAACATCCCAAAGGTTAACATTTTGAAGTTGCAACAGTTTTGTTAGTTAAGATTCTTTAGAGAGAAATATTAGGTTATTCTTACAAAGACTACTTACAATAATGGAAGTGGATTGTTTCTTTTCTTTTAGTTCCCTCTCTCTCTCTGTCTCTCTCTCCCAAATGTGCGATCTTTTAAATTTATGTTCTAAAGTTGTTATGTTCATTGAATTCTCTATGCACTTTCTGGTGTCGCACAAAGTCGATGTGATATAGATTGATATCATAAAGCATATAAAATCTTATTGCACATAATAAAACATTTAAGATATGGTTGTCACTACCTTGAATTGGATGCATAAAGAATACTAACACATGCTATCCCTTTGAAGAAAGGGGGAGGGAGGGAGGAAGGGTTACCCAAAATTGAATGATACTCTTCTTGACCCCTGCAACGTGCAGGTCACATACTAGTATATAAGTATACAATTTACTAGAATTATGCAAAGTGAAGCTTCACTTTAGCATTCTAAAAGAATAGAATGCAAGAGAAGTCAATCTATGTGAGGATGTGAAATGAAATGTGAAATATAAAGATCCATTAAATATTTAAAAATGAAAATAACATTTAAGACAAGTCCAAATCATCATTGAAAACATTGAAAGTATGCCTAAGTCAACTCTCCTCTTAGGCTTCTTTTAGAAAGCCAAAAATAATATACTTATTGGCTTTCTAAAAGAAGCCTTAATGTTGAGTTGAATCAGGCATACTTTCATTGTTTTCAGTGCCATGATGGAGACTTACCTTAAATGTTATTTTCATTTTAAAATATTAAATGAATCTTTCTATTTCATATGGCTTGACTTCACTTGCATCTATCCTTTTAGAATGCTAAAGTGAAGCTTCACCTTGCATAATTCTAGTAAATTCTATACATATACATACATACACACATACATATATTTAAATATTTTACACACACACACACACACACACACACACACACACACATATATATATATACACACACACCATAGTAAAGAGAAGAAAAAATGGTGAAATATGTGAGAACTTAGTCCAAAAAATCTTACAAATTCAAAAATTTGACTATTATTTCCGGTTTGCTTCTTTGCTTGGAGGAAACTCAATCTCTTACTGAAAGAGATATTCCTTAACAATGCTTTACCTTATATAATTCTAGTTAAACTCAACCTATTGATTTTATCATTTTCTTATTGTTTTAGAAAGCCATCATGACCCTTTCACTTGTTATTCATAGGATACATATTTTTATGAGTTCCACCTAATAGAAAATGACTTTGAAATTGTATTAAATTGTGTATAGTTGTAGTGTCAAATATACAACTTTCATGCATTTACACTTGATCAAAATAAAAACTTTTATTTATATAATTAGATTTCTAAAAGAAGCATTAGAAGAGAGTTGAGTTAGGCATATTTTTAATGTTTTTAGTGAGATTGGGACTTGCGGCATTGATTTTAATGTACTTACTAAAAATCTTTTTTCCTCTTTTTTTTTTTTTTACAAAACTCACATTAGTGAGTGAAATGAATTATAAAGTCAAAACATTCACAAACAATCCTGCTCATACCAAGCCAGGACACCGCATGATTCAAACATACCAACTGACACACCAAAAAACCACAGTCTTGGCTCTTACAAGGAGCCACAACCTTGAAACATCATCAACCATACAAAGCATACCCAAGGCCGAGTAAGCCACCATGACAGGAGGTTGCCAAAATGACTCGCCATGTCCACCAAGCCCAAAGGACCACCAGATATAATTAGCATAACATTGCCGTAGAGGCAGGGCTTAAGTCCCCAACACCATCCAAATAATCGGGTTGCCACCATGTTGATAACCCTGCCACGACCATCATCATGTCCTAGCCAAGACGCTCAAAAGATGAAATTCGTAAACTCGAAGGATCTGCAGTCACAAAATCTCCAAACCACAAGCTCAAACCAGCACAACCCAAATAGGCTATTGAGGGGAGTCTTGAACCTTCAGGTTGCGGATTGGCGATGCCACCAAGATCACCAAACCTGTCACCTCTGAAGATCCCGTTGTCAAGCCAACCACCAAAAGCAGATCGCAAGATAGGGTAGTGTTCTCCTCCATAAAGAAGGGGGTGTTTCCAATCTCGAGTTCCAAAAAGATTTCAGGTCGATGTGGCCTCCCCCAAAGGTGGGTAATAGCCGGCAAGGGTCCCCATCCTCAAAGACACCCTCGATTGTCACGATCGACATCCGCGCTAGCTCTGGAAAAATTCCCATCCCCTGGACAGATCGCTCAAAACCCTCCTGGTTCATGCGCGCTTGCTAGAGCTGGCGACAGGGCAACAAAGCTAGGGCACAGTGCAGTAGAGCCTCTTAACTTCAACAACCTCTAGTCACCTTGTTATTTCACTTTTCATTTCACAACTTGATATGGCTTGACCTTTGTTGCATTCTATTATTTTAGAAGGCCAAAGTGAACCTTCACCTTGTTTCCCCGTTGTGTCATGCTATATAGGCATGCATGATTTTCAAGCAATACTTACAATGATATCCATAGTGAAAAATCTTTTGTTTCACATGAAAAACATTAGCTATTTAAATGAGCATAGTTTGACTTTTTTTTTTGTCAATATCAATGATTCATAGCAAATTCCTCAAGTAGAACCCATTGGAGCATCTATAATCTCGTTTGCATGTTTGTTTAAATCACAAAATTTAAAAATGCAAATCAATTATATGATTCACGTAAGATTGGATCTTAGATTGATAAGTTTTAACTTACATATCACTTTAAAAATTAAAAGGTATTCATAATGGCTTCAAAAAAAATTAAAAGGTATTCCAAACTCGAAGATTCCCTTAGCAACAACAAAAACGATGTGCTAGTCTATAGTATCTAGCAATGGGCAATGATGAAGCACGTAGATTTGCAATAATATCAGCTGGGAAGGATGGTACAACATTGAGAGAGAGAGAGAGAGAGAGAAAGAGGACACTCTAAAGATAAGAAAACGCTAAAGAAAAATAAAGGAAAAGAAAAACACAAATATACCAATGTGAAAGTGACCATCTCTTTATGTGGACACAAAAGGTCTTTTGACTTTCCACCTTCGTATGTCTTTTTACTTTTCGCCTTCATCGTCTTTCTACTTTTCACCTCCATTTGTCTTTTCATTTCCTAAACTCACCCTTCACTTAGGCACTTAATATGTTTTGAAAGAATTTTTATTTTTCTGAGATTGGGGAGACCTAATCACTTTGGATCGTAGCTTTGTACTAAAACCCATTGATTCTTTGATATGACCTTTGTAAGACCACGCACCATAAAAAAACCACGCTTTAAGAATAACTAGTGTGTGACCCACACGTTGTTGCGGCCAAGAAAGCATGGCCATTGGGTCACACAAATACACATCTCTAGGTGTGTGTGCGTGTGTGTGCACAAGCGAGCAAGGTGTACTTTAGTCCCTACAATTACTCCAAGAAGATAGCAATTCCCTCTCTCTTTCTTATTAGGTCTTGAGATCAAGACTCGTTGATATATGTTTGGATTGTTCTTATGGATACAAAAAATTCTCTTATTTTTCCTTCCACCCTCTCTCTCTCTCTCTCTCTCTCTCTCTCTCTCTCTCTCTCACACACACACACACACACACACACACATAAAGTTTTGAGATTAATATTTTTTGAGTAGATCTATGGGATCTCTCTCAGTGAATAAGAAAAGAAACCATAGTAACCTTTGAATGTGGTGGATTGGTTATCATAGTTCCCTCTTAAATACCAAGTCTTAAGTTCAAGACTTGTCAGATAGAGCTTTGAGGTCTCTTGATGTGCTTCTATGACATGAAAGCTTCTCTCTCTATCTCTTTCTCTCTCTCTCTCTCTCTCTCTCCCTCTCTCTCTCTCTCTCTCTCTCTCTCTCTCTCTCTCTCTCACACACACACACACGCATGCACATGCGTGTTCATACACACACACAAAATTTTGAGTTCTAGACTTGTTGGCTAGATGTTTGGGATCTCTCTCAATGAGTAAGAAAAAGAAACTATGATAACCTTTGAGTGTGGTAGATTGGTTATCACGTTACCCTCTTAAATACTAGGTCTTAAGTTAAAAACTTGTTAGATAGAGATTTGAGGTCTCTTCCTGTGTTCCTTTGACATTAAAACCTCTCTCTCTCTCTCTCTCTCTCTCTCTCTCTCTCTCTCTCTCTCTCTATATATATATATATATATATATATATGTGTGTGTGTGTGTGTGTGTGTGTGTGTGTGTGTGTGTGTAGCTTTAAGTCTTGGCCAAGTGGATCTTTGAAGTCTGTTGGAATTCTTTTCTTTGGTGGGTTGGAACTCTCTCTCTCTCTCTCTCTCTCTCTCTCTCTCTCTCTCTCTCCATGGAAACGTGCAACGCTAGAATGACTTGAAGCTCTTAAAGACAAACTATCAAAGTAGAGTCACCCATCAAATTTGAGGACTAGAGTTTCTTTATGGCCTTCAGAAGGAAAAGTAGAGTCGCCTCCAGGGCTCCTCTCTCTCTCTCTCTCTCTCTCTCTCTCTCTCTCTCTCTCTCTCACACACACACACACACACACATAGTTTGATTATATATATAGAACAAAAAATATATATTTTTTATTTTATACACAGATTCCTTGATTAAACATTCTCAAGTTGAAAATCGAATTAGTCGGTGTTTTTTCTTTTTTACGGAGAGTAACCCTCCTCCTTCTAAACATCCCATGGGAATCCACCCCTTAGGAGATTTTTTTGCAAAGGTAGTGGCTTTCATTACCTTAAACATCATGACCGGTGGCTCTCTCTGTCCCCCTTAACTACACTACAACTTGTAGAAGCGTATGCTAACACCTACATTGGCTCTCTCTCCCTCTCAACTCCCCATATGTAAGCAAGAGTAGCCATAGAGGCAGCTTGAGAGGCAGTAGCTACTGAGTCTTGATCCTGGGGTGCCTTCACCTTGAACATTCCAGGAGGTGCTATATAAGGTGAGGGAGCTATGGCCCCTCACTTAGTCTGTGTGTATTTTTTCTCTCTACGTGTGTATTTTAAGGAGAGGTGTGAGGGCTTTTTTATGCTAAGCAGCTATGAAGGTTGTTGAGATACCATCTCAGCTCGATACTCACCTTGATAATAGTACCTTGATGACATACATTAATGGTTTTTCCTTCATGGAAGTTAGGTTATTTTCTACAAAATTGCACAGTCATCGACTGGCTATACCTAGGGTTTTTTTATATTTTTTTGTGATTGCATAAGTGTGCTAGAATTAATTGATTAAACATGGATGGGGGAAAAAATTATGTCTTGAAGTACATATTTTTTGATGATGATAGTTGGAACTAATTGTGCTGATTACTTTTGGGTTTTTTTTTTTGTTATTTTAGGGTAATTAGTTTCTTGTGAAAAAAGGCTTTTTTGATAGCTTGTACAACGCTTGTAAATCATTTTGGATAAGGATGTTTTGGTAACCCATGCACAACCAGTGTAGTGATGCTTGATGTGGCAATATTTGGATAGAGAAAAATGGGGGATCTTATACTTCATATTGTTGTTTGTTTGGCCTAGAGTTGAGGTTGTTTACTCTGTATCAGACGCTTGGAAATATATGCATACTACTGCGTAGTGTAAAGGGGTTTTGTCTTCCCTTATGCCATTTTTGGGATTGTTACACTTGCAAAGGATCTCACTTGTTAGCTTATACAACATGACGCTGAAAGTGCTAGTGTCAGGGGATAATTTTGCGAAAGGTGAGTCGGGAAGGCACCGGGCCCCTGGCTGTGAGAGGTGTGGGGAAAAGAGGTGCAGCAGGCACAATTAACAAAACAGAGCTCAAAACAAACGATTCTCTTAATTCCAGTTAATCAACAGTAATCATCATTAATCAATCGTTAATGGAGGCTTAATGCTCCTTACAAGATGAAACCTGGCTTAATCCAAGTGCTAAACAAGAAAATTATCAATGACCTGATTTGTACTGCCTTCTGCTTCTTCCCGCTAAGGCATAGGACTTTCTTCTTCCAACGGCCGTATGATGTGGCTTCTGCTTCCCGATTCGAATGGCTAACGGCTTAGAGCAGGTTTAGGATGGCTAATGGAGGTTAAGTTTGAGGATTTAAATGGCTAATCAAGCTTAGAATAGGATTATGATGGATTATGGAGGTTAAGTTTGAGAAATTGAATGGCTAATCAAGCTTGAAAGCTTTGGCTTGGCTTAAGGATTAGGCATAGAATTAGAAGCTCGAGATTAGGCTAAGCTTAATTTTTAATGAGATCAAGGGCTTTGGAAAGCTTTGCTTAAGAGATTAAGATTCGGCTTTCGTAAGCTTATGGCGATCCCTCTTAAGCTTGGTTAATAAGTGCTTAAGAGCTTTGGCTTGCCTTCCTTCTGAAGAGAGAGTTTTTGAAAAGTGGAGAGAGCTTAAGAGGGAGTCGTCCTATCCTTATATAGGTTGCATGCCTCTTTTCTATATTTGGCCTACCCATTAGTGACATCGGTAATGGGTAGCCACTCTTATGACGTGGCAAGCTTCGGATTTGACCAGCACCGTTTGTGGTGGAAACAACACCAAAACTACTCGCGCCGGCGCTCTGAGCACTTTTCGTTTCTGCAGCGAGCGAGCTCAAGCACCATAGCGCCCAACGCGATGCCATCTCCCTCCTCCTCGCTGCCCACGCTCTGTTCTGCCCGCCATGCTTCTTTTTCCTTCACTTCACATTAGAAAAAACCTTGAATGGGCGGGCTTGGTTGGCTTGGACGGGCACCCTTTTTAGTTAAATGAGCGGCCCCTTTTAAGTTAGATGGCGGCCCTTTTTCCTTAGTAAGGCAGGCGCCCCTTTTGATTAAGGTTATTAGCCAAGTTTGCCCATTGGCGGCCATCATTTGGTCCTAGTGGGCGTCCGAAACTCCTCATGGATTCACATTGGGCATACATACCAACCATGCAATGTTGCAAAAGACTTCATGTCCGGAACACATGTTGGCCAAGGCATTGCCAAGCACGACAACTTCCTTCAGCAGTCCTTGACTAACAATATTGTCGAGAATGTTAATGCCCTTATTAGTTTCTTATTAGTGCAATTACGCCTCCAAGATGCAAGCATAAGTGATTGCTTTGGCCTGAGAGCACTCCCTTCGCACTCGCTGAAAATAGCCCGAAGCTTCTAACCACATCCGTGTTTGGCATTTCTCGCAATTATTGCATTCCAAAACCTAGATAAAGCTCAAAAATTCCCAAATAGCACTCCGACCACCAAGCCGACCAGACTGGTACGGAACCGGCCCCTAGTGCATCTTAAACGGTCAATAACTTGACAACCGTAAATCTGATCATTGATCTGAAAAGATCGACACGCTCCTCAGAGTGAGCACCTCATGCTCGTACATTCATTTCAATTATGTCACCTTAGCTGCAGTTGTCCAATTTGGTATGGATCTTCAATTGGCTTGAACTTTAAACTGCCATAACTTCTTCGCCGTAGCTCCAATCGACGAACCGTAAAGACAAGCCGGTACAGCACATCAAGCACTACAATTCTAGGTCACAATATCCCATCCGTTTCCACTTCAAGCATAACACTTTTTAGCATCATTAAGGCATGTTTTGGCCCTTTCAGCCGCATTTGACATACATTCAGCATTGAACTTGGCATGTTACCGGGCATTAATCACTGTTCATTAAACATATAAGCTTCAAACAAACTTGATGTGCATTTTCTTGACATCTTTCTTAGCATGGGAGCGGAGCTACATGACATCCACCCCCTCTAAACCTGCACAGCCTCCGGTCTGCCAATGCACTTAATCAGCTTCATTAAAATTATCATCAGACATATCATCTGATGTATACATAACATGATCCTCTGGAGGCGGATCTGAATGTGAATCTTCAAGAAAAATCTCGCCTTCTCACTTCTTGAATAGCTTGATTTTCCCTGCAATAAGCATCTTAAGCATAGTACCATCTAGTTCACATAAATGATATGTCGCATTATCAAAAACATGTTGCACCACATATGGTCCAAACCACTGTTTCACCATTTTCCGCATAGCAGAGTATTGGTTCTCCAAGCTACTATCATAGACAAGTACCCAGTCACCATCTTTGATAGCATGTGGTCGTACTCTATGCTTTCCATCAAATGCTGCCTTATTCTTCAATCTTGCCTCCTTAAGCTTCTCTTTAGCATGTTCAATATCCTCTTGACGCCTCTCAAGCTGACGAATATGTAGAGCAAGCAAGTCTTCAGTAGACATATCTTCTTCCCATGGCATTATGGTCCAAGTCGTAACTGCTTCCTCTGTAGGCATAATGGGTCTTTGCCCATGCATCAATTCAAACGGCATAAATCCTGTAACTGAACTGTGTGTAGTGTGATCAGCCCATAAAGCAAATGGCAAGAGTTTAGGCCAATCACCAATATGTCCTTCACACGCCTTCGCTAAAGCTTTAACAATAGGCAGATGTCCTCTTTCACTTTTTCCGTTACCTTCTGGATTATATGATGTAGTGAGAGCGAGTTTAATGCCCATACGAGCAAAAAACTCTCGAGCTTCATTTGCATCCAACTCTCCTCTATCTGTAGTAATTCTGCCAACACATCCATACCTGGAGATAACATCTTCAAGAAAGAACTTGCATACTAAACCGGTAGCTTTGGTACGCAAAGCTCTGCCTTCAACCTGATTTGTAAGATCTTCCCTGGCAAGAACAATATATCTCATCTTCCACACTCCTACTGGCATTGTAATAAGGTCCACCACCCACTTGAAGTGCATAGCCAGTGGATAGGTGGGATGCAACCCATCTCTATGTCTCACATTAGAGTACTATTGACATATTAAGCATGTTTCCACAAATTGAACCACATCTTTGTACATACCTTTTCATCAATAACGGTCTTTAATCTTAACAAAGGTTGCCCAGACTCCTCTGTGTCTAGCCCATAGACTTTCATGAAACTCGTTAATCACATACTGTTGGGTTGCTTTGTCGCAAATAATTCGTTGTGGTACCCCTCCTGGGCGCTTCGGTTGCTTCCATAAATGTCCGTCTTTCAGGAAATAGCCATAGGCCTTTTTCCTGATCTTCTTGAATTCTTGATCACTCCATCCTTCTTGTCTAGTGAGAGTACTTAGGTAGCAGCCAATCATAAGCCACTCTCCTTCATAAAACTCTTCAGAAAAGACTTCAAAAACATGAGCAATATTTCCACAGTTGGCATGTA
Source organism: Adiantum capillus-veneris (assembly GCF_014529385.1). NCBI lineage: Eukaryota > Viridiplantae > Streptophyta > Polypodiopsida > Polypodiales > Pteridaceae > Adiantum > Adiantum capillus-veneris. The sequence goes on from NC_140932.1 coordinate 126,956,645, forward strand.
GATAGGAGGATGTGTAGAACTTCAAGCCAACATCATCACTCGTGGTCAGCATCTCTTCTTCATCTTCAAACCTGGCTCTTGATAACATATCTGCCAATAGGGTTATCTCTACCTGCAATATGACAAAATTCAGGGTTAAGAGACTTAATATAGGCTATCCATCGTAGCATGGCAATGTTCGGAGTAGAGCAGTTTGCAATCATCCCTATCAGTGGCAAGAAATCTATCTCTACCACAACAGAAGCTCCAATAAAGTATTCTTTATCGGTCCTTAGAGTCGTAGCAACACCCCAAAGTTCCCTCTTAACCTGTGGATATCCTCGTTGATGAGCATTGAGCACCTTGGCTCCAAATCTCACTGCATACCTGTGTCCTTCAGCATCATCTTGACCTATAGCCCATCCAATACCTGTCGGGCTATTGTCAACTATTAAAATAACTGGCATGTCGCATTGATAATCAACTTTCCTCAAGGTCGGAGCCTCAAGAAGCATCTTCTTTAATTTCTTAATAGCTTGTGTGCGAACTTCTTCCCAAACAAACCTTTTACCTTTTTGTAGCAATTGATACAGCACCGCTGCAACATGAGCAAAGTGTGGCATCCAAATACAATAGAACACACATGCGCCTAAGAATCGACGAACCTCAGTAACCGAAGAACATGTTTCCTTCATCTTTTGGATAGCTTCGACTTTTGCTGGACTTGGCCTTCTTCCTTCAGAACTGCGCACATGTCCCACAATTAAGACCTCCTTGGCTCCAAAAGTTGATTTTTGACCTGAAAGTGTTAAACTTCTTCGAGCCTCGATAATATAGCATCACAGTCAGCAATATGTTGAGCAACAAACTGTCGGCACCCCCTCTGGTCTTTTGCTTCATCTTTTGAGCCTTCTTCACAGCCCTTAATTGGTAGATCATCAATGAAAGGCATAGTAACATGTGGGATAAAGTCCCTTAATACCTTATTCATGCCGTTCATCATATGAGCTACTGAATTAGTAGCACCCTGTGGCAGAGTGCACATCCTTACCAAACCAAGAGGAGTACGCATTGTAGTAAGATCCCTGTTCTCCAAAGCTAACTGGAATTGATCATATCCTGAATAAAGATCACCCATGGAATAAATAGATCTACCTGCAAAGGCCTCAGCAAATTCATCCACAATTGGGCCAGTACCCACATCGCGGATTGTTACCTTGTTTACAGGCTACATATCCTATATAAACCTTAAAGTACCATTTTTCTTCGGAACAGTAAACCATCAATTGGAATATGGTGCACATGATGGCTCCAAAATTCCCATTTCAATCTTTTCATTTAGCAAATTGATAAGCTTTGGCAAGTGAGCTTTAGAAACTGGTATAGGATGCAAGCTCCATGGCATGTGTGGAACAGTGAAAATAACCATTGGTGAAACAACACTTGGATCCACACATCCAATCTCACTTGGCTCAAAAGCGAAAGCTTTACCATGTTTTTTGAGCATACCTTGAAAACATTTGATCTCCTCTTCATTGAGGAAACCGTCTACTCCAACCTTCAGCTGCTGCAGTGTCTCCTTAGTAAACTTATGCCCTATGTTCTTTGGATCCCTGAGTATAGGCTGTCGAGAAGCCTCCTTGATCATCCCATCACTTCCTTCTGGCAGTGGTGTAGCCACTGGCCTCACTTTCTTTGCAACAGTCTTGTATTTTGTCTCTACCCGTGCTTCCACAATTTCACCTCAATATGCATAAGTGCTTCATATAAACTTAACTCATCATACATGTCCATTGAATGGACCTTGACCACTTCAGTTCCGCTTTGTAACCTGTTTTGCCTGATCTCCTCAAGCTCTGACATAGTATCTACATAAGATTTGTCTTCAAAGACTCCTCAAATCACATCATCGGATTCAAGCACATCACAACCCTGCAATTCATTTGGATACCTGAAACATATTGTTTTTCCCACTTTGGCAAATCATTAAATTTTTTGAAAGAGACTGAACCTTCAGATGTTAATTCCAAAAACCCCGAAGTGAAAGCTTCTCTTTGCAAGAGCTTCTCCTCACTTGTACCACCATAGTCCCGCTTTATAATGGCACTCCGAGAAAATCATGTGCAAACCTGTGTTCTCTAAATTCCTTGCGTATCTTCGGCATTGGATGATACGTAGACTGTCCTTATTCCTGGCATGGTCAACACATACAGTCAAGAATTGCACTGCTTTCTTACCATCTCGGCTCTGAACCCTGGCATAGGCCGAGCCATCATCCATCACTTTGGTTTCCATTCGCACATCCGTAATGTAGGGTTGCCCCAGAATTAAAGGATAAGAGGAATTCTCCTGTATAAAGAAATTTTGCTCATCACAGACATCCCCTACAGTTACCTTAACATTGGCACAAGCACCATAGAGGTCGCCTGGAATCATATTGGCAGCTCAAATCCGCCAACCATGGTCCACATCAATAGGCCATTTCCCCTTTTTGTGCAAGCTTTTAGCCATCAAATTGATCTCCGATGCATGATCTATGAGTGCTAAGACCGGTTCTTTTTTCAGCGCGTCGTTGTCAAGCCGTCGCCCTCGCCATCCTCACCAACATAGTGTCAGTATTCAGCAGCAGATCAGAGTTTCCAGATTTCAGCATTTTGAGGCGTTTTCGATTTTTAGCCGTCCTCGTTGTCGTCGACATCGACGGAAAGTCCATTGCATCTAGACCATTGTACCAGATTTGTGCAATCTATAGCATAGATCTCTCTCGCCATAGAGATGGAGGCGCTTGGAGGAGGGTTTGAGAACCGTATGATGTCGTATTCTTCTCTCTCTCTCTCTCTCTCTCTCTCTCTCTCTCTCTCTCTCACACACACACACACACACACACACACACACACATTCCCAGCACTTTCATTCACAGTGTAGCATTCACTTTGTTTGTGAGCATTACACTCTCTCTCTTTTGTAAGTAAAAAAAAGATTAGTCACAAAATCCGTGATCGGAAGGCTCTCCCTTCCGTAAGTAAAAGGAACCCGTGGGCACAGTTCGGAGCACTCATCTTGAGCAATATCAACATCGACTTCCGTTGCACCTTATATTTCGCCTCAAAAGGAGTCAGAAGATAATTTGTGCTTGCTGGTGTGCACTGTTTCCTATTGCTACTTCCCTCTGCAATGAACTACAGTATCGCACCATAACGTGGAGTCAAACTAAACAAGTCCATTGTTACAGGCTTGGACACTCCAAGCGAGAAATCAATAGAAACACTTGAACAAAACCTGCAAATAACTAAATTTGAAGAGATGTCGCCAAGCTTCACAACAGTTTTGGTTGTTGCTCTTGCCCAATGAGTCCTTGAAAAGTGACTCTTTGGTATGCTTTCACTATCTTCATCTTCATTGAAATGAACATGCCTTACCTCAGGTACGGTTGGATTTGACACCACCACAAACCTCGACTCTTCTTCTTCTTCAAGATTTGCCAAATACTCTTCATAGTCGTCTAGAATTTCTTCAGTGTGGTGTACCGCCTGGCTCTTCACTGACTCCGGCTCCTGTTCAGTCGGTATTTGCCACTTTCTTTTGATAATATCTATTATCTCCTCATGAAACTCACGTTTGGCAATGCCCAAAATATCACCAAATGTGAGCTCCACCTTGCTATTCAGAATGCACTCTTCAAAACCTTTCTTTAAATCTGTAGCTAATTCAATGTCAGACTTAAGCTTACATGAAGGTCCCCTGGGTTTACCTTGCTTTTTGTCCTTAGGTGCATCCTCCATCACCACTTCAGGAGCGGGCTTAGGAGTAGGACCTTCTTCTTTTTTGCTCTTGAATCTCGTTGTCCTTTTCGATGTCCCAGGAGCTTCTTCATCTCTTTTCCGCTTTTCCTCCACCATAGCCTCATTAGCTTGAGACTTCGCAATGAATGCATACACTGAGAGGGAATCCACCGGAGCAGTCCACCCTGTGGTTTCTCGAATTGAATTCCCTACTTGCCGCAGCTTCCCATAAGTTACCTGTCCTATTTCTGTTGTCTTCAAAGCATAAGGCCATAATTGACCCTTGGTATCTACACCATCATCATCACCCTTCATGTGGACTTACAGCCCATCTGTAGTTTCTTCCACAAGAGCAACATTATGATGAATCTCTTCAACTATCTTCCTCATGCCGCCTCTACCGAAGTTCGCGGAGCATCTCACCTGTTGCCCTAAGGTGAATCTTCTTGTCCTTCCAGAACACCGCGTTCCTTTTATAAGCTTCGTCAAAATCATCACATTCTTTAACGTACTTGTGGTCTTCACTATCACACCACATGCATCGGTCCCATCCTTTGCGTGGTGGCTGCTGTCTAGGCTCAGATGTAGACCCCTTTGTAGCTAGTCCTTAAAATTTAACAGCTTTAAAATTCAAATTTAATTCTTGAATACCTTTTACCAATTCGTCAAGAACTGGCTCCTCTACTCTAGGTATTGCCGAGCGTGTTTCCTCTTTAGGTTCCTCTTTCGCAACATCCATGATGTGTCAGCCACGATCAGCTTATCGACTCTCATCTGTCGTTTCACGATCATGTTGACTGCTTCACTGACTACCTTCCAATCAGATGTTAAGCCCAATTCTCCTGTTGAATCTTCCAGCAATTGCACTAGACTCTTTTGAAGTCGGGGATCAGCAACCTGAATGAACAGCTCAACCTTCTAATCCCTCATTGAACATTGCTCTGTCGAGGACAATTGCTCGAATTTCTTCTCAAATTCCTGTAATAACTCTCGTGCAGACAGATTTTTGTTCTTCTTCTATACCCACTTCATAAAGCTTTGCCTTGTTACTCTTTGCGAATCCTTGAGGAATTATTCCTCCTGAAGCGCCTTCTTGAAATCTTGCCAATTCGGGCCTTGAACAGCTTGAATTTCTTTAATTCGACTCAAAAGTTCCGGCTCTGCAATTAAATGGAACCCTTCCACTGCATTTTCCATTGCCTGTTCGTAGATACTGCAAAACTTGCTAATATCCCGACCTTCAAATCGATGCAATTTCTCGGTTACCGTGCACCAAGCTTTACGGATCCTCTCTTGCAAATTGTACTGTTGTTGGGAAGCCTGTTGTGGTTGCATGTAAGCAGCAAACTGTTGCATCATTTGCTGCATGGTAGCCTCTTGCGATGTCGACATCCTTCTTCACCACACTGCTCACCCCGGCTTGTTTTGCATCGGGTTCACCAAGAATGTCGAGGGATAATTGTGCGAAAGGTGAGCCAGGAAGGCACCGGGCCCCTGGCTGTGAGAGGTGTGGGGAAAAGAGGTGCAGCAGGCACAATTAACAGGACAGGGCTCAAAACAAACGATTCTTTTAATTTCAATTAATCAACAGTAATCATCATTAATCAATCGTTAATGGAGGCTTAATGCCCCTTACAAGATGAAACCTGGCTTAATCCAGGTGCTAAATAAGAAAATTATCAATGACCTGATTTGTACTGCCTTCTGCTTCTTCCCGCTAAGGCATAGGAATTTCTTCTTCCAACGGTCGTCTGATTTGGATTCTGCTTCTCGATTCGAATGGCTAACGGCTTAGAGCAGGTTTAGGATGGCTAATGGAGTTAAGTTTGAGGATTTAAATGGCTAATCAAGCTTAGAATAGGATTATGATGGATTATGGAGGTTAAGTTTGAGAAATTGAATGGCTAATCAAGCTTGAAAGGTTTGGCTTGGCTTAAGGATTAGGCATAGAATTAGAAGCTCGAGATTAGGCTAAGCTTAATGTTTAATGAGATCAAGGGCTTTGGAAAGATTTGCTTAAGAGATTAAGATTCGGCTTTTGTAAGCTTATGGTGATCCCTCTTAAGCTTGGTTAATAAGTGCTTTAGAGCTTTGGCTTGCCTTCCTTCTAAAGAGAGAGTTTTTGAAAAGAGGAGAGAGCTTAAGAGGGAGTCGTCCTATCCTTATATAGGTTGCATGCCTCTTTTCTATATTTGGCCTACCAATTAGCGACATCGCTAATGGGTAGCCACCCTTATGACGTGGCCAGCTTCGGATTTGACCAGCATGGTTTGCGGTGGAAACAACACCAAAACTACTCGCGCCGGCGCTCTGAGCACTTTTTGTTTCTGCAAAGAGCTCGCTCAAGCACCATAGCGCCCAGCGCGATGCCATCTCCCTCCTCCTCGCTACCCACGCTCTGTTCTGCCCGCCATGCTTCTTTTTCCTTTCTTTTGGCCTGAGAGCACTCCCTTCGCACTCGCTGAAAATAGCCCGAAGCTTCTAACCGCATCCGTGTTTGGCACTTCCCACAATTATTGCATTCCAAAACCTGGATAAAGCTCAAAAATTCCCAGATAGCACTCCGACCAAGCCGACCAGACTGGTACGGAACCGGCCCCCGGTGCATCTTAAACGGTCAATAACTTGACAACCGTAAATCTGATCATTGATCTGAAAAGATCGATGCGCTCCTCAGAGTGAGCACCTCAGGCTCGTACATTCATTTCAATTCTGTTACCTTAGCTGCAGTTGTCCAATCCGGTACAGATCTTCAATCAGCTTGAACTTTAAACTGCCATAACTTCTTCACCGTAGCTCCAATCGACGAGTCGTAAAGACAGGCCAGTAGAGCACATCAAGCACTGCAATTCTAGGTCACAATATCCCATCCGTGTCCACTTCAAGCATAACACTGTTTAGCATAATTAAGGCATGTTTTGGCCCTTTCAGCCACATTTGACATACATTCAACATTGAACTTGGCATGTTACCAGGCCTTAATCACTGTTCATTAAACATATAAGCTTCAAACAAACTTGATGTGCATTTTTATGACATCTTTCTTAGCATGGGAGCGGAGCTGCACGACACCGGTAACACCTATGGGTTTTTTCTCTTCTAGATAGACAAGCTTTCAATAGTTTCCTTTTACTGGTCTTCCTAGCTTAGGCTCATTTAGTATTTTTTCTCATTTACTTACAAACTCTAGTAGGTTGATATTCGTAAGCCCAAATGGGTATGAGAATGTTTATTTGGCTTGCCAACATAAGCCAGGTTTGTTTCAAAAAATGGGAGGTATCTATAGTTGGTATTGTGGACACTTTATGGCTTCATGGTACTTAGTATAGCTAGTGCAATCGGTGTCTGACAAAATTGGCAAAGTTATTTTGGTATTGATACATATCTCAAGCTGTTAATCAGGTTACTTTATGCTTTAAGGTACTTAGGAATTTGGGCCTGACAATATGGCAAAACAATACTTGAAAAACTAACCTATGGGTTAAAATAGGACACTTGGATCAAAAGGGGTAATGGCCTTTTGATCAAAATGACATATATATTAAATATCTATTTAAAAGGTCTTATAAAACATTGGGCTATATAGAACCCATACATACAATTATTGCATATAAATGTGATAATAAACTTTTTTTCATTAAAAACTAAAGAACTAAAAGACGTGAACATTTTGGATAGCGGTTTTAAGTTAAAAAGGGTTATAAGTTGGACATGGATAAAACTGGTATAGTCCATCGACACCTGTAATACACATCCAAGGCTAATGAATCTGTTTTCTTGTTTGGATGAATATAGGTGAGGACTCTATCCTTTCTTGGATTTTTTTTTTTGGCTTAAAGCTATTGTCTATCAGATAGTACACTTGCTCTTACCACTTGGGAAGTAATTCTTTATTGGATCACTATCATTGTGTACTAGAATGAGGCCTTATTCTCATATGCCATGTACAAAGGTAATTATAAGAATGAGTTGTTTTTGTACTAATTTTTGTCTTTTCTCTAAATCCAGCTATCTTTTGAATGTAAAAGTTCATTTATGTCTTATTATATAAGTTTAAACAGCTACACACATGTCCTATACATAAGGTTTTTTCTTCTTTTTTTTGAAAAACCAAGACGCTGGCTTTAGAGACTTCTTGAACCTTGGTTCTATGCTTGGATCCCATGCCTTTAAATCCTTGATTGGTTGGTTAGTGTTCGGTGGTCCTACATAGGTTAAGATTGTGGTTTCCTACTCACGGCTTTCATAGTCTCTAACCTTGCCAGTTTCAGGATTGCAGGTCCAAACTATCAGACTTATCTTACATATACTTTCTTTCAAGATCACAAACATTTTAAGTTGATAGCTCGCATGAGAGTAAACCACGACCTAGAGAAACATACAAGGATTTTAGAACAAATTAGAATTTACCTAAAGGATCAGACTCCTAAAAATGCCCTAGATGTTAGAACTAGACCTTTTTAGGCTAGACGAGCCAAACATTGTATTACTTACTACCACAAATAATCCATGACTTACTAACTAATTTTGTCTATTGCAGACCCTCGCTCTCTTGCAAGGCTTGGAACTATCTTCTGAACCCCTTTTTGTGGCTATCTCTCTTGTCCTGAGATGTATTGGCAATCTGGATGCTTCTCAATTAATATATGATTCGGCTCTATCTTTTGAGACAAAGTTGTCTATCTTACACATGTTGTCCTTTAATGATTGGGTCAAAATTCTGGCTACCTTGGACAAGGACTCCAAAGATGGGGTGAATATGATTTCCCAGTACATAGCCCGATTGCCTATTCTTTCTATACAGTATCAGCAAGAGCTTGCATTATTTTCTTCTTCTGGAGCAGATCTATCTAACTTTTTGAAAAAATTGTGTGGGTTCAATCCATCTTTTATTAGTGCCCTTGCTGCCCCTTCTATTCCTCAAACCAGTGGAATATTTTGAAGAGATAGCGCAGCACTTGAGGCTGCCAGGGAGTTCCAAAATAATCTTTGCTCCCTAAGTGACTCTAACCTTTTAGAAATGGTACCAAATGTATCCAAGGTTTTTCCTTTCCTTCTTGTTAGACAGAGATTGAAATTGAATCCTTTGGTGTGAACAATCAGTTTTGGGTTCTTCCTAAACAAAGCTTTTTTGGCACCTATTCTTAGCGAAACTTGGGTATATATGGCTAACCTCCCGGCTGCCACTATTGAGGATTGTAGACTCAAAATTCTGAAAGGAGGCCAATTCTTAGACAAAGGAGAAATAATCTTTGCTCCCTAAGTGACTCTAACCTTTTAGAAATGGTACCAAATGTATCCAAGGTTTTTCCTTTCCTTCTTGTTAGACAGAGATTGAAATTGAATCCTTTGGTGTGAACAATCAGTTTTGGGTTCTTCCTAAACAAAGCTTTTTTGGCACCTATTCTTAGCGAAACTTGGGTATATATGGCTAACCTCCCAGCTGCCACTATTGAGGATTGTAGACTCAAAATTCTGAAAGGAGGCCAATTCTTAGACAAAGGAGAACTCATTAAAGCCCCCTTCAACCTCAACTTGATAGACCACTCCAAGTGCTCATCTAATACAGGTCTATACATACGAACAAAAGGGAACACGGAGTTTGCTAAAAGTAATCTTGATTTCTACACAGAATCCATTTGGCATATCTTTTGACCTTATGTTAAATGTGCTTGTAAATTTCTTGATCCTAAAGCTCCATGTGAATCCAACATTATGTGGTTTGACCATGCTATTTGGTTTATCCTCAATCATTTGGACGAGCTCTTTCCTGGAAAAACCGGTGGAATTTCATTTGACTCTCATCTGCTCTTGGCTAGGTGGCCATGCCAAACAGTTGGTTATTTCTCAAATTGCTTTCAACATTTATTATGGGCTTATGCTAGATATCTTCAAAGAATTGAAAGATGATGAACCTGGGACCTATTTAACTACCTATGCAAATTACAAGGGTGTTAGGATTATCACCAGTCTTCTTAAGCCTTGTATTGATGATTATGATTCCCCCTCACTGAAAAGACCCAACTCTCAAGCCACCCCCAATTCTTTCACTTCATTCCTGACTCCCCGTTCCTCCTCTAACTTTACTAGAGGAAATCTCGTAGCTTCACTAGGGGAAGAGGAAGGAACACCCCCATCAGGCACCTTCTTGACTTATGATCACTTATGATTGTGCAGGTTGTTGTTGGCCCTTGTGGAAGGCTATCTCTCACCAAAAAGGCATCTGACAAAAAGTTTATTTACAAACATTGTCTTTTTCAAAAAGTACTTCTGGATTGGGTACACCCTAAAACACTTTTTTGTGAATGTTTTGACTTATTATTTGGAAACCATGAGATACTTGATAGTGTTCTTATTGGTTGGAGGTATCAACAACCTATTAAGAATGTGGTCTACAGTAATGATTTCTTAAGACACAGCTCTATGCATGTTTGTGATTGTGATAAATTTATCTCATACTGCAAAGATTTTGATACTTATGGCTTACATGTCTGCATTTGTAATTTGGATCTCATTGAAAATACCGCAATCAGGAAAATCCTTGCTAAAGGACTGAATCACATACCCACTTTCCTTAAAAACCCATATCTTGCGTTAACAACTTTGCTTAGTTGTTTAACTGACCTTGTCAGTACTCTTCGACTGGAGAAGTCAGTCCTACTGGACTTTATAAAATTAGTTGAAAAATGCTTCTTTCAAAAGATCTTACATATACCTTTTCAATGGCTATCTACTAACAGCTCTTGGATCACACCACAACTAGCTACTGAGGACTTTCACATAACTGGTTTATTGTTGGACTTGATAAAAGCTCCAATTGTCCCACTCTTATATGCAAAAAATTGGCTTGGATTGCAGCACATTCTAGGATTTCTAGAAAGAAATTCACACCACTTAAAACTTCCCCTTATGAAGTCACTTATGATATTTCAAAACATCTTGAAAGTATAGGGTATTTTGATCAAAATACCAAACTTCTTGTACTTTTTCCCACCTATAAGTTACACAAGCATAAGTTTAGATGGATATCTGATGCCTCAAATAGTATTTTTTTTAATATTACCAAAGATATTACCCTTTGCCTTGACCTTATTCTTTTTGAATTTGAAAATATATGTGCCTCTCCCACCTATTGAATTCTTAAAAAAAGAACAGTAACCGTCCATATAAAGCTTCTCTTGTATGTGTATAAGCCTCCTATATCTTATAGTTTACTCCTCTCCCAATTGCTTCTTATCTTGGGAAGATATTAAAATTCTTATACATAAATTTTGCCTTAATGGTTTTAAAAGAAAGGACATAATTGACAGAATCATAGAATCCCTTTCTCATAACGATTGGCCTGGCTTACATTTCAACCACCTTAACCTCATTTCTCTGATTAGGTAGTAGGCCTATTCACAATGGGCCTAATATTGACCCAATGTGTATGGTGTTTGGGACAGGGCGGGTCACACACACACATGTAAACCTATACAATAGTTTGATTATATATATAGAACAAAAAAACATATTTTTTCTTTCATACACACATCCCTTGATTAAACATTCTCAAGTTGAAAACCAAAAAGTCGGTGTGGTTTTTTTTTAGAAAAATTGGGGGGTAACCCTCCTCCTTCTAAACATCCCATGGGAACCCACCCCTTAAGAGATTTTTTTGCAACGGTAGTGGATTTCATTACCTTAAACCTCACACCCGGTGGCTCTCTCTGTCCCCCTTAACTACACTACAACTTGTAGAAGCGTATGCTAACCCCTACACTTGCTCTCTCTCCCTCTCAACTCCCTGTGTAAGCAGGAGTAGCCATAGAGGCAGCTTGGGAGGCAGTAGCTACTGAGTACTTGATCATGGAGCGTCTTCACCTTGAACATGCCAGGAGGTGCTATAAGGTGAGGGGGCTCTGGCCCCTCACTTATTGTGTGGCTATTTTTCTCTCTACGTGTGTATTTTAAGGAGAGGTGTGAGGGTTTTTAGATGCTAAGCAGCTATAGAGGTTGTTGAGCTACCATCTTAGGTCGGTGCTCACCTTGATAATAGTACCTTGATGGCATACATTAATGGTTTTTCCTTCATGGAAGTTAGGTTCTTTTTTGCTAAATTGTGCAGTCATTGACTGGCTGTACCTGGTTTTAAAAAATATTTTTATGCAACTGCATAAGTATGCTAGAATTAATTGAATTAAACATGGATGGGAAAAAAATTTATGGCTTGCAGTACATATTTTTTTATGATGATAGTTGGAACTATTCATGCTGCTTACTATGGGGGTTTCTAATTTTTTCTTAGTGTAATTAGTTTCTTGTGACAAAAGGATTTTTTGATAGCTTGTACAACACCTGTAATTCATTTTGGATAAGGATGTTTTGGTAACCCATGCACAACCAGTGTAGTGGTGCTTGATGTGGCAATATTTGGATAGAGAAGAATGGAGGATCTTATACTTGATACTGTCGTTTGTCTAGCCTAGAGTTGGGGTTGTTCTACTATGTATTAGACGCATGGAAATATTTGCATACTATTGCATAGTGTAAAGGGTTTTTTTCTTCCCTTATGCCATTTTTGGGATTGTTATACTTGCAAAGGATCTCGCTTGTTAGCTTATATAGCATGACGCTGATCGTGTCGGTAACATCTATGGGTTTTTTCTGTTTTAGATAGACAAGCTATCCATAGTTTCCTTTTACTAATCTTCCTAGGTGGGGCTCATTTAGTGTTTTTTCTCATTTACTTACAAAGTCTGGTAGGTTGATATTCGTAAGCCCAAATGGGTATGAGAATGTTGATTTGGCTTGCCAACATAAGCCGGGTTTTTTCAAAAAATGGGAGGTATCTATAGTTGGTATTGTGGACACTTTATGGCTTTATGGTACTTAGCAAAGCTAGTGAAATCGGTGCCTGACAAAATTGGCAAAGTTATTTTGGTATTGGTACATATGTGAAGCTATTAATCAGGTTACTTTATGCTTTATGGTACTTAGGAATTTAGACCTGACAATATGACAAAACAATATTTGAAAAACTAACCTATGGGTTAAAATATGACATTTGGGTCAAAAGGGGTAATGGCCTTTTGATCAAAATGATATATATGTTAAATATCTATTTAAAAGGTCTTATAAAACATTGGACTATATAGAAACCGTACATACAATTATTGCATATAAATGAGATCATAAACTTTTTTTCATTAAAAACTAAAGAACTGAAAGACATGAACATTTTGGACAGTGATTTTAAGTTAAAAAGAGTTAAAAGTTGGACATGGATAAGAACTGATATAATCCATTGACATCTATAATACACATCCAAGGCTAACGAATCTGTTTTCTTGTTTGGATGAATAAAGGTGAGGACTCTATCCTTTCTTGGATTTTTTTTTTGCTTAAAGCTATTGTCTATTAGATAGTACACTTGCTCTTACCACTTGGGAAGTAATTCTTTATTGGATCACTATCGTTGTGTACTAGAATGAGGCTTCATTCTCATATGCCATGTACAAAGATAATTCTAAGACTGAGTTGTTTTTGTACTAATTTTTGTCTTTTCTCTGAAGCCAACTGTCTTTTGAATGTAAAAGTTCATTTATGTCTTATTATATAAGTTAAAACAACTACACACACATACACATCGGTGCCCCATGCGAGGGTGTAACAGATTTTCAATAGGTATGCCCCTCCTCTCTTGGCACAGCGTGTACTTGGAGTGGTGAGAGAGTGATCCTGGATAAACTGGGCATTTGTTTTTTCTACGTCCGTCATGTTCTTCCATTTTGGTGCTATTTAAGATTCTCAATGTTTGCAAATAAACTAAGGTTTAGTGTATTTTTACCGCTAAAATTGTACATTTCCAGCTAAATTTCAAGCTTGCTTTAAAGAAAGTCGACAAAATTTTTCCAAGTTTTAGTGTAAATATCATCAATTCTTTAAATTTTGACCTAAAATTCAAAAGAGTTTTATTTTGTTTTTATAGATTTTAAAATTTCTTCGATTGAATATTTTACTTTTGGTAAGTCATATTTGACACCTCTCTCTCTCTCTCTCTCTCTCTCTCTCTCTCTCTCATACACACACACACACACACACAGAGTCTCAACACGCTCATGTTGTTCCACATTAGGTGTAGGTAGTGCCAATTCGACTCCAAGACCACCCAACTATGGCCCTTTGTGCAAAGCTACAACATGAAATGTGCACATTTTCGAGGCCAAAAAGACAATGGTACATAGAGGTGCCAAGTGTAAGATTTTAGTTCAACGTTATATGATGCGTGAAATGGTTTTGTAAAACTAAAGTAGTCACCTTTCAAATTTGAAACTCCATAGCATTGTCAAAGGCTATAAATAATATAAATATAGATAAAGTACTTAATTTTTTGACTTTTACCAAACCAGAACTCAAAACTCAACCTCTTAATTTTCTACCCTTCATTTTTGCATTTCAAAATAGATGTTAGTAAGTTCTTTTTGGCTTTCTAAAAGAAGCCTTGGAGATGAGTTGAGTTAGACATACTTTCAATGTTTTCAGTGATGGCGGAGACTTACCTTAAATGTTATTTTGATTTTAAAATATTGAACGGATATTTTTATTTCACCTTCATTTCACATCCTTGACATGTCTCCACTTTTCTTACATTCTATTGTTTTGGAATGCCAAAGTTAAGTTTCACTTTCCATAATTCTAGTATATTTTATACACACATAGTCTTCAGGAAAGTCTTTTTTCCTAAGCGACTGAGTCTCCTACATATAAAGATGGAAATCGGAACTACTAGTAGAAATTCTCAAACCTATAGGATTTTGAACAATTTTCTCGTATGTTTTATCAAATTTTTTCCCTTACCATTGCTTGTAATTGGCTAATCTCGGTTTTCAGCCGGCTCAAGGCTAAGTTGAGGCACACCTATCTTAAACACTGGCGGCCAAGATTCCTCCTCGCAAAGAAGAAAACCAAAAGTAGCAAAAAAATTGAATTTTGGAGGATTTTTGAACTATATTCTCACATATTTCATCGGTTTTTTTTTCCTTCACCATGGTTTATAACCAACTATTGATTTTCAACCAACTCAAGGCTAAGCTGAGGTAATCCTTTTGCAAACATTGATTCCAGTTTAACTTGACCTAACGATTTTATTACTTTCTTATTGTTTTAGAAAGCCACCGTGACCCTTTCACATGTTTGAAATGAACCAAAGTGTGACATGTGGATGCCCTCTCCTTCCTTGAAAAATTTAACCTCCTTCATATATAGTATAGATGAAACATTTTGTAAGATTTTTTTTTAAGTGAAGCAGTGAGTGAAACATGGATGCCTTCTCCTTCCTCAAAAAATTTAAGCTCCTTCATATATAGTATAGATTTTCTTTTTCAAGCGATTACCTGTTTGAAATGACTAGTTCATATGAGAAAATAATTTCTTTTGAAAACTATAGGTCTTTTACTAAAATTTTGAGAAAGTAACTAAAAATTTTGGTGAAATTTTACACTTAAAACTTTTTCATAATTCTCTTAGTATATGATTTATTTTGAATTTTAACTAAATCCTAAATTTTCTTCACATCGTTACCTAACTACGCAATGAAAAAAACTTTCAAATTGTTATTTCTATTTGAATAAGAGGAACTTAAAGAATTGGCGTGAAAATTGAGCACTTTGGTTCCTTAAGAAATTTAAATGCCAAATTATAAAAGTAGTTGGCTTTCTAAAAGAAACCTTTAGTGTTGTGTTAGGTTAGGGAGACTTTCATTGTTTTCAATGCATGATGGAGACTTACCTTTCATTTGAGATCCTTACATGTCTTTACTTTTTTTGAATTCTTTTGTTTTAGAATGTTAAAGTGAAGCTTCACCTTGCATAATTTTAGTAAGTTTTACACACACATATATGTTTTTTTTTTGCATTCTATTGTTTTAGAATGCTGCTTCACATTGCATAATTCTAATAAATTATATATACACACACATATTAATTAGTTCTTTTCATTTCACAACTTCACATGGCTTTACATTTCTTGCATTTTATAGCTTGATTCCAACCAGTATTAATGTTCGAGAAATCCTCTTTTATTAAACGGCTGCTGATCAAGTTTCCTCTTCACAAAGACGAAAACCAAAAATATTAGTAAAAATTTTGAGATTTGCAAATTTTTTGAGTTCCATGGTTTGTAGCTAGCTAGTCTCGATTTTCAATCGGGTCAAGACTAAGCTGAGGCAATCCTTTCCCAAACACTGATACCAATTTAATTCAACTTAACAATTTTATCACTTTCTTATTGTTTTTGAAAGCCGCCGTGACCCTTAACCTTGTTTCTCCACCGATCAGAAAATATTTCAATGCATACAATAAATAGTTTCATGTTGGCATAGATGTTAGATATAACACACATAGTCACAAGACATTGACTACTAAGATGCTATTCAATGAGCATGTAATATTTTTGGCTTTCTAAAAGAAGCTTTAGAGGAGAGTTGGATTAGGCATACTGTCAATGTTTTCAGTGATGATTGAAACTTATCTTAAATATTATTTCAATTTTAAAATAGTAAATGGATCTTTTTACTTCACCTTTCATTTCACATCCTGTCATGTCTTGATTTTTCTTGCATTCTATTGTTTTAGAATGTTAAAGTGAAGTTTCACCTTGCATAATTCTGATAAATTGTACACACACACACACACACACACACACACACACACACACATATATATATATATATATATATATTGATAAGTTATTTTTGGCTTTCTAAAAGAAGCATTGAGGGAGTGTTGAGTTAAGCGTACTTTCAATGTTTTTAGTGATGATTGAAACTTACCTTAAATGTTATTTTGATTTTAAATATTAATGGATCTTTTTATTTTATATCCTTATATGACTTGACATTGTTTTTCTTGCATTCTAGTGTTTTAGAATGCTAAAGTGAAGCTTCACCTTGCACATTTCTAGTGAATTTTATACCTACATACATACATATATATATATACATACATACATACATACATACATACATACATACATATATATATATATATATATATATATATATATATATATATATATATATATATATATATATATATATATATATATATATATATATATATATATTGATGAGTTCTTTTTGGCTTTCTAAAAGAAGCTTTGAGGGAGTGTTAGTTAGGCATACTTTTAATGTTTTTAGTGATGATTAAAACTTACCTTAAATGTTATTTTGATTTTTAAATATTAATGGATCTTTTTATTTCATATCGTGATATGACTTGACATTATTTTTCTTGCATTATAGTGTTTTGGAATGCTAAAGTGAAGCTTCACCTTGCACATTTCTAGTGAATTCTATAATTAATACATACATACATACACACACACACACACACATATATTAATGAGTTCTTTTTATTTCACAGCCTCACATGGCTTGATTTTTCTTGCATTTTATAGATTAATTCCAATCGATGTTCGAGAAAGTCTCTTCTATTAAGCAGCCATCAGTCAAGTTTCCTCCTCGCAAAGAAGCAAACCATAAATACTAGCATCAATTTTGAAATTTGTAGAATTTTTGAATTATTTTCTGACATATTTTATCAATTTTTCTTCCCTTTACCATGGTTTACAACCGGCTAGTCTCTATTTTCAGCCACCTCTTTAAAAAGCCATCGTGACCCTTTCACTTGTTATTTCACAGTCTCACGTGACTTTACTTTTCTTGCATTCTATAAATTAATTTTAGTCAATATTTGAGAAAGTCTCTTTTATTAAGCGATTGTCGATTGAATTTCCTCCTCCCAAAGAAGCGAACCAAAAACCATAGCATAAATTTTAAATTTGCAAGATTTTTGAACTATTTTCTCACATATTTCATTGTTTTCTTCCCTTTACCATGGTTTGCAACCGGCTTGTCTTGATTTTCAAGTGGCTCAAGGCTAAGCTAAAGCAATCATTTCCCAAACATTGATTCCAATTAAACTCAACCTACTGGCTTTATCACTTTCTTATTTTTTTTAAAAGCCACCCTATCCCTTTCACTAATCAATAAGTTCTATTTATCCATGAAAAGAAATCAACAAGATGACTTAGAATCTATCTATACTTATATATATATATACTATGTATAATGAAGCTTAAAAATTTAAAGGCCAAAGAACTCCTCCAGTTGTCACTTATTGGTTCACTTCAAATTAAACTCTACAAAGCATCTATTATATATAATGTATATATATAGCTTAAAAATTTAAACATCTCCACCACTTGTCACTTAATGGTTCACTTCAGAGAAAACCTTACGAAGCATCTCATTTAAAATGCTAAATTGAAAGTGTATGATTTAAAATGCTAAATTGAAGGGTAAGATTGTAGGAAGTGAACCCCCCCCCTCCCCCTTTTTTTTCAAGTCGACGGGAGCTAGCCCAATTGGTTGAGCATTCAAACTTGACTCGGGTCATGGGTTTCATTGCGGCTAGGTGACACACAAAGACGCTCTCTTGTATCTGCCTGGGCGAGAATGCCTAGACTGTTACAAAAAAAGGAAGTGAAAACCTTTTTGACAATTGAAGTCAAAAGACTCTCTACTCTACATGAGGTAAATATATCAGTCTAAGTGTACTTAACAAAAAAAAAACGTAATTTTGGTAAAGATTTTATTGTTTGATAAAAATCCAATTTTTTAAAATATATTTGGCTTTGTCTTTCCAAGGGGTTTTATTTAAGACCAATATTGATATTTTTTTTTAATTTGTGCAAGTTAGTATTCTAAATCTAAATTTTAAAAATAACTGTAAAAAGGCACTTCTATACTTTTTCTTAAAGTGCTTGAAATTTTTTTGAACTCTTGGCACCTACACTGCTACCCTTCCTCTCCCAAATGTCTCTTATTGCAATGAGTGTGCGTACGCACATGCACACACACAAAAGCTACACTAATCAAAACTTGAACGTTTATGTTTTTATTAAGAGAGGGGGACTCCCTTGCTTATAACAAAGATGTGCCATCGCTAGATGCAGTTCAAGTTTATAGAGAGAGAGAGAGGGGGGGGGGGGGTTCGCAAACAGCCCACTACAAGATTTGATCAGAACGCATTTGCTTGTGTGAATCACCTTCTGGGACTTTGGAGAGGCCACTACCAACATGGGAGAGAGAGAGAGAGAGAGAGAGAGAGAGAGAGAGAGAGAGAGAGAGAGAGAGAGAGATTAGAGGAGGACAAAGAAGGATTGGCAAAAAGAGGAGGTTCATAATAATAACCCACTTCCAGATTTGATCGAAGCGCATTTGCCTGTGTGGATTGTCTTTTAGGATCTTGGAGGGGCCACTATCAACGTGGGGAGAGAGAGAGAGAGAGAGAGAGAGAGAGAGAGAGAGGGAGAGAGAGAGAGGCATTGATCCACGAGAAAAAGAGAGTAGAGAGAGGTTGATTTTTGACAACTGCTCACATTGAAGTATCCTTAGTTTTTGTTAGAAGATGATTAATAGGTTTTTCCTTGGGATGAGACATCGGGTTAACTTCATGCACACGTAGATAGACAGAGAGAGGGAGAGAGAAAAGAAGAAGAATGCAAGTTTTGCCTCCAATAAATCTTGGACTCTGGACCCCTTCCTTAGAAGAGAATTTGGATCACCATTCTACTACATGAAAGCAATAAAGGAATTTTTAATTGCTTCTCTCTCTCTCTCTCTCTCTCTCTCTCTCTCAAGTAAAGAGACTAATTTGTACTAGTTGAAAAAATCTCCAAATATGCCCAAATGGCGATGATTTTGAGCGCATTGAAGCAACAAACTGGAAACTTTGATAACTGAGTACAACTAGCCACATGCAAATTGGAGAAACCAAAAACCACATGAAAAACCTCTCCCAAACATAGTAAAATTTGTCCATGATAAGTTAAACAAAGAGAGGACGCACTTCCATCAAAGCACACTCTACAAACTCTCTCTCTCTCTCTCTCTCTCTCTCTCTCTCTCTCTCTCTCTCTCTCACACACACACACACACACACACCTACGAGGAGAATTTCTAATGTGTTTGTATGTGTGTGTGTGTGTGTGTGTGTACACACAAATACACACATGATGAGAATTTCTAATGTCGTAGAAAAAATCCTAAGAGACCTCAAAGATCAATCTGACCAGATGAACTCAATATCTATCTTTTAAATGGGACGGAGGGTTGGGGTGTGTGACACATCCGCATCACAACTAGTGGAAACCCCTTTCGCATTGGAAGCCTACACATTTGACATCACTAATTACATCATTTGATGCTCTCTTCCAACCCTATAAAAGAATCCTAAGCTACACACTTTGTATCCATATCATACCCTAGCATCTGGAATTCAAAGAGAGCATTAGGAAGTCAAAAACCAGGCACCTCCAGCTCCGTCAAGTAATGACGAAGTGCCTAGAGTTAACATTAATGGGGTTGACAAACAAGATGTCGATGTTATGGAAAACAAAAGGGCAAGAGGGAAAAGGGATCCAGAGATGGAATAAGAAACCAGGGCTAGAAAGGGCAAAGAGAAGGTGAATGAAGGCAAAGAGCAACCAGAGACAAGTAAGAGACGACAACATTGAAAGATCAAGCAGACAAATTTCCAATTGGGGTGTAGTCATCCTCATCTAGAGTACGATTTGGTGAGTGATGTTCAAAATCAGAAAGCTAATATTACTTATGGTCAGTTGCTTGCATTGAACCCCAAGATGAGGAGGCAGTGGTCTACCAGTGTTAGCACAAGGCTTCTTGATTGAAAGAAAGAAGCAGTTGCAAGCCTATATCGATGGTGGTACCCAGGTTTGTGTGTTGGCCAAGTCTGGTATGAAGGACATAGGTATCAAAGTTGTGGTCAAGTCCAATGTGCGAATGAGGATGGCCAACCATGCCAAAGCTCGATGTTTGTTGGGAGTGGCCCAAGATGTGAAGGTAAGAGTTATGGAAGTTGAATGCCTGTTGACTTCTTTGTTATGAAAGCATGTGAAAATGCTTACCCAGTCATCTTGGGGAGGCCATGAGGTTGTTGGAAATTGGGGCTAAACAGGATTGGGAAAAGGGGGTATTTACTCTGCCAGATCGAGAGAATGGTGGATAGATAGTGCTTGACTTGAAGACCAAGGAGAGTCATTTTAATCCAGAGGTAGAGGATGGTATAGAAGATCCAAGCACTAGTTACGAATACAAGAAAGGAATCAACCTATGATGAAGGCTCTACCAGTGTTGAAGGAGGGAAGAGTCATGACGACCTGCTGAAGCTGGACACGTATTTGTTTGGAGTTGTAGTGGATTCCTCCAAGCCAAGTGAAGGTATGCAAGTTCCAATTTGTGGTCTAGAGGTTAAAGAGGTTGAAGACATGCTAAGAGAGGATCTAACCAAGTAGGAAAAGGAAGAATATGTGGCATTGTGTGCATCCTATCCCAACCTGTTTTCCATAGAGTAGAAAGATTTGCAAGGAGCTAAAGGGGTGGAGCATGAGATTCTACTCAAGGATGGGTATAAGCCCAGGGCTCAGAAGCTGCAAAGATTGGGAGACATTCAGAAGGAGGCTCTTTGGCAAGAGATCAACAAGCTACTTGAGGCAGGTATTATCTATCTTGTGAAAGAGTCTGAGTGGGTTTCACCTATTGTTATCACACCAAATAAGAATAGGAAGTGGAGAGTATGTGTGGACTATAAGCTATTAAATGCTACTAGCGAAGCAGAACCATTACCCCTTGCCATTCCAAGATGATATTTTGAATCAAGTAGCATGGCATGAGCGGTATTCTATTATGGATGGTTTTCCAAGTTATTTCTAGATTGGTATTGCTTTGGAGGGTCAGTTGAAGACTACTTTTATTTCACCATGAGGGTGCTTTGCCTACCCACAGGATGCCTTTTGGGTAGGTGAATGCTTATGCGACCTTTCAAGACTGGATGAAAAAAGTGTTTCGACAATACTTGGGTAAGTTCGTCAAATTTTTGATGGATGATATTGGTTGTTATTATAGTTGCAAAATAGAGCACTTGTCCAAGTTAAGGCTATGATTTCAAAGATAAGACGAAGAGGGTGGACAGTTGAATCCCAAGAAGTGCAAGCGAGCCCAACCGCAAGCTCATCTTTTGGGTCATGTGGTCTCACCAAATGGCATTGAAGTAGATCCAGAAAAGGTGAAAGCTTTGGTTTTGATGGAACCTCCAACTAGTGCAACAGGTTTGGCTTCCTTTGCGCATAGGCTCAAGTATTTGGCTAGTTGTTTTGGATGCTTTCACAGTATGTGTATCCTCTTTAGAAGTTGAGCCAGTAGGTTCACTGTTTCCAGTGGACAGAAGATGCACAATTAGCCTTTGACAGGGTGAAGGAGATATTATGACAGTTGTCGACGGTTTATCCTTCTAACAATGAGGATGCTTTTATGTGGCCGTGACAGTGGGCATTGTCACCATTGGTGCAATATTGATGCAAGATGTGGGTAAGTGCTATAAGCCGATCTACTTTGATAGTCGAGTGATTAGTCCACAAGAGAGGTCATACACAAAGGCTGAGCAGTGGGTGATGACTTTGATTTTTGCTTGTCGCAAGTTCAAAATGCATTTGTTTATTCAAAGGTTTTATGTGCTCACCTCTAACAATTTGTTACCTGAAGTGGTGCTTCATTTGAAGCCACGAAGGCGTATCAGGAAGTAGGTTGCTCGAGTTGCAGGAGTTTGAGTTTGAATTCAAGATTGACCACACAAATAGATCACATTTAGTGGAAATTTTGGTCAACAAGGAGGCAAATTTACCAATCTATCCAAGGAAGACATTGCAGAGGAACCAGATTTAAAGGAAGCTTTCACTATGTGGTTTGACAGTGCTTATAGGAGAGTTGTGCAGAAAACATGAGGAGGAGTGATCATCCAAGATCCCCAAGGTACTATAATCCTCTCCAAAGCATATGATTTGGAAGGTGTTCACACAAACAATGAAGCGGAGTACTTGACACTCCATTTGGGGCTAAAGCAATGTGTGGAGTTTGGCATCTCTAGGCTGATGGTTAAAGGTGACGCTCTCTTGGTCATAAAGCAGCTTTTGGGCCAGTGGCAAGTAAAAAGAGATTCTCTCAAAATTTGTTTTTTTCCCATAAAGATGTTGTTAAAGTTTTTTGAAGCAGTGCAGTTCAAACATGCTAGAAGAGAGCAGAATCAAGAACCCGATCAATTGGCCAATAGTTGGGTGCAGGCTCAAGTGTCAAGCTTATACGTGGCACCAACCACGTGTGCACCTAGGGAGACTCTAAAGGAGATGGCTGATTTTTTGAGCACAAGGCAATGTTTGGAAGGGTTGTCAAAGTTGCCAAAGAGAAGGATTGTTCACAAGACTTGTAAATTTACTTTAGTTAGTGGTGAAGATTTGATGACATATGGACAGGATGGGGTGTTGCGAAGAGTCCTCTACAAAGAGGAAATTGGCATGGTGTTGGAGCAATGTCATGAGGAGAGCGGATATCACAGCAAGGATCAGGTACTCTTTTGTATTCTGAGAGGGTAATTTTTGGTGGTCTTCTATTGTACAGGATGTGCACTATTGGTGCAAGACTTACCACGAGTGTCGAACTATGGGTGAAAGACGACTAGTAGCCGATCCACAAGGGGCTATCATAGCTCAAGATGCGTTTGAAAAGTGGGGTTTGTATGCTATTGGACCATTGCCCACAATATATCTTGGTGGTCCATTTATTATCTTACCAGGTGGGTTGAAGCTAAAGCGGTGAAAGAGGTAAATGCTCACACCGTTTCTCAATTTGTTTTTGATTACATATGTTGCCGGTTGGGCCTTGGGTGCTCATTTCTAATCATGGCTAAGGATTTAGAAGTAAGTTGCTACGTGCACTAGTGGAAAAGCTGGGTATTCAACACATGTTTTCTTCTTCATACCATCCACAGTGCAATGGTTTGGTCGGGAGTGCAAATGGGCAGATAGTCAAGATGATTACCAAGTATGTGTACACAAAAATTGAAGAGCGGGAAGCTAATATTGACAAATGTTTGTGTTGGGTGCATTGAAAGGTATGTGGAGGATTGATAAGACTCACCAAGATGTTTTGTAGAATAAAATTACAAGTCTTGAAGCTTTGAAGATGGATTGGGAAGCAACAACCGATTTCTATGTGAAGCAATGGGAGAAAAGGGTAGTGAAGTTTAACCAACACTTGCCAAAGAAGCAGATAGAGAAGGGAGATTTGGTGATGAAGTATAAAAGCTATCTTGATTTCACTTTCTAGAAGAAGCGAATAAGGCCTTACAAGGTCTATCAGGTTTTTCCCAATGGTACATATCAACTGATGCAGTTGAATGGTCGATTTCTCAAACATAGGGTGAATGCTATGCGTCTAAAGATATATTTTGAGATAGAGAGAGAGAGAAAGCTGGTGCCAAAAATGCATCAAGTATTTGATAGAGGGGGTTGGAAAACTGATCTAAGTGGGATTCATCTACACCATGAATAATACTTTGTACATGCTAGTATTTTTTGTTTAGCTCACATTGTTTGCTAGCTTGGCAGTTTCCAAGTTCTAGCAGTCCTTTTTTTGGTTGAACATAAATGTTCAACAAGGGGGTTGGGCGATGATGCTGCAGGTAAAGTTGGTCTATGCTATGAAGAGTGCAATACAGGGGTGTGGGTGTGCTCTCAAGGGCATGCCAAAGTTGTAGGGATTTAGGGCGGATAATGATAAGAGCCATTCATAATTAAAGCATGATAATTAACTATTAAAACAACTCAAGAAAGATAATCAAATACAATGCAAAATAGATACTTGATACTTATTGACGTTTATACAAAAGTGCTCTTATATAGAGCTACATAGGCCACACAATATTGACATACAAGCTAACACGTGGTTATACATGTAGGCTAACACATGGTAGGCAACACAACACACACACACACACACACACACACACATGTAGTTTGACACATGGAGAGTGGTTACACATGGGAGTCGTTAAAACCCCCGCAATCCTAACAATCCTCCCCTTTGTGGGTTTTGGATACACAAAATAGCACTCACATATTTCACAATCGCCTCCCCTCAAACAACAAACAAGGATAAAGGAACATAAAATTGCCTCCCCTTGACACATAGAGTGTAGGCACACAAAATTTATCCTCACATGGCCTGAAGTGCTCAATTTATGGTGCACGTTGGTCTTTTCGGATCGGCAATCCGAGTTCAAACGGCCAAGTTATGAGCAATTACTGGGGGCTAGCTATGAGCCAATTGGGTTGCCTCAGTAGGTGTGCCATCAGGAGTTTTTTCAGCCTCGTCAAGGTTTGTATGGATGATATGCGGCATGAGAAGGCCATAGGAAGTTACGACATGTCAATTGGAGCTTGGATCACGGAGATACAAAAGTTTGAAATCAGGGAGCAACTGTGGTGAAGTGGAGGCATATGATTTTTACCACTTTTGGACGCATTGTTCGAGGCCACATATGAGGAGAAATGCGGCGGGGTTCTTAGGGTTTGAAGTCGGCAAGGTGGAAATCTCGCTGTTTTTTGCGGCTTGTGCACCGGGTCAATGAGCAGAAATTTGGGGGGTTTCCAGATTGGCCCCTATAAGGGGTTGCTTTGAATTGATTTTCAAGTTTTTTTGAGGGGTGCCTCAAGGGGCCACTCACGCGCAACTGCCACGTGGGCGCAAAAAAACCCATAGACAAAGTCGGGGCCTACAAGCTCGTAGTATAAATACTAGGTCGTGGGCCTCTTGGAGAGCATAAGGAGAAAGGGAGAGAATCTCCTTTGTGGTGCGGCTATGGCCGCCCGCTATCAAGCATTGCCGGTGGCAGTGCGTTTGGGTGTTGTTTGCAGTGGTCTGGTGGCGCTTTTTGCGATGCTGATGTGGCAAGCCCGTATGAGCATGTTAACACGGGGGGCCATATGGTCTCTTCCTATTGTTGAAAGAAAGCTGTAGTTCGCATACAACACGCTAAAAAGAGGGAAGTCAACAAAAGTAAAAAAAAGGCTAAAAATAACCTACTTGCGGGCACATCTTTTTGTATTTGGGGGGTCCTTTTGGAGAGCCTCTATAGAAGAGAAGAGGGCTGTGTTTGGGGAAGAAGAAGGAGCTCCATGAGCATTGTATCGGCATTTTTCGAAGAATCAAGCAAGCCCTATCCCCTTTTTTGTTGTGGATCCCCCCATCCCCTTCCTGTTTCTGCTGTTTACTCTCTTGGTGTGTGTGTGTGTGTGTGTGTGTGTGTGTGTGTGTGTGTGTGCGTGTGTAGGTTACAAGAGACCAGGGCTCATCACAAATGGAGAACAGGTTATCGTCTTCTAATTAATGAAAAAGCTAGGAATTGATCATAATACATAGGCATGCCATTTACAAATCATAGAGAGATTTTTCTTGCAGAAGCTTTTAGGGTAAGGGTTTCCTCTATACCTGTCACCATCACAACCAACAAGAAAAATATTCCATAAGTTAGTGGAAGACAGGTGTCACAAAGAAAAACCCACGTGCTATAGATGTCAACCAAAAAATGCATTGCAAACAAAAATTCCTTATGATAGGAGGCTGGCACCTGGGTAATGCTCTCCATAGCTATTGGATTGTGTTGAATGTAGGAAAAGGGGCCCAATAACTGCTCTGTGAAGCCAAGGGTGGTGTTGTCATACACAAGCACTTGAATGTAGCAAGTCTCTTCTTGCACTAGGTCCATAAAACGCACCTCTTTTAAAGCCATAGCCATGCATGCACAAGGTAGTGGTGGAGTGGCGCCACTCCTCAGCCGCCAGAAAAAACATTTTTTTGTGGGGGCTACTATATGTAGGAGAAACCATATAAGCGCAGGGCATATCTGCCAAGTGATGGGGGAAAATGCTCATCGCGCCAAAATGATGGTGTTTCCACATGTATAATAGGCATGCATGAGATAATAATGTACTAAGCCCCTTCTAAGCTTTTCCAAAATTTCTAAGGGGTTTTTGTTTTTACAAGGGGAGTATCCCATGGACCAAGAGAGATTCTTAAAGACAAAATGTTTTATTATTGGTGCGCCTGCCCATGTGATTATAAACAAATGTTTTATAGGCAGTATGTGTGTGTGTGTGTTGCCCGCGGTGTTCTTTTGTGTTTGAGAGAGAGAGAGAGAGAGAGAGAGAGAGAGAGAGAGAGAGAGAGAGAGAGAGAGGTGCGGTGGTAGCGTGTGTGATTGAAGCGGTAAGGGTAGTGTATGGGCTTGGATTCTCCAAAGTGTGTGTTGTGTTGTTGGTGAGCAATGTAGAGGGTGTGTTGTGCAAATTGTGTTGTTCTGAAAGCGTGTATGAGAGGAGTGGGTGATGTGAGTACCTTGGGCTATAAAAAGGAATCTGTGTGTGTTTTTGGATGTGTTCCCATTCCCCCTCTCCAACATGAAGAAAATGGCGTTATGTGATGTTTGGGAAAAGTGTGTCTCAACTTAGAATTGTGCCCCTTGAAATTATGTTTCTTTGAAATCCAAAAATGCCGGTCAAGAGGAAGAGGAAAATGAAAAATCCTGTATATATATGGAGGAAAATAATGTAAAATTCATGAAATTAGCTCAATTTCCTCTTGGGAAACCCATACAAAGGAAATGTGTATGGTATAAATACATTTTCCATAACACTGGCATTATGTGTAAATGTATGGCATGGTATTCAAAATGTTGATGGAAACTCCGTGCTTATATTGGCGAAATCAACAAATTTTATCTAATTTCAATGGAAAATCTTGTAGAATGTCGAAGCTTTGTCTAAAATATAAGCTAAAATTACAGATTACCTCTATGTAAAGTAGATAAGGAAAGCCTCATCACACTACCTAACACGTGTCTTAATGACCCCATGGCAGTGGGATCGACGATCACGGACTCGCTATAGAGATCGTGAGGAGGATGGGCGATGGAGAAAAAGTCAGTGCATTGACCCGCTCCCCCCCCGTGTGGGGTTGCTTGTCCCCAAGGTGAAGCCACTCTCTGATAAAGTGAACTCGGACAGAGGCAAAAGCAAACACGGACCAAAACAGTAAACATGGACAAAAAAAGTAAACAAAGACAAATCGGATGGCGTTCGAGCTTCGTGGGAAATGTGCTTCATTTCAGTGCCGTAGATCCCACCGCTTATACTTCATTCAATATCCCGTGTTAGATAGTGCTGAGACAAAGACATGGTCTTTTTAAATCATCAATTTCCTATTGGCCATTTCCCCCCATTGCCATGCATACGAGGTCCAAAATTATTTGATGGCCGCTTGTTGTGCCATTGAGTGGTGTGACACACTATCAAAGCCTTGTCATCTCAAATGCATGGAGGCATTAGCAGCACTTAACATTACAATCACGTGTGTGACGCCCTCGTTCTGGGCGTCGCGGAAAAGGGGCCGCGCCGGCTCACCTGCGATGCAAACGGGACCTGCAGGCAAGCAAACGCATGTACAAGAACGCAACTTGAAAACTGAACGCAAGAGGGACACGAGAGTGAGGGACGCGAACGAATGATCAATATCATAAGAAAGTGCCGAATACAAGGGATGCAAGTAATCACATGAAAACGGGGCTGGCAAGTTGGGGGAAGTGGCACATACTTCCCTTATATACACCCCCGGTTTGAGAGAGCTTGACGCCCACGTCAAGCCGGGGTTTTGAGAGGTGCCGATACAAAAGTTGATGCCGAGGTTTTGGGGCGGATATTTACAAGGGGAGGAGGGGAGTTAGATGTTGCCACCAACATGTCTAGCTACCTAGGGTGATGCTAGTTACAAGTGGGGGGGAGGACTACTCTATGTTGTTGTCATGTAGGGTGTTGTCCTCCTCTTTAGTGGGCATGTTGTAGAAGCGTAGCACAAGGGGCCTTCCGAGTCGAAGCATGATTTCTTCAGGTACCCAAGTGCATTCCGTCATGGGGCGGTTGCGCCACTTGACATAGAAAAGTTGTCCCCAGCGCCCAAAGCGCGACTTTAGGATGGCCTCTGGCTCATTTGGCGGGCCATCCTTTACATATTCGGGGAGGCTTCTACCATAGGTGTTATCCGGCACAAACCTTTTGAGTAGACTTACATGGAAGGCGTTGTGGATGTTGATGTGTGATGGGAGATCCAGCTTGTAGGTGATGTCATTGTAGGACTTGAGCACTTTGTAGGGCCCATAGTAGCGGTGGTTGAACTTCGGGGAGAGGCCTTGAGGGAGGGTGATATTCTGGGAGCTGACGAGGACTAAGTCACCTTCTTGGAAGAGTTCGGCAGGCCTTCGCTTTTGGTTGGCGTACTTGGCGATGCGTACCTTGCTTTGCTCGAGACTCTTCTTTGCCCTTTGCATGCGGATTTGCCATTGTTGAAGAAACTCTTCACATTCAAGATCCTGGGCATGCACATCGTCGGTTGCCAGTGCAAGAGGTGTGATGACTTCTTTACCTGTGGAGAGCTCGAAGGGGGTGTATCCAGTGCTGCTATGGATGGAGTTGTTGTAGTGGAATTCCAGGACGTCCATGTATTCGAACCAGTCCTTCTGATCTGCTTTGACGTAGTTGCGGATGTAGTCTTCAATGCCTTGGTTGACTCTTTCAGTTTGGCCATCGGTTTCTGGGTGGTAGGCTGAGGAGAAGCGGAGCTGGGTGCCTAGCAGCTTGAAGAGCTCGCGCCAGAGGTCGCTGAGGAAGCGGGTGTCGCGATCAGAAACTATGGCTAAGGGGAGGCCGTGGTATTTGAAGACTTTGGCGAAGAAGTGTTTGGCGACCTGGTAGGCGGTGACGGGAGGCTTTGCAGGTATGAAGTGGGCTTGCTTGGTGAAGTAGTCGACGACCACCATGATGGTAGTGTGGCCGTGGGAGGGGGGGAGGTCGACGATGAAGTCCATACTTACCATGTCCCAAGGCCTGGAGGGTGTTGGCATGCGGTGGAGGAGGCCAGCAGGCTTGACTCTTTGAGCTTTGACCAGTTGACAGGTTGGGCAGGTGCGCACGTAGTCGATTACGTCGTCCTTCATTTTTGGCCACATGTAGTGTTGATGGAGTTTGTCATAAGATCTCTTCTGTCCACCATGTCCAGCTAGCTTGCAATCATGAGCCTCCCACATGAGGTATTTCTTTAGCTCCGGATCATTGGGGATGTAGATTTTTCCATGCACGTAGAAGAGGTTATCTCTGACTTCAAAGAGACCCACTGCTGTTTTCCCAGAGATGTGGTCGTTGAGCATGCGGAGGACAGCAGGATCAGCTTTCTGAGCGTCGAGGATGCGTTGGCGTAGAGTGCTGGTTGCTGTGGAGATGGTTGTGAGGGTGGGCATTCGACTGAGGGCATCTGGCATGACATTTGTACTACCTGGTTTGTGGATGATGTCGATGTCGTATTCTGCCAGGGTATCTTGCCACCTAGCTTGCTTGGGGGTGATTTTGGGCTGTGTCTGGAAGTACTTGAGGGAGATGTTGTCAGTGTAGACCTTGGTGTGTTTGTCTTGGACATAGTGTCGCCACTTTCGGAGGCAGTGGATGACAACGAGCATTTCCTTCTCATGGGTGGTCCATCTGGTCTCCACATCTGTGAACTTGTGGGACTCGTAGGCGATGGGTTGATTCTCTTGCATGAGGACACCGCCAATGGCACCATCGGAGGCATCCGTGTGGACTTCAAAGGGTTTGGTGAAGTCGGGTAGTCGGAGGACGGGGGTACTACACATGGCTATCTTCAGGTTCTCAAAGGCCTCTTCTTCTCTGGAGGTCCACTGAAAGGGTTTGTGGCCTTTGGTGATCTCTGTAAGTGGGGCGGCAATCTTGCTGAAGTCGCGGATGAAGCGGCGTGTGTACTGACAGAAACCCACAAATTCGCGAACTTCTTTGATGGATGTCGGAGGAGCCCACTTGATGACGACGTCGACTTTCTTGGGGTCCACCATAATGCCTTTGGACGTGGCGATGAAACCCAGGAACTCGATTTTCTAGACAACAAACTCACATTTCTCTAGCTTTGCATAAAGTTGATGTTCCTGGAGGCGCTAGAGTACTGCGGCGACATGCTTCTGGTGCTCTTCTAAGGTCTTGCTGTAAATGAGCAGATCATCGATGTAAGTGATGAGAAAGTCGTCAATCATGTCACGGAAACTGTCGTGGATTATTCTGCAAAAGGTGCCAGGATCGCCGGTGAGACTGAAACCCAGGACAAGCCATTCCCAGAAGCCGTAGCGTGTGCGGAAGGCGGTCTTCGCAATGTCTTTAAGAGCAATGCGGACTTGGTGATAGCCTGAGCGGAGATCGATGCGCGTGAGGTATTTGGCACCCTGTAATCTGTCCAGGAGGTCTTCCATGAGGGGGATTGGGTACTTGTTTTTGATAGTTATTTTGTTGAGGGCCCGATAATCCACACAGAGCCGCATCGAGCCATCTTTCTTCTTGACGAACAGAACGGGGGCCCCAAAAGGAGAGCTGCTGGGCCGGATGAAACCTTGATCCTCCAATTCCTGGAGTTGCTTCTTGAGCTCTTTTAGCTCGGTGTCGTTCATACGGTAGGGGGCCTTTGCCGGGGGTGTGCTTCCTGGGATGAGGTCAATTTCATGTTGAATTTGACGGGGAGGGGGTAGGCCCGGGGGGAGTTATGGAGGCATGACATCCTTGTACTTCTGGAGGATGGGGGTAAGGGAGGGGTCACCCACTTTGGCTTGCTCGATGGTGATGGAGTTGAGCCTTGCTGTGGGCTGCTCCTTTGCTTGCATGATGCAGAGGTGAACCTGAGCTTCTTTCTTGAGAGCCCGCTCTGCTTGCTTTGCACTCATGAGATTGAGTCTGGGGGACGAGTGCTCTGGAACTTTCTGTTTGCCTTTCATCGCTGCTAACTGAGCAGGGTCATGGCGGTTGATGGGAGGTGGGTTGGTTTGAAGATGCACTTGGCGGGTGAAAGCTTGCTTTGTTGTGAGTCTGGCGCCTTGTACTGTCACTGCTTTGCCCTGATTATTCAGCAGTAATTGGTCCACCTTCATGCCTAGGAGTGCAATGAGGTACTTGTCGTTGAAGGAGAGACCAATGATTGCCTCAAAGTCGTCCATTGGGACCACTATGAAATCAAGTCGACATGTGAATTCACCCATCTCGATCTTGACTTGACGAGCTGCCTTGACATTGTTATCCTTTTCTTGGGCAAACTTTACTGTCGTTTCATTGACGGTGGTGAGACGTAGGCTCAGGCGCGCGGCACATTGTGGCGAGAGAAAATTGTGTGTGGCGCCTGAGTCTACCATGATCCATTGCGGCTGGGATCCAATTGTTGCTTGGACATATAAATTGTGAATGTTCGTTATCGCCGCTGCCATGCATTTCGGGTGGAGGGAAACTGCTCCAATCCGGGGTTGCTGGTTAGCAACAGGGCTAGCCAGTTCTTCGACGCTTATTCGGGGGGGGGGGGGGGGGGGGGAGGGTGGTTCTTCTATTTGGAGGGTGTTGACCCTGCTAGATGAGGAGGCTGCTTGATTGTGTTTGCGTACACAAGCGTAGTAGGGGCCATGAGCAATCCTGCAGTCACTGCACGAGACGCGATCGGGACGCGGGTTGTTATTGTTGCCTTTGTAAGTATTGGGGGCAAAATTGCTAGACGTGGTGCTGTAGGAGTTGCTCGCCAAAGAGCTGCGTGGTGGTGAGCGGGGTTCGTTGCTTTTGTTATTGGGTATAAATTCGCGGCCTCGCCCGGCGGGTGGGTTAGGCCAGTTATTGGGGGCAAAATGGTTGGGGCAAGGGTTATTGGGAGGAAAACCTGGGGTTGAGCTTGTGTCGCGTAGTTTTTCGGCCATATTGGCGGCCACTTCCCAGGTGTTGGGATTCTGCTTCTCTACCTCGCGGCGGGCCCAGGGCTTAAGGCCGTACAGGAAGCCATGTAACCTGTTTGCTGTGTGCATCAATGGAAGTTGGAGCATGAGTCGCCGATATTTGACAATGTAGTCTGATATGTGGCCGTCTTGGCGTAGATCGCGCCAGGAATCCCTGACTTTGTTTCCTTCATTCTCTGGGACAAAGTAGTTAAGCATGTCTCTTTGTAGGTCTTCCCAGTCCTCCCAGTGCTTTGATGGCTGTTCAGTGAGGAACCATACATAGGCGTCGTCGGCTAGGAAAGTTTTGGCCACTTGCACCCACCTGCGTTTGCCTATGTTGTTCCACTGCATGTAGTCTTCTACCTCGCTGAACCACTTGTTGAGTTCCAGTGAGGTGCGGTTGCCTTTGTATTTCTCTGGGGGACTGGGTCTGAACTTTCCCAGTCTGTTTTCATCTTCTAGAGTTCTCTCAGGGCTGTAGTAGCGCCCTTCACTTCGGTCATCTAGGTAGCCTTCATCTTCGTCGACTGTCTCTAATCTTCCGGGCCGCGGTCGTCTTTGTGTGTTTCGCCGCGTGTTGACATTACTAGGACCCGGGTGGTCTTCGTATCGCTGGCCTAGCTGTGTTTGCAGTAGGTCGCTCAGATTGGCGGACATCACGTTGATTTGGTGTTCTACGGAGGCCATGATGCGGGCCTCCAGTCTTTCTTCCATTGAGTCTTGGTGGTCTGGTCGCGGCTTCTTCTCTTTGTTCTTCTTTGGGGCTGTATGCGGTTCCGGTTCCGTCCTGTATCCTTCTTCATCTTCTTGATTTCCCGCCATAGGGGTGCTATTGTGGCCGGAGCCGAGGAAAATTCAAAAATATCGAAAAACTGAAAAACTGCGAGAAAACGGCTTGAAAACGCTAAAAACTGTGAAACAGCGCAAAACGGGGTCCAAAACGATGAAAACCGCGAAAAACGGCTCAAAAACGGTGAAAACCGGTCCCAAACGATATAAGATGGGGCAAAACGAGGTAAAACGTTGAAAAACGATGGGGAACGTGGAGAAACGCGTCAAAACGGGGCAAGAATGCGGAGAACTCGGTGAAAACGGGGCGAAACGCGGGTCAAACGAGGCAAAATGGTGAAAAACTATGGGGAACGTGGAGAAAACGCAAGGAACGGGGCAATCACGCAAGGGACGTGGTGAAACGGGGCAAAACGGGGCAACACGGGCCGATAACGCGGAGAAAACGTGGAAAAACGAGGCAGACGGGCCGAAAACGTGGTGACAACCATGGGCCGCGGGCCGACGTCGGGTCGGCGGGGACTCGAGCCGAAGCTCTGATACCAAGTGTGACGCCCTCGTTCGGGGCGTCGCGGAAAAGGGGCCGCGCCGGCTCACCTGCGATGCAAACGGGACCTACAGGAAAGCAAACGCATGTACAAGAACGCAACTTGAAAACTGAACGCAAGAGGGACACGAGAGTGAGGGACGCGAACGAATGATCAATATCATAAGAAAGTGCCGAATACAAGGGACGCAAATAATCACATGAAAACGGGGCTGGCAAGTTGGGGGAAGTGGCACATACTTCCCTTATAACGTGAAGTGTTTACAACACTTGGGGACATTGGACAAAGGCTCTTCAAGTGCTATAAACGTTTACTTGGATGCATATTTTACAGAGCAGTGCTAAGGGCATGGTCACGTGAGGCTTAGTTTCAACTAAGTCTCGATCATTTCTGACAGAGGCGCAGGAGCGTTCACCGCCTACAATAGGTAGAGAGAGGAAGAACCTTGCACAGGCAGGAGAGAGAAGCCTAAGGTTGACCTGCTGTGGACGGGCATAGTTGTGTGACTATGCCTTTTTAGGCATAGTTAGTGTACAATGCTGGTCGACGCCTGTGAAAAGCTGCCTCACGTCAGAATTGGTCTGCTCAGGTTACGAAAAACTAAGCCTCGCGTGACCATGGCCTAAGGCAACCGACGATTTTCGCATGCAACAAGTAGTCAAAAATAAAGAAATGGATATCAATTTGCACTTCTTCTTGCACAATATATGCCGCATGAGAACAAGTAGTCTTTGTAGCTTCTACACACATCTAACAACCACTTCTTTAGTTGTTACGATTGACATGGGATATGTGGCTAAGATTAAGCGTTGCAGATCATGGCACTCTCGACCATTGGATCCTAGAGGCGAACTGAGGGTAAACTAGGGGCATTGGATGGGTGGCATTAATCTCAGCAATGAATCCCTTTAGAGATGCACACAAGATAGTGACGAGGCCAAGTGTGGCACATTTACACTCTATTAGGGAGCGGTCACACAAGACCTAACTATCGATAATTGATAAAGGTGCACAACTATGCATGACGGTGCTCTCAACCTCCTCCCTCATGGTCATGCATCGAGTGTTTGATTCAATTTACCAGCACATGGAGGTCTACACAAAAATTTACCGCAATTAAGGGGTTAACGTGGACCCACATGGGCTACTTTGCTACAGAATTGACACCATTGGCTCGCCATCGCAAGGCTGTGAGGTCGACTTGGGAGTTGCAAGTGCTGACAACCGCTTTCATTACTTAACAATCCACCTGTTGCTAAATCTAACTATGCCAAAATAGGCATAGTTGCAAAACGAAGTGCACAATAGAACTATGATACTATCGCTGCCTTGCTTGACCATGACTGAGGCATGGTTATTGGTAAAAGTTACTGATAACTCCGGCTCGTGAGATCCCTACCTTACGAGGTTCCCTCCAAGACAAAATTTAAAATTGAGCTGGTGATGAGACCTTACAAACGACCTTCGGACAAGCAAAGAGCATCATCATCGTCCACTACCAAAGTTCAGAATAAAGTCCCTTTTGCGCAAACTCTCTCTGTCGGTATATTTTTGCCTGCCCTTTTCGGTTCGCGTGCCTTTGAGCCCAGCTTACGTTTCAAAGTCTCTCCCCTGTTCTGCGCTTCTGGAGCTCGCGATTACAGCTGAAAACCTTCCCCTCTCTTGCTTGTTTTCTTCTGAAGAGTGCGTCTTCTTCTTACGGTTTCTCTCTTCTTATTCTTCTTCTTCTTCATCTTCTTCTACTATAGCACCGCTTTACTGGGTTTTCTACGAGGTTCATTGTCACAATGCCTAATGCCATTGTGCTCTCCAGCCTGCAAGCATGATTATAAGCAGCTCTACAAATAGCTGCAGCTGCAATGGCCAATTCCCGCTTGTCGGCAGCTGATCGAGCAATTCTTCAGAAGTGCCTGTCGAGCTCTTCTCCTTCCCCATTTGGCCGCCCAAAGCGAGCCAATTCCAGCAAGGAGGATGGTCCAGGTAATGTAATCCCCCTTAATGGACTGCTTTTGAGCTGGAATATTCTGCATCTACCTGGTAGGAAAGGAGCCGAGCACAGTTTTTGTTGTGGGCTCAGAAAAAAAGGACAGATGACCAGGAAGTAGTGAGTATTGTACCCTCAGCTTGAAATTTTCAAAAGATTTTTCAGAGAGAGAGAGAGAGAGAGAGAGAGAGAGAGAGAGAGAGAGAGAGAGAGAGAGACAAATGTGAATATCTTTACCATTGAGAGTGACAAGATCTAGTGACTGATGCAACTTAACGTGCTTAACGTGAGCCAACTCAGAACACGTTAGAAAAGAGTGTAAGCTAACCTTAGATAGGCACGTAATTTTCTGATCAAGCATGGGTTGAGACTCCAAGGCAGTATTTATAGCCATGGTGCAATTTGGTACATCAGATAGTCAACAATTGCACAATTGTGATTTTCATAACCATCAGATTAGTTGTTGAAACTTATCACTAATGAAAAGACAATAGCTGTAAGGAAATACTTGAGACAACCTGAGAATACCAAGAGAGATGAGAACACCTCAAAACTTGATTACGCTACTTCGTAAGTTTATTTTCAAGGTCATGGGGAAGAGAGTAGGTGTGATGCCCGGTTATGATAGTTGGATGTAGGTGTGATTGGAACACTCTTAGGTAGCTCCATGATTGGAACACTCTTAGGTAGCTCCAATCAAGTGGAGATAGCCAAAGAGCTTCCCGTGAAGATAAGGCACTACACATTCAACTTCAGTGGGGGAGAGGGAAACAAACTTTTGACTCTTTGTTTGTGATGATATGGGACGAGAGCATGGACACATAGACAAATGTGGATTAGTAGTAGGGATCATCACTTCCCCAATTAGTGCGAGTGTGGCTAGATAATTGTAAACGAGTGAGACAATAATTTGAAGAAAAATCAAATAGGGAAGAGAATGACATGCAACTTTGTTGTGGACACGATATAGTATTGTGAGTGTACAAGAGGATATGATTTGTGTAACATAGGTGTCACGTGACACATCCCAACCCTATGTGTCCGTGGACAAGCTACACCACAGTAGGGTTCAATCAGTTCAGTCAAGTCTAGATTAGCAGTGATCTGGCACTTTTGTGAGTCTAGTCGTAGACCGTGCATGCCCAGTCACTTAGCATAGATGCATATCCTTCGGTTGCACATAGCATGATCATCGGAATTCCCATTAGAATCCATTAGCATCAGTTAGGGAAATTTTCCAGTGCATTTAGCCTATTTTTCTATTTATTGGTTATTTTCACTTATTATTTTTAAGTGACTTTCCAACAAAAGTAGGTAGGGCAATTTTGCTAAGTTAACATAAAAGCAAACCCAAGTTAGCACTTTCTGGCAGAAGAGGCAGCAGGAGCTTCCCGCTCAACAGGCAACTTCTCAGCAGAACCCCCCCCCGCAGTAGACCCTCGCCAGACCTCCACCCCATCCTTGGCGCTCCCTTCCACAGCAGGCCATTGCCATCGATCATCAGCACCCTAGCGTTTGCAGATCCCTGCCATCGCCAGCAGAATCATCAACTTCCCTAGCGTTTTCCCAAAACAGCCCAATCAGCGTTTTTGGATTGCAGATGCAGATCAGCCTAGCGTTTTTGGCTAGCAGCAGGACCCATCAGCGTTTTTGATTCTCAGCCTTACCGCAGCAGATACACACAGTTTTCAGCCTTAGACAAAGTAGTAGATCAGCCCCAGATTGGTTGCAGATGATCCCCCATTTTCAGCCATAAAAACACAGCCAAAACAGTCATTTTCAGCCACCAAAACAATCCCGAAATTCAGCGATTAGAAGATCCCAGATTTCAGCCACGGAGTCGTCGTCGTCATCACCGTCGTCATCATCGGCATAGTCCAACTTGCATCTGTCCATTGCATTTCGCATTGTACACCTTTGTGCAATCAAAGTAGACCACTCTCGCCGACGAGAGTGGGGCCTTCGGAGGAGGGTTTTACAACCTCTCGGTGTCGTATCTTTTCTCTCTCCTTCTCTCAGTCTCATTCATTTGCACGCACAATCCATTCACTTTGTTCGTGATCATAGCACTCTACAAGACGGAAAGCTCTCTCTTTCCCTAAAAACTAAAAGGAACCTTGAGCAATAAAGATCACTAATCTTGAGAAAATACAACATTCATTCCGCTGCACCTAACATTGGTATCAGAGCTTTGGAAGTGTTCTGCATTACTCAAGGAAAGAACCACAAGAACCACAAGAATTTTTTTGCTTGTTGCGATCGCACGAACCCAAGTTTACTTGGGCGTGGCGATTCCTAATCGTGTTTTGTTGAAGAGTGACAGGAATCCCAAGAAAGAAGGGCTTGTCCAACCTCCCCTTGTGTCTCTTTTCACTCATTGAGAGCGGACCGTGCACTTAGCGGCCGGCCAATCGACGTGAGGTGGGAAAAAGCAACCTTGGTGTGAGCGCAAGGACGCTAAGGAGTGCACACACAAAAAGGAGGAGAACTCGGGTGAAGAGAAGATCCTTCTCCAACGCGATTTGCAAGCGAAAGAAAACCTCAAGAACCCCAAGAACCCAAGACCCTCAAGACTCAAGATCCTCAAGAACCCAAGTTCCTCGTGGACTTACGAATCCAAGATCCCAAGAACCCACAAGAACCCACGATTGCAGAATGGTCATCACTCGAAGCGGAATGGATACTTCTCTTGGAGGTGATGAGCATGAGAGAGGCGAAGAAGAATTTTCCCCGCCAGGAGGTTTTTCTGACCCTTTCCCATCTACGACAACGATTGCACTAACTCCAATGGAGGAGTTGAAGCTGTTGTTTATGGAATAGACTTTACAACGCAAAGCAAGACATGCCGCAAGAATGGCAGCCATAGCGCGTGAGTACGAGCAAGCACGCTTGGAAGCCAAAGAACGACAAGCCAAATTTGATCGTGAATTCAAAGAAATGGAACGTAGACACACAGAAGCCGAAGCAGAAAGACAAGCAGCGAACAAAGCAAGACAAGCAGAATTTGATCGCGAGATCAAAGCAAGAAGGGAAGAGCGCTTGCGACTCTTTTCTCAAGCTTAGGCACATATGCACGAGAATCGGGATAAGGAGACTCTCTTAATCTCTTCTTCTCCAAAGCATGATACACAGGATTTGCATGATTGTGTGAAGCATGATGATGATTTGATTGACCATGATACGCATGATGATTTGAATGACAAGCATGATGATTTGGATGACAAAGATAAGCATGATGATTTGAATGATATTGCTAAGCATGATGATTTGGATGACAATAAGAAGCATGATGATTTGCATGATCAAGATGTGATTTCTCACAAGTATGATGAGTTGCATGAAAAAGATGTGATTGTTCACAAGGATGATGTGTTAGTGGATGCTTTTTCTAGCGAAGCTAACCTCGTTGTAGATTCGAGCAGTCACGAAGATCTGATCTTGGCTTTCGAGTCGAGGTCCAACGAACCTCCGCAGGACGATTCGATCATTCAAGAAGAAGCGATCTTGGCTCTCGAGCCTAGGTCCACAGAACCCCTTCAGGAAGAAGCGATCTTGGCTCTCGAGCCTTGGTCCAAAGAACCCTCACATGAAGTATTATGTGTTCGCATGATTGGTACGCACGCATTGTTCGAGTGTTTCATTCGTGATCGTTTCCTGTATTTTAGTCAGCATCGTTATGTGATCCGTTTTACTAGGCATGACATATTGTATGTTGAGCACGTTTCTCTCATGGATGAGCACGAATGTATGCGGATTGTTCATGAAAAGCTGAAAAGTTTGTATGTAAGGAAGTCACATTCCATCTCTCTTCCTTGGCATGACACAGTTTCCGAAAGATCACATGATTGTATGAGCACCAAGCATGGGCATTTCCATTGTGATTTGCCACAGTTGATTGATTTCAATCAAACAGAAAAGATTCGAGCGCATTGTTTGCATGTGTTTGATGAACGGGTTGCCACTCCGTCTCTATGTTCAATTCAACGATTAGAAGATCCCAGATTTCAGCCGCGAAGTCGTCGTCGTCATCACCGTCGTCGCGACGAGAGTGGGGCCTTCGGAGGAGGGTTTTACAACCTCTCGGTGTTGTATCTCTTCTCTCTCCTTCTCTCAGTCTCATTCATTTGCACGCACAATCCATTCACTTTGTTCGTGATCATAGCACTCTACAAGACGGAAAGCTCTCTCTTTCCCTAAGAACTAAAAGGAACTAAAGATCACTAATCTTGAGAAAATACAACATTCATTCCGTTGCACCTAACAATAGGTCTAGATGTGTGCATGGTATAATAGTTATTGTGAAAAAGCCATTTAAAGCTCCCCAATGCATTGGGTATGTATCGTGATGATTGGGTGAAGGGTACCATGTGTCTGCCATACCCAATGCATCCGCTTTGCAAAATGGAAATTTAAGCTTTTTTCTAGTGGCTCAGGTGATTGATCTTCAACATTGTCTTCATCGAGAACGGAGGTGAAGCAAGTGGCATTTTAATTTTTTTTAAGTTTCTAATTCATCAATGCCAAAGGTAATTGGATAGTGAGAGGGTATTCCATGGTTGGGAAGCAAACCCAACAAATAGATGCAAGAAGTGGCAAGTATAGGGTTGATAGAGGGGCCTCGATGCCAGATCGATCTTTGTAGTTGACAAAAATGCTTTTCATCGCACTAGGTGCGAGTTTGAATTTTGGAAGAGGGAGGCCTATCCAAAGCATAGGAAGAAGAGCTAAGAAAATGCAGACATGTGAAATGCCAAGATGGAGTGGCCAGGTTTGTAGCAGTGATGAGCCAATTTTGCATGTAGCAGGTGGCAATAGGCTGCTCCCCCCCAATAAGCAAAAGCAAGATGAGTGTTGTAAAACTGTCCCAACAACTTCTATAACTGTGTGATTCTCTCTTTTTGCAACGCCATTTTGCGACGGGTGGTCGCGCATAGTGAACTCGTGATGAATCTGGGGGTCATGTTACAGATGATGGTATTTGCAAGAAGTATACTCTCCCATTGTCATTGCAAAGCATCGATGATCTTGCTGATTTTCAACTTTCAGCTTAAAGCGACGAAACATGCCGATGGTGGAGGCTTTATGAGGCATAAAATAGATAGATGTAAGGTGCAGCATTATGCTGCATCCTGATCCACTTCAAGAGGGTTGATGTGGATGTTTATCACCCAAGCCAACAGTGGCGCGACAAAACATTGGAAGCTAGATTGAGGTGACTGTACTTGTGCTCTAAAGTTTAAACCTTTTCGCCTTGGTCTGCAATGATGTAAAGAGGATCTGATGAAACCCACAAGGTATGTTCTTGATTAAACAGTAAAGACCATCACATTGTGGGAATGTGGTAGGTACTTCGCATTTCCCTTTTGGTCCTTGAGTATCTCTCACTAAAAAATAATATCTGAATAGTGCTAAGAGAGCTTTGTAATGCTGTAGATACGGATGCTCCGGTTCGAACAATGCCTTGCATGCTTGTATGGTAGCAGTTTGGAGAGCTTTGAATATGACCTAGTACTCGGCTGCAAGGAGGGAAAGTTGGTTATCTCCATTCATGTCCTAGATGTGCCGCTGTCAAAGTGTCCCCTGACTTTAGGAAAAATTTTTAGCGTTTCGTGAATCATGCCGATAGGTATGTCATCACGAAGGACGACTTCAGCTAGTGATATTACACCCAAGTTGTCCAATTGGTCATGTGAGAGAACATCTGTAAGAGATGGCTTGGGTTGCTGCATGTGAAAATTGAGGAAAAATTTTGTTTTGTGTTTTGTTTTGTTTTGTCAGGCTTTGTAAGTTCATGACTGATCAAGTGACTCATTGCTTTCCTTTTGCCTTTTGGATCCTTCTCCTGTGCACTTGAGCTACCACTGTCTGAGCTTGAGTTGGAATCTGCAGCTGATGCCGAGGCCTTGTAACTTTCGTCAGATTTGACACTGGATGACATATTCGTGACCCCATGGTTGCTAGGATCTGATTCCGCTTTAGTTTCATAATTGGCCTGCCTGTGTGGTTGAGGCCTTTTCCTCGACAACAATTTTTTGCCTCCTACCATAGCCACCTGATTGACGACTATCTGTAAACATTGTAGCAGTATTTTTTCAAAACCCCAAAAGCTTATAGCAATGAGCTCACTGCACACTAGATTCTGTTAGGTCCACAAGAGCATACAAAAAAAATAATCCCCAGGATCATACATATATCAATACATCACCGTATGAC
The DNA here is from genome assembly GCF_014529385.1 of Adiantum capillus-veneris. Classification (NCBI taxonomy): domain Eukaryota; kingdom Viridiplantae; phylum Streptophyta; class Polypodiopsida; order Polypodiales; family Pteridaceae; genus Adiantum; species Adiantum capillus-veneris. The sequence continues at coordinate 126,998,685 of NC_140932.1, forward strand.
CCATGCAGCAATCGCAACTCTGTATACAACATGATCCCGATTTCTGTGCTGCTGAAAGCTGGTATCTTGAAAATCTGATTGAGAGCAGGTGAATTTCGATGGCGAGGACGCGAGCGCAGTATGGACGGATTGTGTGTAGAGAGGTGTAGAGAGCCGAGTTGATCGGGCCAAGCACCGTGAGCAGGGCCGAGGATGTAGATTAATGTGCAGGTAGACTCGTTTAAGGTTTGGTCGAGGGTGATGGTTGGAAAGGGCGAGAGGGGAGAGGCGAAGGTGGGTGGGGGCCGAAAGGTGAATAGGGCGAGGGTGAGGGGCGAGGGGTTAGGCGGCGAGAGGTAGATAGGGGGCGAGAGATAGATAGGGGTGGACAGGGGCGAGGGCTGGTGGGGGGGGCGAGGGGTAGGGACTAGAGGTGGGTGGGGGGGTGAGGGGTAGATAAGGGGCGAGGGGTAGGGACTAGGGACGAGGGGTGGGTAGGGGGGGCGAGGGCAACAGGTAGGGGCGAGCAGAGGGCGAGGGGTGGGTAGGGGGCGAGGGGTAAGGACTAGGAGCGAGGGGTGGGTAGGAGGGGCGAGGGGTAGGGACTAGGGGCGAGGGGTGGGTAGGGGGGGCGAGGGGGCAGCAGGTAGGGCGAGCAGAAAGGATAGGGGGCTAGGGTTAGGCAGAGTAGGTTTTAACGTCCTAGGAACAATACCAAGAAAAATCAAAGATCTATCTGACGAGAGTTGAACCTCGGACGTTGAACAAATCCACAAGGATAGAGAGGCAGTAGAGACGAGATTTCCTTTTAACAAATCCACAAGGACAGAGAGGCAGTAGAGACAGAGAGACACAGAGATAGAGATACAGATAGAGACATAGAGACAAAAACAGGAGGATGACAATCCAATCTATGAGTGAATTCAAATAATTAAATAGAACAAGCTGGATCATAGTAGGACTCCAAAAACCAAATTATATCAATGAGATAAGAGCAAAATGGATGCACACAATAAAAGTAGGAGAATTTGAAAGATAACACTGATTACAACTGAGATGAGAACTGATATGAAGAAGACTTGAGAATAGGGAAAAATGGAAAGCTGGAGATAGCTGAGGAGGGGACAGTCATATGGTTGTTGGTGGGAGGGATAACATCACCAAATTTCTAAAGAGTCAGGGCAAGTGATAGCACTTGATTTTGGATCCATTTACCAACGTCAAGAGAACACCTTCTAGAGTGACTAACTGGATAGCTCCCTGTGGCAAAATCTCTTGTACCATGAATGGCCCTTGCCAAGCTGGGACCAACTTCTTAGCTTTTTTCAGATATTTAACTTGATAGAGTAGCACCAGTGTCCCTTGTGTTATTTTCGCCTTTTTGAGTTGGCGATCATGTCACGCTTTGCGACGAAGTTGCTCAGCTTGCCGAGCATGTGAAGCTAACATCTTGCTTTCTTCTAGCTTCGAGAGACGAGAGAGGTTTGCGGAAGCAATATCCGCTGTGACGCGAACGCTTCCCACTCTTGCTGAGCCTGAGTTGAACTCGTATGGTTCAAGTGCTTCTAGACCGAAAGCTAGTTGGAATGGGGTGTGGTTAGTGGTTGCTTTGAAGGAGGTGCGATAAGCCTAGACTGTGCCAAGGATAGCTTGAGCCCAAGAAGTTGGATGCAGGTGACAAGCTTTCCTGAGAAGTGCAATTAGCACTTTGTTAGTGCTCTTGGCTTGCCCATTTGCTCTGGGATAGTAAGAGCAAGATTTGCGATGAAAAATCTTGTAGTTCGTGAGGAGTGTGGAGATCAGGTCGTTGATGAAATGACTACCTCGATTACTTTTGATTTCTAGAGGGCACCCAAACATACAAAAAATATTTTCATACAAAAATTTTGTGACAGTGGTTGCTGTACAGTCGATGGTAGCCACTACCTCGGCCCACTTGGTTGCATAATCGTCGCTACCAGGAGATACTTACGATTGCCGGGTTGAGCAGGTGGAGCAATTGGACCAACAAAGTCCAAGCCCCATCGCTCAAAGGGCAACCGCGCCATAGATACTTGCAAAGGGCGATTGGATTGCTTGCTAGGCTTGGGCGCACATCGTTGACAGACATCACAAATCTTGACATGAGCAATAGCATCTCTGAATAGATAGGGCCACCATAAGCCTGTCTGTAAGATTTTTTGCGCCATGATGTGACCAAGGTAATGGCCACCTGTAAGACCATTGTGTGCATCTTCTAGAATGTGGTCCACTTCATGACGGGAGGCGCACTTGCGCAACACACTATCTGGCCCAGATTTGTAGAGCTGTCCGCCAATCAGAGAGAAGGGTCTAGACTTCAGCAAGAGTCTTCTTTTTTGCAAGGGAGAAGCATTCTCAAGATATAGGCCAATAGAGGACAGATGTAACACATCTCTATACCATTCCGGGGTCGTGTCGACCTTAAAGAGATGACTATCCAAAAAGTCATCATCAACCCCAGTATCTGGCTCACCTGTGTGTATGCGAGAGAGGTGGTCGGCCATGACGTGCCGCTTGCCTGGACGGAGAACTACGTCGAAATCAAATTCTTTGAATATCAGTAGCCACCTCCAGAATCTTCCTGCAACTTGGGGTTTATTAAGAAGATAGCGTAGCGCATGATGATCCGTGATGATAGTGAAGTGAACCCCTAACAAGCAATGACGAAACTTTTGTAAAGGATACACCATAGCCAAACCTTCCCTTTCTGTGGTGCTGTAGTTGCGCTCAGCCTTTGTGAGCAAGCAACTGGCATAGTGGACTAGGTGATCTAGGTTGAACTCCTTGCTAGGCTGAGTCAAGACCGTGCTGACTGCAAATTGACTAGCATCAGTATGGACATGAAAAGGAGTGGACCAATCAAGAGCAACTAAAATAGGTGCCTTAGTTAGGCACTTTTTGAGATAGGCAAAAGCTTGGGATTCAGCTGTGGACCATTGAAAGGGTAGAGCAGTACTAGTTAGGCGAGCAAGGGTTGGGCAACCTCTTCATACATGCGAATGAACCTCCGATGATAGCCTGTATGGCCTACAAAGCTTTGAACACCTTTGGGATTAAGTGGAGGGAGCAATCTTAAACTGGTCACTATTTTCTCAGGGTCAGGTGCTAAACCTTCAGCAGACACGACATGACCTAAAAGCGTACCTTGAGTCACCAAAAAGTGGCACTTGTTTGGATTGAGCTTAAGACGCGCCTCGCGACACTTCGAGAAGATTGCAGAGAGTTGAGCCAGGTGCTCCTCCAAGTTTTCCACGGGGTGGAACATTGGGTGCCAGAGAAGGTGGAAAATTCATCCATGAAGATTTTGAGATTGTCGTTGAGCAGGGGACAAAATATGATGGTAGACAATATGATTGAATGAAGGAGGAGCGTTTTTCAGCCCAAAGGACATCCTGTTGTAGATAAAAATTCCCCATGGAGTGACAAAAGCTGTCTTTCCCTGGTCGTCAGGATGTATTCGTAACTGATTGTAGCCGCTGAACTCGTCCATGAAACTGTACAGTACATGCCCAGCGACATCTTCGATGTCACGTGACACATCTAACCCTATGTGTACGTGGACAAGGTACCTCATGACAAGGGTACAATCCAGTTCAGTCAGTCTAGAATAGGAAGTGTTCTGGCACTTTTGTGAGTTTGTTCGCAGACCGTGCATGTCCAGACACTTAGATTAGATGCATATCCTTTGGTTGCACACAACATGATCATCAGATTTCCATCAGAACCCATCAGGAGCATTTTTACAGTGCATAGACCTATTTTCCCTATTTTAGCCAATTTTCACTTATTATTTTAAGTGACTTTTGTTGGGAAACTGGGTAGGGCAATTTGCATAAGACAATATATAAGAAAACCAGCGCTAGCATTATTTGGCAGAAGTGGAAGAAGTGCACAAGGCAATAGGCTTGCAGCAGGCATCTCTCCCTCTCTCTCAAGCAAGAACCACCCCCTTGAAGACCTAGCGTTTTCAGCAATGACTACACAGCGTTTTCCAGCCCTATAGATCGGCGATTTCAGCCCCATAGATCAGCGTTTCCAACCTCTCAGATCAGCGTTTTCAACAGCAGCACTTCAGCGTTTTACAACAGCATGAACCAGCGTTTCTACATACATCAAAGATGGCGTTTTTGCAGCAGTGAATTCAGCGTGTAGACTCAGCGAATTCAGCGAAGAAGGAACAGTACGAAAGGAGCATTTTCAGCCATACGACATCGCCGCTCTCGTCGTTGCCGTCATCTCCAAACCTAGATCCACAATGCATAGCCGCACGACTTGCATCAGCATCTTGTACCAAATTTGTGCAATTAATAGCATAGACCGCTCTCGCCATCGAGAGTGGGGCCCTTGGAGGAGGGTTTAACAACTTGATTGGTGTCGTATTCTTCTCTCTATCTCTCAGTCTCAGCACCTTCATTCACAATGTTCACCACTTTGTTTGTGTCCATTGCACTCTCTCACTAAAGGAACGGAAGGCTCTCCCTTTCGTAAGTAAAAGGAACCTTGAGCACAATTAGGAGCACTCATCTTGAGCAAAGTTCAACATTCACTTCCACTGCACCTTACATTTGAGGACTCTCTCAGTGAAAGGGGTCGGAAATCCATTCGGGATTGTCACCTTATTCAGAGCTGGGTAGTCGACGCAAACTCAAATTTTGTTGGACGGCTGCTTGGGAGCGATAACCATAGGGGACAACCATTCTGAGAGCTCCACTAGCACAATAATACTTGCTTCTTGCATTTTTTCTAACTCGACTTTGATTGCTTCTACATACTTGGGGTTGAGCTTGTAAGTCCGTTCTCTGACCGGCTTAGCCCCTTCAACCAGAGGGATTGTGTGGACTCCTAACTCCTTCCAAATCGTGGTAAGACCAGGCAAACACATCCTTGAAAGAGTGCACGAAAGAGATTACCCGGTCGAGTAGCGTAGGGTGATCCCATAACCAAGCGGCTAACAAGATGGATTGATGGTTGTCACGGTCGCGTAGGTTGACTACTCTGACGGGGTCAGGCGGTGTAGTTGGCGAGGATGCATCAGGAAGAGAAGACCTTGCCGCCTCTGTGAGCTTCCGCACATCATGAGTTGGTGAAACTGGCCCGTGGGGTGGTAGGCGTTGGCTTTCACCCGAAATTCTTTACTTTAGACACACACACAGAGCACTTTGCAAAGAGAACCTGCAACGGGAATTAATCACTTGAATACACACACTGCTCGGAAGCTAGAATGCCCCAAGCAGACGTCGACAACCTGTAGGCCCCAAAATTGGCGCCCCTTTCGGATTTTTTTATTCTTTGAGAGGGAAAATTACAAAGTAAGGTCCTGGAAATCCTTTACCTGTATCACACTAGATACTACCTGATTTGGCCAAATTTCGGCAGCATAACAGCCCCAAAACTTGCGCGAACTCAATTCTTTGTTGGATCTCACTTGCATTGGCGTAAACCGTTTGATTCCTGCCCAAAAACAGTAAATTCAGCTCGCTGTATTTACTGGTTTTTGCCCTGTTTCCAGCCCTAAACAGTCCCCGAACTGTTCTCTGCCAATGGGGCACGATTCCCAAAGGTTCTGGTCTCCGTATGGCTGAAAAACAGTCAATTTTCTGCGCATACACAGCGTTGAATTTGCAACTGTACGGTGAGGTTATGACCCTCACCCCTGTTCCTGCTCAAGGAGGCTCTTGCCTCAACACAAAAGCATGAAACCACACAGCTGTACATCAGTCAAATGAAGAGCCCTCTCGTGGGGCATCACATAACTGCACGTAGGGGAGAGAGAGCAGTATAGCGTGCAGGGCATCACTCCTAGCACCACACTGTACATGAGAGGAAAAGAACGCACTCCATAGCTCTGAACCTGTGACAAAAACCCAAATGAAGCCTCTCCCAGCTTAAAAATCAACGCCCTTTTTTGTGCATGAGGCAAGTTCATGAAAAAATGACACTTGGCGCATTTACAAGCTTTTGTCCGTTTCGGGGTTGCCGCCTAAAAATCTCACGACTTGTCGCATAGTTGACTTCGCGGCAGAGTTGTGAAGTGTTTCCCTAGTCATACCGGAGGTAATGACGCGAACACATTTCAGGGCCTAAAATAGTAGTTCCCTAGATTTTAGGAAATGATTCCGTTGGGCTCCCTGTGGTCATCTGACCATCTATCCTCATTGGGACCGCATCCAAAAATGCAATGTGGCCCAACTGTCGGATATTTTCTGTTGGTAGTCCCACCTTGACTTTATGCCTTTATTGAGTTCACTTCCTAGTATCCATTAACTTGCCAAGTGCGACGGGGGACCTACATGATCTTGCTATGAGCCTAGACATCCTCTTACTATACGAATTCCAGTGCCGACCATTTCCGGTCTGTGGGTGACACTACCGTTTACATTGGCCATACAATGTCCGACTGTTTGCTACTTCAAAAAGAGGGTCTCAAAAATAAAACAAAACCCATAGGAAAGAAACCAACAACTAAAGTTAGCAGTTGCCACGTCCTTGCGACATAGTTAACAGCTGCCACGTCCCCGTGACAATTGGCGTCTGATTGATATTGAAATCGGTATACTCTTCTTGTAACCATCTCGGTTGAAGCTCGTCGAAGGGAAGTTCGTATGGTACATATGATAGCTTGGACTGGGGCAAGGTATTAGACACAGGTGAGGTTGAGGGTGTGGCGTGGGTGAACTCTTGTAAAGGAGATTTCTTACCCCTTCTATGGTCTTTGATAGGCTCACCAAGTCCAAAGGCTTCTACTGAGGGGCCAGCTAAGCTATCAACCTCTGGGAGCAATGGAGTCGGTGCACTAGGCTCAGCCACTGTAGTAACACTGGAAGATGGTGTATCCTCTGGCAAGGCTTGAATGGAGACCACATAGCAAGACATAGAGTGGGTAGCCTCCAACCACTCTAGCAGGTCTTCTTCTGGTCCATCCGGTGGAGTAGTTGGTTCAGTTGGGGAGTTGACTCCATTGATAGAGAACTACGATTCACCACTGGATCCATGTCCCCTTCAAGGCGGATAGGTTTCATTGGATAGCCCGGGCTACGTATCCACATTGAATCAGTTCCCCAATCATGTAATGCCTTTGTGTGTCGGAGCCACGGTCTTCCAATGAGTAATGGAAATCCGCCCTCTATCTGAGGGAGGCGAACTACAACAAAATCAAGGTTGAATGTGAAGTCCTATACCTGCAGAGGGACCTTGTCTACTATTCCCACAGGGTAGAGAGTTCTTTGGTCTGCCAAAGTCACTGTAAAGATAGCAGGCCGGGTAGGCTGGAGACCCAATTCCAACATAGTGAATTCGGGCATCAAGTTAATAGACTCTACTAGACCAGGGCGAGTGACTAGACCACCTGGCTAGACCAGGGACGAGGAAGGACTAGACCAGGATGAGAGCTGGTTGGACTAGGGCGAGAGAGGACCAGACCGGCAAGGCGAGAGACTAGGTCAGCTAGATTGAGCTGTCTAAGGTGAGACTGGACCAGAGCAACAGGCTGCACTGTGCAATGCGAAGTAGGCGAGGCTAGGTAAAACCCAGCTAGCTCCTCGATTTGTACCTCAACAGAGAGTGAGACTTCAGTTGAGGTCCCACCGGGCGTGCCAAAAATGAGAGCACCTGTAGCGTGGATAGTGTGTCGTGCTCTCTACAATGGGTGCTCCTCAGTGCAATGTGCGAGACATCTCACTCAAACAGAATGAAAACACAGGAAACAATAGATAACAACAAATCAACACAGAGACACAACAGTAGACCAGAACATATAGACTCGACTATCTCAAAGGAACCAGTACAGACTCTGGCGTGGCAGCACACTCAGGTCCAGCCCAGACCTCACGGGTACAATGGGGGTGTCGAGGCTCAGATGTGCAGGGATGGTGCAGACATGCTGTGTATAGACTCTCTACTCTAGGCGACGACGTTGGACCATATATGAAGAAGATGATCATGATGACCCAACAGCTACTACTCATATGTACAACCATAAAGAGCCACCAACGGCTCATAAATATCAGCCATCTAGGTCTATCTCCAAACTGAGTGGTGGTGGTAACCTGACCACGATGTCCACTAGACCACCGTCCGTATCCTTGCCATGTGTCACTGCCCTGCCCACAGAGTCCGTCCAGTGTGAACCAGACCAAACCAACTGTACTAACTGTGTGTCCTGTGAAAGTGACACTGTAACTTGCTACAGTCTTAATCTCTTTCTTTGATTGCTTTGTAATTAACACAATAATTGCACCATGAATGGTTCATTAACGTTTCCGCCATAATGCCATTCCCTTTCAGTCAACAACCACAAACCATAGGGGAAAAACTACCAGTGATACAAAATTACAAAAGATGAGGGATACTACAGAAACTAGGAGAAGGGGAGTAAGGAAAGAAAGTAGCGAGTTGAAGTAGAAGCAGGCCACCCAGACTTCAACAAGGAGGCCGAAAACTCCCCAAAGAATCTCCGATATCCAACTCCGGGTATCCAAAGCCGTGTATAATGGTGCATTCCAATTTTAATCTTGGTCATTTGGGTTTTTTGTTCTATTGGGTGTACGATGTTCACAATGTTACAGTAGATCATTTAAATGAGGGTGCTACCACCGAAGTCTTACAAATGCACACATCACAATCCACTCAACATCATAAAACAGTCCGCAAACCCCAGAAAAAAAAGAAAGTATTTTCAACCATTCAGAGGACATGTGGACTTAAAAGCATGAAAGGTTTCTTATCATGCTAGCTTTGATCCCAAAAGAGATGCAAACACAACTAACTGAAGGTTATTTGTGTAGCTTGTGTATAGCTTGACTGCAGATACTCACATACTTGCTGATCACTTGCATTTCTTGGGTACTGCTAGCTTATCTTGATTGCTTATTGATGGATTTGTAATTGCTATTTGGTACCTACATAGCGTCTTGTATGTGTATCACGAGTGCTTGAATGCTGATTACATTAATGCCAATTCTTGCTGATTAGTGGGGTTTCTCTGGTTCTGATCTTCTGCATACATACCTTGTTAGCTTTTATATGCCGCCTGCATAGCTCTTTTTCTTGCAGTTGTCTGCACAACACTTTTGTTAGTCGGTTGCGTTGTACTGCTTTTAATACTTGTCTTTTCATAAGAAAACATCTTGCACAGTCATTTCATGCAATGTGGTTAACTTAGAAGGTCTTTTCATAAGAAGACGTCTTGGATAGTCATTTCATGCAATGTGGATAGCTTAGAAGGCCTTGCCTTTTTCAATATTGTTAGACCTCTCGAGTAAAAAAATTTACTCCCAAAGTAGTGGTATTCTTTGACCACATACACAATCAGCAGGAATTTTTTCAAAATTCGCTTGGAATTAAAGCATTGTACTAGCTAAAGTGCTCATAAGTGTTTGTGAAAGCAAAGCAAGTTTGAATCGGCTAAATATAAGGTTCAAACAGTATATTTTTATATTTTCATGACCTAATTTATGTCACAAGCCATTTGCTGATAAATTTATATCACAATTACTTCAACTTTGCTGATTTCAGTATCAGGAAGAGTTCGTGTGGCTGTGAGGCTTCGTCCCAGAAATGCAGAAGAGTTGAAGGCTGATTTTGATTTCGCAGATTGTGTTGAACTTGAACCAGAGGTTTCATTCCCTAATCTTTCTTTTGTAAATATTTGGGTGCTGCATGAGCATTTTTGTCACTATCAACACAAGTTTCAATATATACGAGTGTACAAAATCAAGAGTAAGTATCTACTTTTAACTAGTAAGCAACCAGACGCAAGATATCCACCTAGTAGTTTGAGGAATCATGCGCAGTCTTTGCCTTTGGTGATAGCAATCACAAAGTGATGACATTGACATAATTATGGCTGTCAAAACAACAGAACAGATGGAATGCATCGCTCTGTATGTCTCATTGGAATACTTGAACACTGCAGGCAACTGACATTACTCTCTCCATTACTTTTGCAGCTCCACAGGTTAAAGCTCCGCAAGAATAATTGGGATTCTGAAACTTTCCAGTTCGATGAAGTTCTTACAGAACATGCTTCTCAAAAACGAGTGTATGAAGTGGTGGCAAAACCTGTTGTAGAGGTACAAATGCAACTTGCATGACTTTAAAATGACTCAGACGATTTTGAGATTTTACATTATAGATATTCTGGTCATAGATTAACCCTCTCCAAATAAAGAGCTTCATGGTGATGTTTTTAAGTTCTCGACGCATTCATGATGATGTTACGCTACAACTTCAAAGCTCAAAGAGCTAGTGCTCATTGTAATATTGCTGCTTTCTTTACTTGGAGGAAAGAAATCCATAAGTATGGATTGTGTTGATACAAAGGTTTGTACTTCGTTGAATGAGTAATCCTCAACAGTGTGACATAAAAACCCGTTTCATGGGTATGAAACCTTGAAACCTAGAAACCTTAAAACTTGCAAAGTGTTTTGGCGGAACATACGAAACATGCAACCTCTATGAAAAATGAAAATCACTCTCTGTATGGAGTCTAGAGCAATATGTATGTCTGTCATACATACATCATTACATTGATATATGTATCTGTGCGCGCGCGCGCACACACACACACACACACACACATATATATACTATATGTAATCATATATCTATATGAATATATACAGAGCCTGTTTCACTTGTTGTACGCCCTGAAACAAAATATTCAAAACCCCAAAACGACCAAACCACGAAACGTTCCATGTCACATTGACTCCCTGATTGTGATCTGTTTGCTGTCCATATTTACGGGATGTCCGTCAAAACAAGGCATAGTTACACTTCTGTCTCTACTTATTGTTTGCAAAATTGTCTGGCTAGCATACCAAGCATCGGTGCACCTCAAACTAAATACAGTGTCTTGACTTTACTAGAGAGTAGTAGTTGGCCTTCTATGATTTGTGAAGTTAGAGCAGTACTGTGCTCCTTAGCCTTAAGTGAAAGTCACAAACGACGTCTTGTACATTGTAATTCTTAACCTATTTCTCTCTTTCTTGTGATTGATTCTGGATATAGCTTAGTTGGTAGGGTGATCCATGTTGTTCAAAAGGGCTTAAGTTTAGTCGCACCTACTGTCTTTCTGGTCATGTGAACTCCTTGTATGGTGAACTGTAAAATTCAGCAACAAAGCTGGAACTCAGCTAGCTATACTGACACCCCACTGATATCATTGCCGGAATAGAACTCCCAAAACAAAAGAAACAAAAAGGAAACTAAGCCGCCTTTCCTTAAAACTTTTGACCTGATGCTGGTCAAGAACCTACCATAAAAAATTCCTTCTTTGCTTTCTTCACTTCTTTTTGTCCATTATCTTTGTTATGTTGGCTTGCACATTTGAAAAAGCAGAGAAATTTAGGGCTAAAGGGTCCCCATCTTTAAGAAAACGCAGCATAAACTATCCCAAAAAATCCGTAGTTAAAAGAATCAAAGTCTATTTCTGCAGGACTTTGTGCACGAACATTAACAACTTGGTTTGTTATTCATCCCTGGTGACAAAATTGTAAAGCAAAAAATGCTATCTGCAGATGAATGTTTTTAAAGAATTAGCAGTAATTCTTGTAAACAAAGTTAGTCTAGTCATTCGTTTTTTTATGTTTCTAACTGCAAACTGTTTCTATTTGCTGGTCCAGAGTGTCCTACAGGGGTACAATGGGACCATTATGGCTTATGGACAGACAGGCACAGGGAAAACATATACACTTGGACGTCTTGATGAAGAGGATGATTCAAATCGTGGAATAATGGTTAGAGCTGTGGAGGACATTCTGGCTGGAGTTTCATTGAAGGATGATTCTATAACTGTTTCCTACTTGCAGGTGAGCTGTTTGCCAAAGATGTTGAAAATGTAACAATTGCTTATTGTGCCACAAAAGCGTTAATATCTTGTTATCTTTCTTTGCTATTCAGCTCTACATGGAAGTGATACAAGATCTCCTTGCTCCTGAGAAAGAGAACATTCCAATAGTAGATGACCCAAAGATGCGAGATGTGCTGGTACCTGGGGCTTCAGTCGTCGAGATAAAAGATCACAAGAGTTTCTCAGAGTTGCTTAAAGCAGGAGAGGCAAATAGAGCTGTTGCTAACACAAAACTGAATGCAGAATCATCACGCAGCCATGCGATTCTCGTGGTAAGGATTGCTGATGAGCAGCATCAACTGTTATGTATTAAGCAGAAATTGGCTTCGAAGGGTTGGTGGCAAATACATAGTGTGGTTCTTACTTAACTGTGGTGTGAGCGCTTCATTTGGAGCTAGTTCACATAAGAAAAGGTAACCAAACTCATAGATCATAAGGAAACCTTTGCCAAGGAAAACCTACCTGTTCTCTTTGAGCAATGTGTGTACCGAGGGAGAAGGACCCGCTTCATGGATCCATCGCAGCTGAAGAAGAAAAGTTCTGCACTACAAATCTACAAAATTTTGCTGTACTTTCTAGAGCTAAGCAAACTGTCGAAACCGTTCTATCATTTACTTGGTTTGCTCTTCTTGCATTTTGTTGCAGGTTAATGTGAGAAAGCTCGTGGATGAAGCCCAAGAAAATACCAGTCTTGGGGCTCAAGGCTTCTTTGTTCCCACCGTTAGGAGAAGCAAGCTAGTGGTTGTCGATTTGGCTGGATCAGAGCGCATAGACAAATCTGGTAGTTTTTTTTTCACCTTCTCAAGCTTGTCAATTAGAAGGTTATTGAGCTGTTTGGAGCTTCCTATGTATGTAGCTCTGGCCCAAACAGCAGATGTGCAGCAATTCTCTGATTTGTAGGTGGCAATTTGGCATGTGTATGTGGATTGATATAGAAATTTTCATTCAGGAGTTGGTGGATCTTCACTAGATGAAGCCAAGTCTATCAATCTTTCTCTTACTGCTCTTGGAAAATGTATCAATGCCCTTGCTGAAGGAAGCTCGCATGTACCCATAAGAGACTCAAAGTTGACAAGACTACTCCGGGATTCTTTTGGAGGTGCTTGTCTTGTCATCTTTATGAATGAAGTAATTGCTGTTGTGTGTAGATCATTTGCTTGCATAATCTGAGTCTAGCCTTCTAGCTGAACTGGTATCTGGTGTAATTTATAACAACTTTTATCAGCTGGTATATACCTAGGCAAATGACTCTATTCTGACTTCGTGAACAACAATGTGCAGGTACTGCTAGAACATCATTGGTGATAACGATTGGTCCATCTCCCCGCCATCGAGGAGAAACTGCAAGCACCATAATGTTTGGGCAGAGAGTAAGTACGTGGAGAACGCACTGAAACTATGTTTGATTATTAGAGAAAAACATAACGAGTATGCTTCTTATTACTCAGACTCGGCCTTTTATCTGTTTTTAGTAAGTACGTGCAGAATACACTGAAATTATGCTTGATAATTAGAAAAGAAACATGATGATTATTCTTGTCTTGTTACTCAGACTCAGCCTTTACCTGCTTTCATCCAAAATATTTTATCTTTTGAAGGCAATGAAGGTTGAAAATATGGTGAGACTAAAGGAGGAATTTGACTACAAAAGCCTTTGCAGAAGGCTAGAACGAGAGATAGACAGATTGCTAATAGAGAACGAACGACATACAAAGGCAATGCTAGGAGCAGAAAACCTTGAACGAGTCTATGAGGAGGTAACAAATTTCTTTTCCAAGGATAATGTCAATTGGTTTTCTGTTACCCTTGCTACAAAGTTTAGAATGTTATAAAAAATTAGTGTAGGGGAGAGTGTGAGGGATAAATTCTGTTCCCATGAGTTCGTTATGGGTAGCCCTTTGTCAACTTTGTGATGAAGAAAAGACTAAGTCATTCGTATATTTCCCATCTTCCTGTCTAGCCAACTTTGCTTGGTTTTTACTGTAGTTCGAACTCATTGCAAGGTACTCTTTTCGTGGAAAACAGCAATTCACATCCCTTCAATAATGCTTTGAATACAATAAGAGTGCGAAAAGGGTCTATGCTGTCTTTGTAAAGACAGCAAGAAAACCTAGAAAGCAATCACATCATCTGAAAGGTCCCGACTCCCAATATCTCCAAGCACTCATGGGTTAACTCAAAACAAGTTGCAAACAGCATCTTCATCGCAATTCCTTTGATCCCAATTTAGAAGATCTTTTGAGTGGTCTACAGTCGCTTGTCTAGCCATTAGATGAACTGTGGAGTGACCGATTTATGAGTCCAAACATTCTTGAGTTTCTAAGCATACATTTGTCTTCACTAGTGCTTATAGTATGCTTGATGTGGCACTAGATAAGATCACCACTATCTCTAACAAGTTACGTTCTTCTGTTGGAAGCTGATGTGGGGCTTAATGAGACTGTTCATGAAGCACACCCAATCGATACCGTTTTGCTGTTGGGCCCCCTCAAATAAATGCATTGCATTTGCTCATGTTTCTTTTGGTGTACATCAGTCTAATTATTTCCACCTTTGGTCTCTTTAGTGAGGCCAATTTCATATTTGCATATGAGATTTTATTTCTAAAAGTAGAACGATGTCTTTTGTGCATACCTATGTATGCACATTGTTGGCTTGGTTTATAGGAAAAGGGTGTGCCGACTATTGATTTGGCTGATGACTCCATCTGCTCATTCTCGAAGCAAAGCAGAATCACTTGATTTCATATGGCTATCTATTGATTTGGCAAAGAGCTGTCTTAACCACATACAGAGCTAACTCTGCTTACAGGAGGAAGGTGTTAGAATTGGTTTACTGCTATTTGTGTCAGATTTTGAGCTCATTGATAAAGAAGTTTAAAGGGGACAACTTAGTTTGGCCAAAACGTACTCATGAAAACTTAGAACTGTTTATGCATCAAGGGTGTAATCCCCACGTAGTAGTGATCATGTCTTTCTTGGGGAGACCAGCTTCCCTATGCTGTCTTAACTGCTCTTGAGCTTCTGCAGGCTGAGCTGCCACAGATGCTTGTTCTCGTTCTCGTTTAGCATTCTTCTCTTTGTTTTCCTTTTTTATTCCAAGAATAAGTCTTCTATTAAAATAAACATCTCAAGGGCACAGCCTCAAGATAAAATGTCAAAGTCGATCTCCACAGAGGAGAGATCCTAAAATGTCCATAAATATACAATGAATGACCAACACTATTTCTTGGTTTTCAAAAAAAATCTCTCAAATCTCCTAACATTAACATTATTTTGTGATTCAAGAGACTCGAGAGGTTCCAGGAATTTCTTTTACTTCGCGTGGTTTGGCTAGAAATTGTTACCCGAAAAGTGGAACGGTAGTGTTAGTTCACTTGAAAGCCATTAACTGCTCAAGGAACTTCATAGCTCTGCATGTTTGCAACAAGTTACACTTGGTTAAGCTTACAGACAGACCTCGCATTATGTCCTGTTTTTTAAGAAGAATGACAGTAAATTTTTCTGTATTTGTAAACAAAGTTTCTTTTTGTAGAGTAATCTAGAGTTTTTGCTTCAATCTATGAACCTTGGACTGACTAACTTGATTATGTTTTAGATGGCAGCCACTGAAAAATTGAAACATGAGAAAGAACTGATTGAACTCTCAAGTCGTTTAGATGCAGCTCATGCTGAGAAGGAAAGAGTGCAGCTGGACTTGAACAAGAGCCAAACAGAAATTCAGCTTCAAAAAGAGGTTTGAATTCTCTGATCCTTTGTGCAGAAATTGCATGATAACCATATTAACCATATTCAAGAAGGGGGAAAAAAAACGTAAATTATTTCAATGCTTTGTTTCTAGTATCTCAAACAAACTTGCCACAATGTGACTAGCCACTAAGGTCTTTCTGACATAGGCGTACGACTTGAAGAATAATCCTCCTTGAAGAGCTCTCCTGGGAGGAGCTGTCTCCATAGGAGCACTGCACTTAGAACTTGTCACCTTACAGTAGGATTTCCCGTTATATAGACCTGGCCGTCCACACTTGGCCATCCATTGGAAAGCGTGTCCAAGTCTGGGCTACACACCCTTGTGGCTTTCTAGGCCTCCTCAGATCCCGTGTGGATGTCACCCCAGAACCTCTGCGCCTGTCATTTGTGCTCCATTGTCCCACTCTTATAGATGACCTAACATTCTCTCTTCCTATTGTGGGACAGTAAGCTTATATTAGCTAAGAATAACGTTAACAACCAATGTTAACATTCTCTCTGCTTACTGTGGGGCAGTAAACTTATAATAACTAAGGATAATGCTAACATGGTTGTTTGCATAACAAAGACTGCACAGATTACTGCTTTGCTCATTCTGTTTGTTAGTTTGCAGAA
Organism: Adiantum capillus-veneris; assembly: GCF_014529385.1. Lineage (NCBI taxonomy): Eukaryota > Viridiplantae > Streptophyta > Polypodiopsida > Polypodiales > Pteridaceae > Adiantum > Adiantum capillus-veneris. Next base: position 127,014,900 of record NC_140932.1, read on the forward strand.
ACTAGGAGAAGAGATAAACAGGAGGTTAAACCTAGAAACAGAAAATACTGTTCTAAGTCAAAAACTGCTTCAGCTACAAAGTGAAATTGACGAGGTGATTGTAAGAGCTCCCTGAGTTTTATGGATTACTTTGGAGGATGATGATCATGATTGACTCTTTACAAGACGGAGCACTCAACGCTTTCTTTGGTTTAGATGCGAAGAGCAATAGACAAAATGAGATCAGGTTCTCACTCCAAAGCAGATAGAAGCCTCAACGTACTAAAGCTGAGTCAAAGTAAGGATGGATGTAAAGGGGAGAAGTCAACCATTGTGAAATTGCTTGAGCAAGGTAATAGCTTTCATAATGTACTACAGTCAACGATGAGAATGCTTCCTCTAATAATAATCAAATCTTTCAATGCAGTTGGCATCCAAAATCTTTTGCCACTTCTCAAATCACCAGATGAGGACGTTCAGCTTCAAGCATCGAGAGTGATTGCTAACTTTGCTGCTGATGGTATACTTCAGAACTTTAAGGTGTCTTTTATCTCTGCAAATAGTACTAGGTCCGAACGTTCACAATCTCACAGAGAAACAGCATTCATAGATTGGCTGAGTTTATCCTCGGGGGCATAATTATATGTAAAACCTCTATATCACATGCACTATGGCCTAATTCCAAAACCCCATATCTATAGATTTTTCATGAATATAACACACCCTTTTCTAGTTCAATCTGTGTATGCACCCCCCCGTTTGATTGGTATGCTTGTGTATGTTAAGAATTTATAAAAGATGGGGCTAAATAACAACATTTTCTAGTTCAATCTGTGTATGTTCCCTTTGAATGGTATGCTTCTGTATGTTAAAAATTTATAAAAGATGGGGCTAAGTAACACCTTATGTTGAACCCACATGCTGTGTTAACATATTTATGAGTGAACCCCCGAGGGTTTATTAGGCCTCAAACTAAAACATTTGGCTGCACTGAAACAGAAGCAAATCAGGAAAAGATTTTTGAGGCCGGAGGGCTTTCTTCGCTGATTGACATCCTTCAGGGGTCAAAAGATGAAACTATTTGTTGTGTTGCTGCTGGAGCCATAGCAAACCTTGCTATGCATGGTAAATTCATCTAAAAGAATCTCTGCCCATGTTTTTCCAATTTGAATTACTACTGTGTTGAACCAGTGGATTAACTTTTCATACTCGTGCAACTAGCTTTGGGTTTAAGATATGTTAAATTAAAACATCCTTAGACCTCTTCTCTCTGGGGAAACCAGTCAAATTTGATGAATTTCTTTCATAGCATTTTTCATATACAAGTTTTCAACTCACAGTGAAAACATTTATGTTTCATCATGTTTAATTATATACGTAGAAACTAGTATCCATAGTTAACTTAAATCACTCTTTCATATCCATGTGTACTTGCATTTGAAATAAACCTTGTATTACTCGAAGGCCATTGGTTGGGGTTGTCCATGTCCAGCAGACGGACCCCTCCGTCTGACCTCTCCAGTCCTGTATGCTTTTTTTTCCTGCAAGAAAAACATTCTTCCATTAGTTAAGAAAATGCCCAATGGGCTACAAACTGCCCCTATTACAGGGGCCTACATCAAAGAGGCTCTCCCAATGCAAGTAGGACATGTACAGTAACAGCTAAATCAAGATATGGGAGGAGAAACAACTACATTGGTGGGCAGTATTGCCATCCAGGTGCCCCATGAACCATGGTGAAGAAGGGTCCTGGTTGCCAAAGTCGCAAGAAGTCTCGTGGCGCTCCCGCATACGCTCGGAGCTGCCTTGAAGCCTCTCAAACTGCCCTGAAGCTAGATGTCACGTACAGTCTCTGCCGGTGGGATAGGTCGAGCCTCAAAGATGCAAAAGCATCGGGCTCTCCAGATGAACCAAATTATGAGGCTGCAAATGAGCTCCCAACAACTCTCTCTTTCTCTGCTCTCTTGAGGTACAAGCTCTGTGGCGGGCTAGAGTGTAGACCGGCCCTCTTGTATCGCAATCATCCTGCTGATTGAAGCCAGCTCAAAACAAAGTGCAAGGCCAGTGAGGGTGAACCAAGCTGTAGCACCCCAAATGTATTGAAAGTGAATCCGAAGCTTGCTATGCCATAGGCCAATCCCACAGACAGTGGCACTGTGTCGCAAGTGGATGGTCACTAGCAATACATACCATAGAGTGACCACTGTGCACCAACCAACTCCCAATTACAGCAGTTCGATGGGCAACTAGCCACTACAGCTTAGTGACTCTCCTTGATTGTTTGTTGTCCCACAGGCGCCCCCAAAAATCTGTCAAGAACTTTGTCGTGAGACCCTCTTCCTACCAATGGTCTGCTACAGCAAGACGAGCCTCTCTCTGTGCTGTCAGTATGTGAGTTCCAGTCGTGCTGCGCACTGAAAAAAGGGGGATCCTTGGGTAATCGGCTGGAGTAAAAGGATCCCGCCAAAACCACTCCTGCGGGTCCCACTGCAGTGATTGCACTCGCACTAGAGGATGGCTCTCCCAAGCCCATAACCCTCAAGAGCTTACGGGGCTGGGTCTATCACACGAGTCCTCCCATTGATGGCAACAACTTGGACTCACTGAAAGCAACACTCGACCACCTCTAATGTAACAGCTATGGACACTCCAAATCGAGAATTTATCACAACACAGGCGAAGAACTGAAAGAACTGAACAAAACTGAGAGAGAGACAACATGGCACGACGAAGTGCCGCGCCCAGAGAGATTGGCCCCAAAGACTGGCACCTCTTTCGGTACTTCTTTATTATTAATGCTTCACAAAGTACAATATCCGAGGGTCCTCATCTGAGTAGTGTTCCCAAGCTAATCTGCTTGAGATTGAGGCCTCGGTAGTTTATTTATAGGCCTTGGACCTTCCAAAAGCATTGTACATGACAAGCTTCAAGTCTAAAAGCATTTGATCCCAATTCCTAGCGCCAAAAGCTGCCAGCACAAATCATGGAAATTTGTATAGGTGCCACGTTAGCAGCCAACGCAATTTGCGAAATGTCTGTACAGCGTTGCCAGGTCAACAGTTCCATGCGAATTGGGGGTCCTTTCTTTATTTAAATGTTCTTGTGTCCCTTGGGCCCCACGGAAAAGATCCTATAAGTTGGAACGACTTATAAAATTGGACTTTCATTTTAGCCTCTCGGATTGATTTTCAAGTTGTCACAACTTCTTCTATAACTTTCAGCGGGGCTCCGACCTCTTTCTGTCCGGAGTCTGTCCTTTAGGTCATGTCACATCATCACTCTGTGACATCTGGTGCCACGGTAGTGACTCGGTGGAGGCGGCCCTCTCTCTGAACCTATGTCTGAGCAAGCCCTAATTGCAATGAGGATCACCAGATGAGTGAAAGCCCCCACCAGCAAGGAGCTGTCGGCTCAAGAGGGGTGTGCCACTCTGTTGGTATAACCTCTACAATATCCTAACACATGCTTTGCACCCCCCTCATGTCTCGCAGTTGAAGGCTCTGAACCTCCCTTGGAATTGTTGTAAACTACAGCGAGTCCCCAAAAGTGCGGGCTGGACCCTCTGCCATGAGACCCCAAGAGACATGAGGTCTGCTACCAACCATGTGATTTCATTGTGTCTTGACCAAAGGGTTCCATATAAGTTACTTTCTCAAGCGCTCCTTAATGCATGTGGGTTGGTGCTACTCAAGGGCACTCCGCAGTTGCTCCCAACACCTAAGCAGAGTCAAAGAAAAACAGTCCTCTGATCTCCTGTTCAGGTCCATTCTGTGCATCTCTATGAAAATTCAGTGAGTGGAAAGGCTCAATGAACTGCTCGTCTATTGGACTTGGTAACCAATCCAGTGTAGCAATAGCGCATGTCCCCTGGTAGGAGACCTGTGACAATGAGCTTCTCAAGGAGGGCTCTACTCTGTCGTGTTGGGTCGATGATCCCCAACTCTCTCTGAGAGCAAGGTAAACTAATGACCTGCTATGAAACTTTGGCCCGAGCAGATTGCGTGTCTTGCCTTGACCACAAAAAGTTCCTGATCAACCTCTTCCAATTGGTTGATGCAAGAACTCAAGAAAATCCAGCAAGACGTGATGTACCACATAGTAGCCCACAACACACCACTACAACTCTGCCAGCAAGGGAAAGTTGTGCCGAACTCCGATGGAGGAGTTTCCTCCCGACAGAAAGGAGGAGAGTAGTAGTTTGCTGCACTGTTGACAGATCCAAACCAACTTGACAACCCAAAGTAGTGAACTGGTGTTATTGGGGGGATATCCATGTAAAACCGTCTCCAGGCGACCAATCAAGCGTGTGAGCACAACCAACCCAGAAAGCCATTGTCTTCGTCCAATTAATCTAGGCTCTTGACTTGCAACAAAACACCTCAAGAGATTGCCTACACCAGTGCAAATTGGCCTCACCACAAAAAGTTCCCAATCAACCTCTCCAACTGGCTGATGCAAGAACTTGAGAAAATCCAGCAAGACTTGATGTACCACACAATACTAAAAAGCACCTGGTTGGCCACTACAGCTCTGCGTGCAATAGAAAGATGTGCCAAACTACAATAGAGCAGTTTCCTCCTGATGGAAAGGAGGAGAGGAGCAGTTTACTGTTCTGGTGACAGATTCAAACCAACCTGACAACCCAAGTAGCGAATTGGTGTCCTAGGGAGGATCTATCTAAAGCCATCTCGAGGTGACCAATCAGGTGTGGGAGTACGGCCAACCCAAAAAACCACCGTCTTCGGCTAGTTAATCAAGGTTCGCAACGTACAATAGGACACCTCAAGAGACTGTTGACACTTGCGCAAATTGGCATCCAGCCCTCTAGAAACATGCTCGAGTCATTGGCAAACTTAACGTCCAAAAGCTCATCTCCTCGAATAGGTAGTTGTAGTCCACGCAAACCAACCTCTTGTGAAGTCAAAAATCTGCTCATCACCTCAGCATAGAAAGGAAATAGGAAGGGGACAAGAGAGCATCCCTGTCGTACTGACCGTGTGAGCATGTCTCTATTATAAAGAAGCATTGCCCCGACGAAGCCGCTTCTCCTCCTCTCAAACCACATCCAAGTGGTTGCCAACTCCTAGAGAAGAAACGACTAAGCTCCACAAGGCCCGTGCCCACTCTAGCAGCAGGGTCGCCCGTTGTGTCCATACTCGCTTTCCAAAGCGCCACGATCTGATCTCTCAACTCTGTATCTAGCAAATCCTCTCTGATGAGGTTGCCACTCCATTGTCTATCTGACAAAGTAAGAATCATTGGTACATGATAAGAAAAAGTAGTCCTTGCCAAAATGCAAACTGAACCACCCATGTTACACATGTGGTCACTAGCATAAAAACGATCTAACTTGGATAGATTCACCCCTCCTACCCTGCGGCCGACGGACCCAAAGAAAGAGAGGATGTCTGAAGGTCGCACAAAGCGTGTATGTTGCCATACATCCAAAATCCTCAAAGTGTAACGGGAAGGCACCGCGTGCCAAAGGAAAAGAACAGGCGAGACAACTTCAAACACTTCAAAACAATTGAATTGAGAGAGAGAGAGAGAGAGAGAGAGAGAGAGAGAGAGAGAGAGAGAGAGAGAGAGAGAGAGAGAGAGAGAGAGAGAGAGAGAGAGAGAGAGAGAGAGAGAGAGAGAGCGCATGACACAGGAGACGAGGAGTGGCGGAATTCCACCCCAAGAGAGCATTGGGCCCTAACCTTGGCGCCTCTTTCAATATTTCTTTATAATGTCTCAACTTTGTACAACGTTGGAACCCCTCTCCTTTGCACTCGCAAGTGGGAAAACTGCCAGAGAGTGTTCCCTAGGCACGTATTTAAAAGCCCTTGGCCTTGGAAAAGCAATACATGAAAAGCATCAAACTCTAAAAGCATTTGGAGTCGAGACTTCCTAAAAGCTGGTAGCAACTGAAAACGCGGAAATCCATACACCTGTCATGTCATGAGCAGCAACGTAAAACGAGGAATCCATACAGGCTACCACGTGGTACTGTTAGCGCAATTCGTGGGCGTTCGTGCAGTTGCCACGTCATCATCTGTTACACATGATTATTGTGTGTGTGTGTGTGTGTGTGTGTTGGTCTTGCTTTATTTAAATGCCTTGTGTCACAAGGGTCCCATCGGACGGGGTCTCATAAGTTGGTGGGAGTTGGTCTTTTAAAATTAGGTGACTCGGCAAGATTGTAAGTTGGTAAAACTTCTTCTGGTTTAGGCCCCTCGGTCTGTATCTACAAGTCGGCTTAGGTCAGTTGCTTGACAATGAACAAGTGAAAGAACTTGTAGAAAAGGGTCTCATCCAACCTAGTACATCACCTTATTGTTCTCCGGTTTTGTTAGTACTAAAGAAAGATGGATCTTGGAGAATGTGCATTGATTACAGAGCTCTCAATAAAATCACCATCAAGAATGGATTCCCTATTCCAAGGATCGATGATATTCTTGATAGTCTTCAACGATCCTCTTGTCTCAGCAAGATTGATTTGAAAAGCGGATATCATCAGATCAGAAACGCTTCGAGAGATGTTTACAAGACAGCCTTTCGGACAAGCTCTGGTTTATATGAATTTTTGGTGATGCCTTTTGGACTTACAAATGCTCCAGCAACTTTCAATCGAATGATAGATAGGATTTTCCGAGAATATCATTCTTCTGTCGGCATTTTCTTTGATGACATTATAGTTTTTTCCAAGAATAAAGCAGAGCATTGACACCATTTGCTACAAGTCTTTCAAGCATTGCGCAAGCATAGATTGGTTATCAATGCCAAAAAGAGCGAGTCTTTCAAGCATTGCGCAAGCATAGACTGGTTATCAATGCCAAAAAGAGCGAGTTTTTCTTACTGGAGATACATTTCTTGGGACACATCGTCTTAACAGAAGGAGTACAGATGGACTCGGCCAAAATTGATTATTCGCGATTGGCCTGACCAGAGAATGTTCATGAAGTTTGAAGCTTTTTGGGCTTGTGCTCTTATTATCGGCGGTTAATTCGAAAGTTTGCAAAGATAGCTTCACCTTTGGATTTATTGACTCAGAAAGGAGTCTCTTTCACGTGGGGACCGACAGAGGTGACTTCTTCTCAGACTCTCAAAGAAAAAATTAACTACTGGACCAGTATTGGCTTTGCCAGATTTGCAAAAGCCCTTCGAAGTTTATTGTGATGCTTTTGGTCGTAGTATGGGAGCAGTCTTGATACAAGAAGGCCATGTGATTGCTTATGAAAGCAGAATGTTTTCACGGCCAGAATTAGTAGCACACATTTATGAGAAAGAGCTATTGTCACCGATCCATGCTCTTACACAGTGGCGACACTATTTACTCGGAGCTGATTTCACAGTTTTTACAGATCATCAAAGTCTACGCTACTTCTTGTCACAGAAGCAGCTTTGGAAAAGCATATGTGTTGGACTAACATATTGTCTCAGTTTCACTTCCAAATTGTCCATGTTCAGGGAGAGAAAAATTTAGTGGCAAAGGCATTGTCTCGGAAGCCCCTAGTCTTGACTATTTGCGCGATTCATCAGAGAAGCTTCGAGGTTATGGTTGACCAGTACGCCATAGATTCCGACTTTGAGGACATTTTTTTAACTCGGATACAGAATGGGGAGACAATTTCAAGGTATTCCATACGGGACGGCTACTTGATGAAGAAAATGATGTTGTGTGTTAAAGGTCTTTTTAGAGTGCCATTGTCCACCTTTTAGGGGTCCACCCGGCATCGATACCACCTTGAAGGGTGTGGAGCGTTACTTCTATTAGCCGAGACTCAAAAAGGATGTGGACGACTTTGTTCGCATTTGTTTAGTACGCCAAAAGGTCAATTTTGACGTGCATAAGGCACATGGACTACTAGAGCCTTTACCATTCCCACCCGCCCTTGCGAAAGCATTGCTATGGATATCATCTTTAATCTCCCGAAGACACAAAGTGGACACGATGGCATTTGGACTGTCATTGACAGATTTAGCAAGCAAGCTCACTTCATTTCAGTAAAGAAAACAGTCAAGCCGGACCGTTTAGCGAGATTGGTCATTGCTCTGATTTTTCGGTTACATGGCATGCCTGAAACCATAGTTTCCGTCAGAGATCCCCGATTCACGAGTTTGTTGTGGAAGGCTATTTGGGAGAACATTGGCACGCGGTTGCAGTTCTCGTCATCAAAAAGAAATATTGAAAGGGGTGCTAGTCTTTGGGGCCAATCTCTCTGGGCACGGAACTATGCCGGGCCGTGTCGACTCAATTGATCTGTGATTTAATTTTGTGAGGTGTTTTAAGTAAATCTCTCTCGTGTCACGACAGATTCCAAACTTGGGGTGTCCAAGTTTGTTACACCATTCCCGTTTCGTTCCAAGGAAGTGCCCCGCTTGGGAACGTGTTCCGGTAGCGGGAGGGCCCCGTTTTGCCCGTTCCCTGTTACTCTGGCAAGGATCCCTTTTGAATGCACCATGCAGTATTGACTTGAGGCTTAGCTAGGGGGGGGGGGGGGGGGGGGGGGGGGGGGGGGGGGGGGGGGGGGGGGGCGGGGGCGCTTCTGTGCTCTTCAGCTTTACATTCAAGTGCACCATGTAGTACTGACCTGGGGCTTAGTTTTAGGAGGGGCTTCCGTGTTCTTCAGCTTTACTGCAGGATGCTTGGAGTTGCATGGCTCACTATACAATCTTTTTAGCAGCCTCCTTAAAGGTGGGCCCCATCATTCGTTGCAACTTTGTGCAATCCCATAGTGTTAGGGCTTTGTGGATTTGCTTATGGCATTTCCATGGACACAGTAATACAGCCTGTATTCTTCCACGGAATGCTTGATCCCAATGGTCGTGTGAAACTGACTCACTGAAAAACTAAATCAATATGCTCCATGGCTGTGGACTACAACAAGAAAAAGATGGGTGGTTTTATCAGCTTTTGTGATTCACGCTAAGCTTGATGATTCCTTTGTAACAAAAGCTGTGAATTTCAAGACGGTTCTCTCTTTCCTCCCCTCAGGCAAAGTTGAATTACTGTTTCAAAATCTATGTCTGCAACTCCTTCAAAATTATCTTGTTTGAGACCATGTTCTTTAATCTTATCTGACTCCAAGGGTTGGAAGTGTGAGCTAACAAGTTCATGTCATCATTTTGAGATATTCTGTTCTGCGTCCGGGCCCTCATCCAGTTGAGGTCAATGGGTGTGATGGTGGCACAAGTCGGGTGAGGGGACCTGTCTTTTTGCAGTGAAACCGAAGTGGTCCTTTTTCATCACATTGAGGTTTCACCACTTACACGTGTTGTCTGCTTCGCAATGGGTGTGTTCGTCTATTAGAGAAGCTTGGTTTTGTTTTTGGCATCAAGCGAGAAGCTTGAACGACATTGAGTTCAAACAATGAACTGTTGCGGAAGCGGACCAGAAGTAGAACAGACTTGAACCGACTTCACAGCAGCTAGAGAGCTACATGTTAACCACTGCTAACGTGGAATTCACTGAGTGAGCTCTGTATTGGCCCCCTTACCTTAACTTAGGACTTGACGATTTTTCTTCGCAGAAAGTCTTGAAATGTCCAGTAAAGTAGGGTGCTAGTGTCCTTTGCCCTTACACAAAAGGATATCAGCAGTAAAGAAACGACTGTTACTCAAAATCTTAATATTGTTGCCAGTTAATAGTAAATCTCGATGATTGTGACATCCTTGTCTTTTCCGTTTGCAGAGGTCAACCAAGTCATGATAGTGGAGAAAGGTGCAATTGAAATCTTAGCCATCAAAGCGCAGAACGTCAAAGATCCTCAAACGCTGCGTATGGTAGCAGGGGCACTTGCCAACCTGTGTGGAAATGGTAATGTAATGCGAACTGCAAAATGTAGATTGCAACACTTTTCTCCAATGTACAGCCAGAAACTTTTCTGCCCTTCTACTAATCTTGCGATGCAGGTGAGATACAAGTAAAGCTGAAGGACGATGGCGGCATAAAAGCGCTACTAAGAATGGGGGAATCAGAGTATTTGGATGTAAAAGCTCAAGTTGGCAGAGGGCTTGCTAACTTTGCCAAATGTGAATCCCGCAGAGCTCTACAAGGTGACAACATTTCTAAAGGAAACGTGGGAGTATGAAATCTGTTAGGAAATAGAGAGTTGACGGGGGAGCGCCGTAGCTATGGCGTGCACACAGATTGACCACACTCTGAGGGCATATATTGGGCACTTGCATGTGTTTATGTTTCTGTAGTGTGCCTTTCTCAGCTCCTTCTCCTGTTTTGTACAAAGTAGGAATTGTGGGCTGCTTTGTAGTGGGCATCCATGTTTTCATCCTTCATGTTACAGACTCAATTCAATACAATTAGTTTTCTACTACATAAGTTCTTTCTATCTCACAAGAACAAGAAAATGTACAGAATGTCAAATAAAGTCATTGCTGCTTGAGGAAGGAGCCCTACCTTGGATTGTGAAGAATGCCAACAATGGTGCTGAGCTTATTTGCCGCCATATCGAGATGGCACTGTGCCACCTGGCACAAAATGGTAGGCTAAGAAAGACTGCTACTCACCCATATGGAGTGAACTCAATTCTTTGCAACTGGAGCAAAATCAAGCCTTGATATTGGTACTGATTAGTGGGTTGATACGTGGCAGAGTCGAATGCTGAAGATTTGGTGACTGGCGGTGCATTCCCAGAGCTGGTTCGGATATCTCGAGAATCTGCAAAGGAGGATGTTCGAAACCTGGCATACCGCTTGGTGTGTGCAAGTCCGGTGTTGCAGGCAGAATTTCTGAGGTTCTCTGGTGCAAGCTCTGATGCTTGATTTTGTAAGGAAGCCACACATGGACCCATCAGAGGGGAAGGAAGAATTTCTGAGGTTCTCTTCTGCAAGCTCTGATGATTGATTTCCTGAGGAAGCCATCGTCCTCTACACACTGACCCATACAAAATATAAGAACGCTAACAAAACAAGGGAGGAGGCACGTTGGGCAGTATGAAGGCTGAGCTTGTGCAAATCCCCTTTTAAGGAGCAAAACATTCAGGTAGTGAAAGCTTTGTATAAAATCCACTATAGTCCTCACAATCATAATCCAATTATTTGAGAAGTCAAAACAACTCCAAGACTTTGATAGGTCTTTTGCTAGTCTTTCTAGAGTGCCCCCACATGATGTGTTGAGACATTAAGCTGCAACTTTTACCATTGGAATGAGGTAGTGTTTACACAAGGATCATTGCTAGCGGTACTACAATTGGACTTCACCAATGTCTATCTATTGAGAGCTAACCATTATTTTGCCATCTCACTCACTAACGGTTTTGGATTGACCGTTGTACATAGTCACTTGAGTGTATTGTATTTCCTTATGATTTGTAGACCTATCATATTAAATTGAGTAATGGATAAGAAGAAGCAAATTTCAACCTTCATCTCTATGTTGTGTGGTCTCTTGGTATGTACATGTGTGCTTGCAAGAGTCAAACGCTCTCTTTCTCTATCTCTTCACATGATATCAAGAGTGGTAGCAAGCATGTTTAGTGGAAGATGCAACTAAGGGCAGCAACGATCTTTGATTTTGGGATGTTCGTTGGAGATCGTGCAATTCAAGATTTTGTATAGATTCTGTTACTAGACGGTGTTCGCATGCAAGAACGTCAAGGTTTGTGCTTGTACGTATCTATTGTTTAGGTGTTGTAAGAAGCTTTGTTAGTCCTATATCTTCACAACTATTGCATAGTAGTTTGGAACATCATATTGAGTATATGTATGACAATTGTGGTCATAGGTTGTGATGATTACTAGCTATTTTGGATTTTCTATAGGTTTTGTGCATATTTTTGACTTTATGGAAACATGTTTAACAATGATGGAATTGACCAAATTGTTAATGGGAAGTTGGATATGAACAATTCCATGCTTAAAAGCTTAGAATGATCAATTTCTTGATGGGACTCAAGTGAAAGCTTTTAAAGACTTATGTGGCAACAAAAAGCCTTACCTAAAGTGCTCAAATTATTTGATCTTGCTTCCTCTTTTGGAGCTCTAATACAAGCAAGGTTTGCATATATACGTCTCACTCCTACTTTCGAGCAATTGTGTGATTGCTCTTGCATGGACTACAAAATATCTCCTTTTGTTAGCCAAATTGTCAAGGATTTTTTATGGTGACAATGTTGCCATCTCAATGTTTCTTCGAGGTCACGGAGGTGGAATTGTTGGTGCTACCTTGGGTACTTGTTCAATATGGTTCACAACCTATTGCAATTGATCTCAAGTGGTCTACTTCTGTCTTTATTGGCATCAATTATTGGCCTCTTAAATTCCATGTTAGATTCTTCTTTTGCTTCTCTACTTCACTTTGGGAGTTTGCCTTTGTTGATGCAATACATAGCTTTAAACCCTTTTTCTTGAGCTCTAAATTTGAAGCATATCTATCCATCATGGAGATAACAATTGTGTTTAGGTTTTCAATAGACAAGGCTCAAAATATGCTCTGGAGTGCTACAATATCATTGTACTAGATTGGAGCAATAGCCTCAATGACCACCATATCTCCCCCAATAATGATAGGTGATAATGCACCCGATTCCATCTTTCCTAGGTTCGAATTTATCAAAGAGACGGTTTCCCCATTCAAAGTGATGTATATTTAAGAGCATAAGCTTTTTCGCCCTAGTTGTATGGCTTGCCTTTTTATGAATTCCTCTTTATAGTTGGAAATTCCGAGAGAACGAATACCAAAATCCTCAAGCTACACCCCCCCCCCCCCCCCCCCCCCCCCCCCCCCCCCCCCCCCCCTCAAATCACCACCACCACCACCACCACACCCACACACATCCATCCATCACACCTCTCACTATCTCTTCCTTTCCAAGTATACCTACATAAGTAGATAAGGTCAACACCATCTACACACACACATGTACATAAACCTAGTTAAGATGGTGAAATCTTGTAAGAAGTAAGTGTAAACAAGATTAAAGTACACAATATACCATAAGAGAAGGAGAGAGAAATTTTCAGATCAATGGCCTAAAGTTGCAGCCCCAAATTCTACGAATCCCTTGTGGAGTTGGGTATTTAATTATTTATTGAGACTAAGTCGGTGCCAGAAGTTAGACGTTCCTCTTTATATTTGAGTTTGCGTGTGGTTTCTACCACCTATAACCCTCATGGGGTAGATTTTCAATAGATTTTTCTAATTTCGTTGCGTAAGCTTATTGGAAAACAAGTGATAAAATCACAAGGCCTGCCAGGCATGATAAAAATTTCTTTTTGATATCCAATTTTTCAAGCCCCCTTTCATATGCTTTGTGTAATGCAATCAATTTATATAATTGGCCATATATAACGTTAACTTAAAGATATAAATACAAAAAATGACAGGCAATTTTGAGATTGTTTTGATAGGCAAAATAGCCCTTGACAAAAAAAGTAGGCGTCAATTTTAGGCCTTGATCTGAGGGTAGATCCCACTTTAAAATCACTACATCTCTAAGCTTTTGAAAAAAAATAAAATAAGCGTGCACATAGAATTGAAAAAAAAAAACACCCTTAAGCTCTACACCCTAAGCTTTAGATCCCTATGCTCTACACCCCACTTTAAAAACTCTACGTTTTTAAGCTCTAGAGCCCTTTTTACAAATTTAAACTGTAGTTGTAAATCCCACTTTAAAAGCTTTAAAGTTCTAAGTCTTAAGACTCTAGCGTCTCGGGGTGACCCTCCCCCTACTTGTGGATCCATGTAACATTTTCACTTTCTTTAATTCAAAGTTTTACCTTCTAATAATAAAAAAAACTCTAGGTCCTCATTGGATCATTGGAGACCTTACTTTAAAAGTTCTACATCTTTAAGTTCTAAACTTAGCTTTAAAATCTTTAAAAATAAAAATAAAAAATCTTTAAAGGTTAAAGCCCCAAATGATAAATTCCTTCCATAAAGTTTTAACTAAAAAAAATGACAACTTTAGTCTATTACCTCAAGTTTCTCAAAATTCTCAAAATGAAAAGGTGGGTAACACAAATTTCAAAATGAAAAGGTGACTCTTGGGATTTGTGGAGCCTCTAAGGCTTTATCATTTAACATGTAAGACAGTCAACTTTTCATGCTTCCAAAGGCATTGGGCAGCCCAAAATCTTTTCCTTGATATATGAGAGTTCATTTCATATTTCAAAACTCAAGACATGCCCATCATTAGATTTACACAATTCATTTCAATGAGTACCCACTATCTTATTTCAACCAATCAACATTTTTGACAAGTCAAAAAATGCTTAAAAATACAACTCAACCTTTTTCCTATTTTAGTCAGCAAAAAGAGAAGTGATCTCTATAGCCTTTGTCCTTTGGGCATGCCAAAAAAACACTTACATTGAGATAAATGATTGATAAGCATTGATTTTGTTGTCGACTTCTCCTCAACCTCCAAAGTTCCAATCTATACACCATCAACTCATCATTAGTAAAAATAGAGACAATATTAATAATTAATCATTACTCATCCAACTATTTCAATTGTAATGCTACCCTCATACAATAGAAGGGTGCTCAATATCGTAACATCCCAACCACCAAGGATAAAAACTATTCTCCGTTGCTTAACAGAACGGTGTCCAATATTGTACCATCCCAACCACCAGGGATAAACTATCCTCTGTAGCTCAATATAGAATCAGTTGAACCATGAGTAATGAAAAAAGTGGAGAATATCCGATAAGGCGCAAAAAGAATTTATAGGTATATCTATTTGGCATCTTCTTGAGGGTATCCATTAAAGGTGAAGAGATATGGGTTGTAAACTGTGCCAATGCATGTTGTGTTGGTGTCATGATAAACTATTTGTGCATGAATGAGTTGCTGTTCTTAGTCTACAAGGGAGAGTCGATCCTCAGAAATAGGATGTGGATGTAGGGATCCTTGAAAATCTCGTAAAAGATTGATGTGGAAGGCATTGTAAATGTGAAAGAGTGATAGTAAAAATAGAATGAAACATCATCAATGAAACAAAATTCTTTAAAGGACCATAACAATGTGGAGCAAGCTTTACAAAAATATTCGTGTAACACTTTTAATCCTTCGTTTTCAATTTGAAGCATAACATGATTACCTTTCTTAAACACATGTGCTTTGGGATGCTTATTAGCATGCTTAGTGTAAAGTTCTTATGCATACATGATAGTAGAATGAATACTTGCATAAATGTCATAAAAATTTATTATAGTGAAATTATCAGCAACAAGCATAGTATTAGAAAGATGTGCAAGAGTAGGAAGAGAATGACCCTACACAATCTCAAACTGAGCTTTATTTGTAGTAGAGTGAGTGTCATTGTTATAAGCAATAGTTACTTTTGTTTTACCATTTAACTCAAGATGAAAGGCAAAAATAAAATCAAGTGTAGTACCAAGATTCTCAAAAATTGTAGTTCAAAAAGCACTACAAAATTTGGAATCTTGATCACATATTATCACTTTCAATAAACCATGGTGTGAAAAACAACTTTAAGGAACTTAAGGTGCTATGAATTATTTTTTTGCAAGAGGGTATGCAATATATTTGTTTAAAAAGATGATCAATGATAGTTCAAATCATATCATGCTTATAAACAATGAGTGGAAAATCAAGTACAAAATCCATGGAAATGTGCTCCCAAGGTTTCTCTTGAATGGGAGAGAGGATGCAAAGACCTAACTTTTTACTTGTTGTTAATTTAATCTTTTAGGAAAATGAAATGAAATGAAACACACAGATTAACATCACTTTTCATAGTTGACCAATAAAAATAACGACATAAATTTTGCAATGTAGCTGCAAATCCTCTATGTCCAACCTAAGGTGGTTTGCACAACTCTTCAAGGACCAAATGACAGAAAGGTTGTGTGACACACAATTTATGCTTGAAGTAAGAAAAACATTTCCAAATTGTGTAATCCAAATAAGCATGAGTAGAATTTTCAAGTATATATAATCATGTGGTCTTAAAATAATCATCTTGTGCATAAGTAGTAGACATAGATTCAAATGAGGTACCCGTAATGGTTGCCCAACATTTAGTCTCCCACATTTCACATCAAATGCATAGTAGGCTCTCTTCTCAACTTCCAAGCCTCATGTAGCGCAATCGTTTCATTTATGATTGGCCAGAAACGCCAAAGTACTTGAATCTCTCTACCACTTTGAGGAGCACTTTATTGTGCACAATGCATGGCTTTCCAAGACAGTCATAAGCTTTTATGCATCTTGTAAAGTATGGGCCAAAAAAATTCATATACATACATTCCCAATCATAATTTGTGTAGATGGAAATGGTGCACAATTCTCTCTAGTGGTGGGATGCTCTGGATGCACTATGCACGAGGACTCGTAAGCTAGCTCAAACCAACATAAAACAAGGTACAATGGGGATGTAGAGGCTGAGGTGCAATGGGTGCAAAGGTACAAGACATAACTGAAATCACAATGTAACTAGCTAACAAGACTACAAGACTCATATGCCCCAAAGGCTAGTGCTCAAGAGTGTGGGCAAGTCCTCCAAATGTAACACACAATGGACTTTCCCTCCAGGCAAGCATATGGAAACCTCTATTTGCTACTCACATCATGCTATCTATATCCACAAGCCGAGGCCATCGCACGGCCACAACATATCTAGCCCCTGATGAGTCCGACCACTAGTTGCCTGGTTGGCCATTAGACGGCCACTAGCCCTAGCCCACGATGCTCCTGGGCCACCGAAAGAACTATTTTCTGGTAGCTCTTGAATTATCTAAAAGGGGTGGCGACACTCTGCACGATGAATGCTACCTCTTTGGCCTTGGTGGTCCAAGCCCCACCCGGACAATCGATGTGTCCACACTGGGCGCTCATAGTGGGTGCTCGTTCACGGGCGGTCGAAGAGCGCCTGGACCAAGTATGGTCCAAATGGAAGAGAATGTCCTCTGGAGCACATCCACCAAGGTGGCCATGCAAGCTGAGCCCTATGTAGCCGTGTAGCCTTGCTACAAATTCTTGTCACTATTCCATTCATCGTCTTGGTGAGTGGAGTGGCACGCCAATATCCTGAAAAGAGCGGTTGCAAACCAAAACTGCAACAACAAGAAATAAAACCAATGCGGTGCATCAAATTCAACTAGAAGAACTGGAAAACCATACCAAAGCAAGAACCTGGGAATAAAATTGGGAGAGCATGGTATGTAGAGTGGGCAAAAAGGGTGGTGAGGCCTTAAGGGTGCTTCTATGGATGATCGGCAGACTGTGAGGATGAGGTGCCTGGAGGTGGGGCAGGCTGTGGGTGTATGGAGTATGGTGGGAAGGGGTATGGTGCAAGGAAATGGAGAGGTTACTATGGAAATTGTAAAGGGTATTCAGGTGGTACGGGTGGGTAGGAGGATGGTGTTGATGATGGTGTGGGTGAGCCCTGTGGAGGGTAATTTTGAGGAGTGGCTAGGCTCATGTATGGGAATGGAAAAGGTGTGTAGTGGGGAAAAAAAACATGAAAGGAAGAGCTACAGAGGCCGCACTATGTCTTGGGGGTAGTGATGTAGACAAGGACCCAATGGTAAAAAACTGGTGATTGTGCCACCGTAGCCCGTCGAGACGGATTGTGTTACCCATGAAATTTTGCAGGGGTGGGGATTTAAGTACTTTACCTACCCCTACAAAGTTTCATGGCCATCCGCTTGTGTCTCATTGGTCTAGGGTGGCACAATCACCAAATTTTTCGTTTTGGCTTCGCAGAGCACCATGACATGCAAGGACTAGTGATGCAATAGTAGGGGTGGTAGCAAAGAGATGGGAGGGGTAGTGGACCAAGGAAGACTAGGTAGTGGAGTTGAGGGCAAAGGAGAAGAAATGGTGGGTAATGGTGAGGTGATGCCACCCATTGTCTCCTCCACTAGAACAACCTATGGAGTGGTAACCGTTGCTAGTAATCTCTGATGGAGAGGATCCCGTGGTGCCGAGCTCAAGAGTCAAAACCGTGACTTCCTACGGTTTGAGCTGAGAAATGTGTGGAATCACTCAAGTGGACGATGGTGAATTGGCAGTGAGAGAAATTGGTGAAAGTGGAAAAGTAGTGGGGACAGATGGGACTGTGAGTGTTGTGCAAGTGATAGGGATAGAGATATTGAGAGAAGTGGATATGGGGTGTGTAGGAGTGAGCGGAAATGTGGTGCTTGAAGCGGGCAAGGTGTGGTGCCAATCTAAATCTGGGGATGATGGTGGAGAATAGGGAGGTGAGGGTGGATGTGTGATTGATGACATACTTGCGGAGGACAATGTTGGACTCGAGTGCGGGATGACTGAAGTGACCAAAGATGCGGGTGAAATCTCTGGCTCCAAGATGATCAATGAAGCTAGTTCTGTGAAGGTAGCCAAGGTGTGCTTGATAGTATTAGCTCTACAAAGCAAAGATCCATAGCTTCGACCACTTGATAAAGGTCCTCTTGTAGTGAAGTAATTCGAGCATCTTGTGCCATGAGAGTGGAGGTCATGATTCTCTGTCCCAAGTCTCTCTATCTCAAAAATCTGAGAGTAGTTTATCTGTTGGAGAGAGAAGTGTTCCTACCTGATCATGAATCTGCATTGTGATTGCGTGCGTGTTTGAGAGATCATGACCCTGGTCGCGAACCGGATTGTCAGGCTAGGGGCAAAAGAAGAAGATGCTCCTAGAGTGGCTGATGCTGAAGAGGATGAGGTGATGAAGTTAACAATACGTGAGCAACAATAGGTGGTGTTGTGTCATGAGAAAGCTATATTGGTAGAGTCGACTGACGAATAAATGTGGTGAAGATGGGTGCCACTGATCATTGGGTGCGTGAAATTCCATGTGAGGTGCTGGTGGTTGTGCTGAGAGCGGTGCTAGAAAGTGTTGAAGATGTTGGAATTAGGGTTGCAGGAAAACACACAGCTTGGAGAAGACGAAGGAAGCTCAAGGCACACAATAAAGAGTGTATTACTTAGTGTGCAATGGAAAGATAGATAGCCCTAGAGTGATGTGCGTATATACAATGCAGGGGGGAAAAACCTCCTAAAGAGGGAAAAAATGCCTCGTCGGTCCTAGTGTGTTCACACACATCACTACCACCTGTATATGGTAACAAATCCCCCCTGGGAGTGATGCGATGAATGAGAGCTGGCACACGAGTAAAGGGAAGTGCCATGCCCTGAGGACATGATCAGTCCACTAAGGGGAGTAAGCCCAAAGCTTTGCAAAAAGCTTCAAACTTCTCACGAGACAATGTCTTTGTGAAAAGATATGCAAGGTTTTGCCTGTGTTGGCATATAAGCCAAGCTGATCTCTCCTGCTAAGAGCCTCTCTCTGAGATAGTGGTAATGCACCTCAATGTGCTTTGTGCGATCATGAAAAATTGGGTTCCTCGCAACTGCCAATGCGCTCTAACTATCAGTGCAGATAGTGTTGGCAGTGTCCTGTCCAACACCCAAATCCGCCATAAGACGTCTGAGCCATACACACTCAACCGTAGCTGTGAAGACTGCCCTATACTCAACCTCACAACTCAAAGTGGCCATAGTAGGTTGCTTCTTGCTCAACCATGATATACATGAACTGCCAAGCATGAAACAAAAACCACCTGTGGACACTCGCGTGTCAAAACAACCAACCCAATTTGAGTCTGAAAAAGTATGTAAGTCTGGCGGCAATTATCCCCCCTTGGGATAAAACAAGACAAGATGTAAAGTGCCACTCAAGTAGTGGAAAATCCTCTTGATAGTCTACCAATGCTTAGAGCTTGGGCTATGCATAAATGCATACATAAATGAGGCAGCTAACAACAGTTTGGTAAAGAGTGACATCAGCAGGATCACCAGCATCATGTAGACTTAACTTCAAACCTGTCTCCATGGGAGTGGCAATAGGTTTGCAATCCTCAAGTCCAAACTTACATAGCAATGTCTCTATGTAACTTTTCTGACACAAGGCAATACCACCATCACATTGCTTAAACTGTATGCCCAAGTAATATTGCAGTAGCCTTTTACAACAAGTCGAGCCTTATGGCGATCTACCTCACTATCCGTCTTGCGTTTCAACTTGTAAACCCACTTTGTACCAATGGCCTTTTTGCTAGGAGGCAAATCACATAAAGTCCATGTGTCATTTTGTATAAATGCATCATATTCTAATTGCATGGCAGCCATCCAATTTTTTGAATTCTGTGCTTCATCAAAAGACAGAGGTTCCTCAACATCATGTAAGCTAGACACAGCCAAAGCATAACAATCTGAGGCATAAGATGCATTGCGAGAGCCTGAACGAATGCGACTAGACAAAGGTGCATCCAATTTACTGTCACGCAAAGTATGCACCAGCCATTTAGGCATACCTCTAGCCTGCTCATTTTCAGCCCTTTCCTCATCAAGTACATCATGTACATCTGCAAAAGTAATAGGCTGATCTGTATCAGTTTTAGAAACCCCGATAGGCTATACATTTGCCGCATTGGAATTTAAATTCATACTTCCACCACTGAAAAGAGGCAACAAAGTGTCATAAATGTCCCGTGAGCTTACATTATTGTCTCTAGTATATGATAGCAAGGGCTGAAAAAATCTTCCACAAACACAAATCGTGTGAAACCAAAATACGTTTTGTTTGTGGATGATACAACCCTCAACCTTTGATTTGAGCACTATAACCAACAAAAATACATTTGACAACCTTATCATCGAATTTTGTGCGCTGCATTTGTGGCACTAAACCATAAGCCAAACAATCAAAAACACGCATGTGCTCAATAGATGGCTTTCTATCATGCCATGCTTCATATGGAGTCATAGACTACAATGCTTTTATAGGACACCTGCTGAGTACATAAGTGGCACACATGACAGCCTCGAGCCAAAACGAATGTGGTAAAGCTGGACTCCTTACCATACATCTTGCCATTTTCGTAAGAGATCTATTTTTCTTCTCAGCAACACCATTTTGCTGAGGTGTATACAACACTGTACGTTGGTGTTTTATCCCATGACTAGCCAAAAATGCATTAAGTTCATGAGACATATACTCCCCCCTCGATCGGAACGGAGGGTGCCCATAGTACATTTCGAGACATTTTCAGCCATAGCAAGAAATTTCTTGAAGCACATGACACTTGGACTTAAATTTCAATGGATATACCCATGCATGCTCGGAGTAGTCATCAATGAAAGTCATGAAGTACAAGTAATTTCCCAAGGACTTAGTTTGCATAGGCCCACAAACATCACTATGCACAACTTGCAATCTGCATGTAGTACGAATTGACCCATCCTTTGGAAACTTAGCACGCTGCATTTTACCCAAAATACAGCCTTCACAAACATGTTTGATAGGTGCTTCAAGAGGTGGCAAAGAAGCAACTATATCAAATTTCTGTAAACGCAACAAACTGGCAAATTCAGATGCCCAAAACGTGCATGCCACAGTTTTGCATCTGAACAGCCCTTGAACCTGCGACTACATTTGCAAAATTTTGTCCACACTTGTCATACAAAGTGAGCTTATACAGCCGACGACACAAAAGGCCAGATGCAACAATTTGATCACCAAAACTGAGATCATGAACTGTATATCTGTCATCCACAAATTTGACTACAAGTCTAAGACTAGCAAGTGCAGATACAAACAAAAGATTCTTCTTGATCCCAGGTACATAAGCTGCATCAACAAGTGTGAAAGAACTGCCATTTGCAGTAGTAGCAGTAAGCACAATCTTGCCAACTCCTTAAACCGGATAAGAGGAATTGTTGGCACAAGTGACTGAACTCCCATGAGGGACAGACTCGAGAGAGTTGAACAATTCACGATGTGAGGTAATGTGCTTTGTAGCACCACAGCCAAAATACCGCACATGTGAATCTGCAGCAACTGACATACCTGCATCATGGACATCAGGATTGTAAGTGCACTCTGCGCTTTTAGTGCACTCTGCACTTTTAGTGCACTCTGCACTAAAAGCCCATTCTACATAGACATGAGCATCATAGTCTCCTTTCATAGAAGACTCAACAATGACTGCATTTGTCGTGGAACCGGCCACCCTCTTTCTTCTTAGCCTCTTTGGCCTTTAACTTAGGACACTGCTTGATCAAGTGATCATTAGCTTTACAATAATGGCAACGCATCCTCTTTTTTCCCTTATCACTAGAATTTCCAGAGGAATTGCTACCAGCAAAAGCATTAGGAACATGTGATTTTCCACTCGCAGAAGAACCATAAGAAGTGGTTGCATTGCTGTTACCACCCTGTCTTTGAGCAGCAATAAAAGCCTGTTCAACTGCATGCTATCTAGTCCTATTTTTTATGTAAAGTGACTCTTGCAACAACAATGTGCATAATGCATCAAACTTGACAACTTCAAGATTTCCTTGGGTCATAATTCTCCAAGTACTAGCAAAAGTTTGGTAAGAATTTGGTAAGGCATTAAGAACAGTCTGCACAAGGGAACTGTTTGAAATGACTTCACCTGCAGAAATAAGTTGCCCTTATCACCAAAATTTCCAAACGAATTGCTGCCAGCAGAAGCATTAGGAACATGTGATTTTCCACTCGCAGAAGAACCATAAGAAGTGGCTGCATTGCTGTTACCACCCTTTCTTTGAGCAGCAATAAAAGCCTGTTCAACTGCACGCTGTCTACTCCTATTTTTTCTGAAAAGTGACTCTTGCAATAGAAATGTGCATAATGCATCAAACTTGACAACTTCAAGATTTCCTTGGGTCATAAGTCTCCAAGTACTAGCAAAAGTCTGGTAAGAATCTGGAAAGGCATCAAGAACAGTCTGCACAAGGGAACTGTGTGAAATGACTTTACCTGCAAAAATAAGTTGCTCATTGATATCCTTGACACCAGCAAGGAAAGTGTCCGTATCATCTTCTTCATGCATAACCTTTGACTCCAGCTCTTTACGCAGCAATGCAACTTTTGCCTCATTGCGGCTTGTATAAAGACCAGCCAGAATATCCCAAGCGTGTTTTGCAAATTTTGCTGAACAAATGGGAGGAGTAATAGTGCGCTTTACAGACAACACAATCAACGCATGAGCCTGCGCATCCTTTACATCCCAATGAGCTTGTTCTGCTATAGGCAAAACAACTCTAACAACAACAATCCTTGCAGCAAGGCCTGCAACATTCTCAACTTCGCCTGCATCCTCAGAACTAGGATGTACATCAATACCCTGCACAATATTCTAGATGCCCTTTGACACAAGAACATGTTGCATCATGTAATCCCACATAGGGTAATTGTCCCCATCCAATCTGTCCTCATCAGCAAACATCTTGAACACATCTATGTTGTTGTCAGCCATGGTAAATGCTGCACCTGATCTGAAAACTGCCCGAAAAGAGGAGAATCAAAGAGGGAACAACACGTGCTATATAGCACAAATCGTAGAATACTGTAAGGGACCTATTATGCAAAAAACGACACTGATAGAAATTCTGCACAAAATGACAAATTAGCCTGTGCAGTACTGCTTGTAGTGGAAACGGAGCCAAAAATGAGCCCGAATCAGAAATCTGAGCAAACTGAGCTCTACAAGTACACCCAAAACTTTTGTCAACCTATGAACGCTCCTCAAAGCTCATTGAAATCAGAAAATGTGAGCAATCGTGTGCTGGAGCTCCTGGCGACTAAGCTCGGGAGGAGGCAACCTGCTCTGATACCAATCGTTGGAATTAGGGTTGCAGGAAAACACACACAGCTTGGAGAAGATGAAGGTGGATGTGCATGGTGAGGGGTCGATGATGTGATAGAAAGAGCGGCGGTATGCAATGACTCTAG
Source organism: Adiantum capillus-veneris (assembly GCF_014529385.1). Classification (NCBI taxonomy): domain Eukaryota; kingdom Viridiplantae; phylum Streptophyta; class Polypodiopsida; order Polypodiales; family Pteridaceae; genus Adiantum; species Adiantum capillus-veneris. The sequence continues at coordinate 127,038,611 of NC_140932.1, forward strand.
AAAGGGTAAAACTCCTAGGAGAGCTAGAGAATCTCAAAGAACTCTCACCCTAGTTTCCCAGACTCGTGTCATACGTGTAAGAGGCAGAGGATAAGTGGCTTTCCTTTTGCCTTGAACAGGGACAAAAGGAAAAGTCGAAGTCGATCCTAACGTAGGGGGGCGTGCCAAAATGGATGCAAAAGCTGATGCTGAAATGTATGCAACTATAATGCACCTAGCCCTACGTGAAAACCTACCTTATCTATGTATCGAAGAAGCAGTGGAGCGGAATGACATTTGAAGCATTGATGGTTGTTGGTCTGCTGGCTATAATATTTTTCTCTTTCTCGCAAGTGATCTAAAATGAGTTTGTGGAATGGGAATGGGGTACGGGTGGTCAAGCAGCAATACGAGTCACAAATGGTGTGAGCTCATTGAGGCTTGGGCGTGCTACCAGGTTCTAGCTGTGCTCTCCCTTGGCTAGAAGAGCCTATAGAGCATGTAGCACACATTAACTGCCGCTATGCACTCGTAAGAAATACTATAATAGAATATTGAAGATTTTGAATTTTTTTGCAAAGGTGGAATGGGAGGGAGAGAGAAAATAATTGGTAGTTGACACTACATCCTCTGTTAAGTATGGAGCCTGATTTACCCCTTGTAATTTCATGTGTTAAAAACGCACATTTGTAAGCCCTCCGTTATGAGGAGAAACCATCGTGCGTGAAGAAAAATAACTCGCCGAAAAATAAAAGCACTCGTCGAAAATCAAAATTTTCATGGCCAGTCTCGTTGGAATATTCCTTTTTTTTCGAAATATTATGGCCGGACACCGGTCGGAAAGTGGTCGGAAAACGATCGCTCGATTGGCCGGTTTGCCGACGGTCGAAAGTCAATGGCCGGTGGCCGAATTCAATGGCCGATGGCTGAATTCAAAAGCGGACTTGTCTTCTCAAGGGCGGCCACACATGGGCGGATTGGAGGTTCTGATTTAGACTTATCTACACAAGGGCGGCTACACATGGCTGCCTCTCATGAGAGAGGGCAGCCCCTTTGACCTATAAACGGAGGTCATTTCTACACACATTTCACAGTGTGAAGTTGATGCAACAAGGTGGGAGCTCCAAAAGGGTATAGTCCCTTTGTAACCTACTTCTTGTTTTGAAGTACTAAAGCCATTGAGTGGTTGCTTTCCCGTGGATGTAGCGTAGCGCACACTGGGTGAACCACGTATATCGTGTGTAATCTCTCTCTCTCTCTCTCTACTCTATAATCTCTTGTGTGTGAAAATTATCTCTCTCCATTAAGTAATCTACTCAATTATCTACTTAGCTACGTCATATTTCCTAACAATTGGTATTAGAGCAAGGTTTGCTCGTAGCTAAATTATCTCAAGGAAAGGATTCCTTGAATTGAGTGGGAGTAATGGTAGAGGAAGGGAAGGTCAAGATCGAGAAGTCCAATGGCAAAAACTACCAACATTCGAAGATGCAGATTGAAGACTATCTCTACTAGAAGGACCTCTATTTGCCACTAGGCGGTCTTGGAAAGAAGCCCGCAACGATGGCAAATGAAACATGGATTGTCCTTGATCGAAAGGCACTGGAAAAAAGACTGTTAAGCTTGGCATCAATGGTGGCCTTCAATTTTTCGAAGATGAAGACCACGGAGGAATTGATGAAGTCACTTGACGATTTCTACGAGAAACCATCGGCATCCAATAAGGTATTTCTCATGAAGCGCTTGTTCAATCTAAAGATGGCAGAGAATGGTTCAGTTGCAGAACATCTAAATGACTTTAACACCAACATAAGTCAACTTCGATCGGTGAAAATAAATTTTGATGATGAAGTGCGAGCACTCCTTATACTATCGTCGCTACCGGATAGTTGGGACAGCCTTGTGATGGCTGTAAGTAATTCTATTTCTGGCACAAATACTCTTAAGTTTGATGATATTGTGGGTGTTCTCCTAAGCGAGGGAATGCGAAGGAGAAGCCCGTAGCACGGGAGAATCATCAAGTGCTGCACTGTCAGTGGAAACAAGAGGAAGGCCTTAGGAGAGGTTCAAAAACCAAAAGGGTCGTGATCACTCAAGACGGAGCAAGTCACACACAAAGTCAGTTCTTGAATGTTGGAACTGCGGCAAGAAGGGCCATGTCAAGAAGGATTGCTGGTCCAAGAAGAAGAAGGAGTCGGAGTCTCAAGACAACAAGCCAACATCGGAGGCCAATGTGGCAGGTAAAGTAGAGCAAGATGCTCTAATTCTCTCATTAGACAATGTGTCTAATTCCTGGATAGTAGATTCCGGGGCTTCATTCCATGCGACACCGCACAAGCAACATTTCCAAGATTACACCAAAGGTAATTTTGGGTATGTATACTTGGGAGATGATGAAGCTTGTGAAATTGTCGGCAAAGGTACATTTTATGTCAAAACTGCTAACTGAAATGAATGGAAGCTTAAAGATGTTAGGCATGTTTCTTCTCTTCGCAAAAAATTGATTTCTACAAGACAATTGGACGATGAAGGTCACAACATTGCATTTGGAAGCAAACGGTGGAAGATCTCAAAGGGATCTTTGGTGGTTGCCAAGGGAGAAAAGGTTGGTATACTTTACTTGTGTACTGTTAGCACACAACCTTCAGCTTGTGCAACAACTACAGAAGTCGACAGTGCACTGTGGCACTACCGGCTTGGGCATATGAGTGCCAAAGGAATGCAAATCCTTCAAACAAAGAAGCTTCTACCAGGTTTAAAAGAAGTGGACTTAGAGTTCTGTGAAGATTGTATTTATGGTAAACAAAAGAGGGTAAAATTTCAAAAATCAGGAAATGAAAGAAAAAATAAAAAACTTGAGTTGGTTCATTCTGATGCTTGGGTACCTGCAAGTACACCATTACTTGGTGGCTCATTGTATTATGTAACATTCATAGACAATGCGACTAGGAAAACATGGGTTTATGTTATGAAGAATAAATCCAATGCGTTTTCCATATTTCAAAGGTGGAAAGACTTTGTGGAGAATGAAGTAGGTACCAAGGTTAAATGCCTCAGATATGACAATGGAGGTGAATATTGTAGCCAAGCTTTTGAAAGCGTTTGTGCTAGCAATGGCATTCAGAGGCAAAAGACAACCCCAAGGACGCCTCAAAGGACAATCATGGAGCGAGCACGAAGCATGCGGCTACATGTAGGCCTACCGCTTGAGCTTTGGGTGGAAGCTGCAAGTACGTCTGTGTACTTAATCAACCGATCACCCTCAACGGCATTGGATGGGGGAGTTCCAAAAGAGGCATGGTTAGGTAAACCGGTGAATTATACATTTCTCAAAGTGTTTGGGTGTGAGGCTTTCATGCACATAGATAGAAGCCTAAGATCAAAGCTAGATGCAAAGTCCAAAAATTGTTTCTTCATTGGCTATGGAGAAGGTGACTTTGGGTATTACTTATGGAATCCTGAAGATAGTAAAATCTTTAGGAGTAGGGATGTAATTTTTAACGGAGAAAATATGTATAAATATTACTTGGAAAGAAAACAAACAAAAGAAACAGGTGATGAGTACATGGAGCTTGAGGACGGTGAAGACTCGAGGACTGCAAAAACGGTGACAATGTGCAACAACGTCAACCAAATGAGGAGCCTCAATCTATTCCCCAAAGATCTACAAGAGCAAGTAGACCTCCAGAAAGGTTCGTTCCTTCCTTCAACCATCTCTTGATCTCAGATTCTGGAGAGTCAGAATCATACAAAGAAGCTATGCAACACGAATCCAAAGAAGAATGGGTGAAGAGAATGCAAGTGGAGATGGACTCATTACATCGCAACCAAACATGGGAGTTGGTTGAGTTGCCTAAGGTAAGCGGACACTTAAGAACAAATGGGTGTATAAGTTGAAGGAAAAAGAAGGTGGGAAGAAAAGGTACAAGTTTAGGCTTGTGGTAAAAGGGTTTTCTCAAAAGAAAGGTATTGACTTCAATGAAATATTTTCTTCTGTTGTAAAAATGAACTTAATTAGGCTTGTATTAAGCCTTGTGGCTCCTCATGATCTAAATCTTGAGCAAATGGATGTAAATACGGCATTCCCTCCACGGTGACTTAGAGGAGGGAATTTACATGCTTCAACCAAAGGGGTATGAAGTAAAAGGTAAGGAGAAAATGGTTTGCAGATTAAAGAAGAGCTTGTATGGTTGTTTAAAGCAAGCATCAAGACAATGGTACTTGAAGTTTGATTGATGGATGTTGGATCATGGATTCACAAGATGCAACTCGGATCACTTCGTTAATACAAAAAATTTGGGAGATGGTAAGTTCATCATCCTAATGTTGTATGTTGATGACATGCTGATTGCAAGTGCTAACATGCAGGACATCAAAGACCTAAAAGAGGAGTTGTCTAAATCTTTTTCAATGAAAGATTTAGGTGCTGCAAAGAGTATACTTGGTATGAAGATATCAAGGGACAAGACGAAGAAGACAATAAAGCTATGTCAAGAGGATTATATCAAGAAGGTACTAGAAAGGTTTGCAATGCAAAATGCAAAAACGGTTTCTACACCTTTGGCTAGTCACTTTAAACTAGCCAAGGATATGTGTCCAAAGACACAAGAGGAGATAGCCTATATGTCTAAAGTTCCATATGCTGCAGCAGTAGGTTCTCTTATGTATGCTATGGTCTGGACAAGGCCATACATTGCACATGCAATGGGAGTTGTAAGTAGGTTCATGGACAACCCAGGTAAACAGAAATGGCAAGCTGTGAAGTGGATACTTAGGTATCTAAAAGGGACAACAACAAATGCTTTGTGTTTTGGAGGAATTGATATTTTTCTAGAAGGGTATGCTGATGCAGATATGGCAGGTGACAAAGATAATCGAAGACGCACTATTGGCTATGTCTTCACGGTTGGACGGTGGTTGGAAGTCAATGGCTGGTGGCCGGTGGCCGAATTCAATGACCGGTGGCAAAATTCAAAAGCGAACTTGTCTTCTCAAGGGCAGCCATACATGGGCAGATTGGAGGTTCCGATTTGGACTTATCTACACAAGGGCGGCTACACATGGCTGCCTCTCATGAGAGAGGGCAGCCCCTTTGGCCTATAAAAGGAGGCCATTTCTACACACATTTCATAGTGTGAAGTTGATGCAACAAGGTGGGTGTGAGCTGGTGAGTGAAGCAAGACGGGAGCTCCAAAAGGTTATAATCCCTTTGTAACCTAGTTCTTGTTTTGAAGTACTAAAGCCATTGAGTGGTTGCTTTCCCGTGGACGTAGCCCACATTGGGTGAACCACGTATATCGTGTGTACTCTCCCTCTCTTTCTCTACTCTATAATCTCTTGTGTTTGAAAATTATTTGTGTCCATTAAGTAATCTACTCAATTATCTACTTAGCTACGTCATATTTCCTAACATCCTCAACTAAGAAATATGTCTTGTGACCATGATATGCTCTATCATTATTAGAGAATGATGCATATGTAGTAGGCAAGCCAATGATGGTGCCAAGCATTTCTAATGTGAGCGTGCTACTAGCCAAAGAGGTAAAAAAAGTTGGTACACTTTTTGAGAGGTTAGTGAGTACCTCCAAATGTTGCAAAAGCCAGTGTAGAGAGGCCTAATGCGTTGAGGTGGCGCTACTGAAGATCGTATCCAAGGGGTAATGTGATAAGGTGGTGTCAAAGATGACCATGGAGTCTAGAGAAACTACCATGCCCCTTGAGAGCTGCGTGTCCATGATGGACTCTGAAGCCATGGCCGCTTGGGAGTCGTCATTGGTGTCTTTGACTACATGCTTTGGTGTGTGCTCCTTGGTGGGTGTCATTTTTTCCTTGTCTTCATGCTCAGGAAGTTTGCTAAATGTGTGGACTTTCTGCCGACTTTGGGCTATGGAGATGTAGAATGGTCAGCTGGTCTGAATCCTTGCTATACTCAATATCATATGAGAAACTATCGAAAGGGGAACCTCCTGGAAAGTACATATCATATGAAGACGGCTCCTCACTCTATAGATTTGACTGTGTTCCATCTAGAAATGACAGCAAGAAAGAAAAAGTGTATATGTGAAAGAGAGTGAGAGAGAAGGGTGAATGCGCTCTCTTAAATGTGGTCAAAGAGAGCGATGCCTAGACGAAGAGAAGAGGGAAGTAGCGGTGGGGCGAGCAGAGAGAGTGCAAGTGTACAAGTGGAGGGGAGGGGATGTGAGAGAATGAGAGGGAGGCAGGGTAAGTAAGAAGGTGCAACAATGGTAATGAGACAAGAGAGTAGGGCAATGGATGAGAGAAGTTTAGTGGATGGAGTAATAGTAGAGGGCAAGGGGGTTCAACATGATGAAGAGGGTGAGGCAAGAGGAATTCTTGGGAGAGTTAGGGCGAGGCGAGAAGGAGTTTGGGCTAGGGGTTAGAGGGGCGAGAGAAAAGGGAGACAAAGAGCTAGTTTCATGGGCCGGGTAGTAGTAGAAGGGGGGATGGCAAGGGTAAGGCGGCGAGATGGGTTGGTAAACTAGGGACGGGGTGAGTGATAAAGATGACATGGGCGGGTCAGGTAGGGGTGAGGGAGTCAGGCAGGGATTGGGGCGGTGTAGGGTTAAGGCAAGCAAGGGGGTTGAGTAGAGGCAAGGCGAGGGGTTTGGGTTGGTATGGGGAAAGGGGGCCGGGTTGGGCTGGGCGAGGTGAGGAGGTTGGTGGGGATGGGGCAGGGGCAAGTGCCAAAACATAGGGGTGGGGCGAGTAGTAAGAGAAGGGGGTGGAGGACCAAGGTCACACGAGGGGAGGTGAAAGGGTAGGGGGTAGAGGGCGAGAAGGTAGGGAAAGGGGGCGAGGGTCACACAAGGGGGAGGCTAGAGGTTATGGGGTCAAGGGAGAGAGAAAAGTTGGTGAGGGGCAAAGGGCGAGTGGCAGGGGGTGGGGAAAGGGCAAGGGGGTGCTCTAGCTCACTGGGGTGACGAGCGATGCGAGAGGGAATGTAGGATAGGCAATGGCAACTAGGACAAGGGGAACCTGCTAGGTCCTGAGGGGGCAAAAGAGGTGGCAAGGAATAGGGGTGGGCAAGGCGGGGAATTATGTGAGAGAGATGGAAATCGAGGCGAGAAAGAAAAAAGAGAAAAGGATCTTAAAGTGAGCTAGGTTGGGTGAATAAGAGAGATGAAAAAGAGAGAGAAGAACATGACGACAGAAACAAAGATTGATGAGGGAGCGAGAAATAGAGTGGGGCTAGAGCAAGACCACAAAAAAGTTAGAGAGATAAGGAGAGGGTGGGAGGTTAGGTTGAAGATAGATATGGGGCATCAGGACAAGGTGTAGTGAAAACAACTCCACAATTAGGAGGAGAGAAGACACCTGAAAGAAATATCCTACCTGTGAATGAAAACTATTGTACGTAGACATGTCCATAGAGATTAACTTCAGAGAGACAGAACAATATAAAAACAGAAGGAGAACTCCAAGGAAATATAGATAGGAGGGATTGAAAAGATAACCCTCAGGCTTACCCTCCACACGGATCACCCACACCATCATTGACACCATCCTACTACCCACCCGCACCACCGTACCCTATACAATTTCCACAGTACCCTCTCCATTTGCCTCCACCATACCCCTTTCTACCATACTCCATGCACCTGTAGCCTGCCCCACCTCCATGCACCCCATCCTTACAGTCCTCCGACCATCCACAATACCCTCTCCATTTCCCTCCACCATACCCCTTCTCGCCATACTCCATGCACCTGCAGCCTGCCCCACCTCTAGGAAACTCATCCTGATAGTCCTCCGATCATCCACAACAACACCCTTAGGGCCTCACTACCCTTTTTGAGGCCCATTGTACAAACCATGCTCTCCCAGTTGCAATTTCTTCATTCCCAGGTTCTAGCTTTGTATGGTTTTCTAGTAGTTTCCGATTTTTCTAGTTGTCTATGCAACACCGCAGTGGTTTTCTTTTCTTGTGGTGCAGTTCTAGTTTGCAACAACTCTTTTCAGATTATTGGTGTGCCACTCCACTCAGTGACCAGGATGATGAGTGGAATAGTGGTGGAAGGCATCTGTGTAGCAGGGATATAGCGCTACACAGGGCTCAAATTGCATGGCCACCTTGGTGGACATGCACTAGAGGACATTCTCTTCCATTTGGACCATAGTTGGTCCAAGTGCTTAGGTGCTCTTGGGCCGCCCACCAGTGTCGACACATCGACTGGCCAAGGTGGGGATTAGACCACCAAGGCTAGGGAGGAATCATTCATCATGAAGAGTGTGGCCATCCTATGGCCACCCCTTTCATAGCATTCAAGAGCTACCAAACAACAGTTCTTTGGGTGGCCCATGCGTGATTGTGGGCTAGGGCTAGTGGCCGTCCAATGGCTAGCCGGGGAGCTAGTGGCCAAACTCACTGAGGGGCTTCCCCAGGCCACTAGTATCGAATATTTCTAGTTGCCCATGAGTTTCCTTGGCTAGATATTTTCCAATAGCTAGCATATATGCGGTGGCAAGGGGATGGCCTTTGCTTGTGGATATAGATAGCATGATGTGAATAGCAGATATAGGCTGCGATACACTTGCCTAAGTGAGAGTCCATTGTGTGTCACATTTGAAGCACTTCCTTGCGCCCTTGAGCACTAGCCTTTGGGGCACCTCACCTTGGTTGTTTGCAGGTTGGTCCTATGACTCTTGTAGTCTTGTTAGCTAGTTACCTTGTGATTTCACTAATGTCTTGTACCTTTGCACCCATTGCACTCTCCATTACACCTCAACCTCTACATCCCCATTGGACCTTGTGTTACCATATACATGTGGTAGTGATGTGTGTGAACACACTAGGACCGTCGGGGAATTTTTTCCCTCTTTAGGAGGTTTTTCCCCCCGAGCATCGTATATACTCCCATCACGCTAGGGCTATCTATCTTTCCATTGCATACTAAGTAACACACTCTCTATTGTGTGACTTGAGCTTCCTTCATCTTCTCCAAGCTGTGTGCGTTTCTCTGCAACCCTAATTCCAACAATTGGTATCAGAGCAGGTTACGTCCTCCTAGGCTTAGTCGCCAGCTGCTCCAGCACACACCTGCTCACTTTCTCCGATTACAGTGAGGTTTGGCTCATTTCGGCCTCCGTTTCCACTACATGCAGGTTTGCACAGTCAATTTCGCCATTTTGTGCAGAATCTCTGTCAGTGCTGTTTTTTGCATAACAAGTGCCTTACAGTCTTCCACGGTTTGTGCTATATAGCACGTGTTGTTCCCACTCCGTTTCTCCTATTTTCGGGCAGTTTTCACATCAGGTGCAGCATTTACCATGGCTGACAACAACACAGATGTTTTCAAGATGTTTGCTGCTGCTGAGGACAGGTTGGATGGGGACAATTACCCTATGTGGGCTTATACGCTGCAACACGTTCTTGTGTCAAAGGGTGTCTGGAATATTATGTAGGGCATTGATGTACGTCCTGGTTCTGAGGATGTAGGCGATGTTGAGGATGTTGCAGGTCTTGCTGCAAGGATTGCTGCTATTAGAGTTGTTTTGCCTACAGCAGAACAAGCTCGTTGGGATGTAAAGGATGCGCAGGCTCATGCATTGATTGTGTTGTCTGTGAAGCGCACTATTGTTCCTCACATCCGTTCAACAAAATCTGCAAAACAGGCTTGGGATATTCTAGCAGGTCTTTATGCAAGCCGCAATGAGGCTAAAATTGCTTTGCTGCGAAAAGAGCTGGAGTCGAAGATTATGCATGAGGAAGATGATATGGAAACTTTCCTTGCTAGTGTCAAGGATATCAATGAGCAAAGTATTTCTGCAGGTGAAGTCATTTCAGACAGTTCCCTTGTGCAGACTGTTCTTGATGCCTTACCAGACTTTTGCTAGTACTTGGAGACTAATGACCCAAGGAAATCCATAAGTTGTCAAGTTTGATGCATTATGCACATTGCTGTTGCAAGAGTCACTTTCCAGAATAAATAGGACTAGGCAGCGTGCATTTGAACAGGCTTTTATGCTTCTCAAAGAAAGGGTGGTAACAGTAATGCAACCACTTCTTATGGTTCTGCTGCGAGTGGCAAAACTTCTGTTCCTAATGCTTCTGCTGGCAGCACTTCGTATGGCAATTCTGGTGAGATAAGAGCAAAAAGAAGATGCGTTGCCATTATTGTAAAGCTAATGATCACTTGATCAAGTCGTGTCCTAAGTTGAAGGCCAAAGAGGCTAAGAAGAAACAGGGTGGTTCCACTGCAAATGCTTGTTCCACTACAAATGCAGGCATTGTTGAGTCTTATGTAAAAGGAGACTGTAATGCTGATGTTGATGTAGAATGGGATTTTAGCGCAGAGTGCACTTACAATCTTGCTGTCCATGATGCATGCTTGTCAGTTGCTGCAGATTCACATGTGTGGTATTTCAATAGTGGTGCTACAAAGCACATTACCTCACATCGTGAATTGTTCACCTCTCTCGAGTCTGTCCCTCATGGGAATTCAATCACTTGTGCCAACAATGCCTCTTATCCGGTTCAGGGAGTTGGAAAGATTGTTGCTAATGGCAGTTCTTTCACACTTTTTGATGCACTTTATGTACCTGGGATCAAGAAGAATCTTTTGTCTGTATCTGCACTTGCTAGACTTGGACTTGTAGTCAAATTTGTGGATGACAGATGTACAGTTCATGATCTCAATGTTGGTGATGAAATTGTTACATCTGGCCTTTTGTACTGTGGGCTGTATAAGCTCACTTTGTATGACAAGTGTGGATAAAATTTTGCAAATGCAGTTGCAGATTCAAGGGCTATTTCAGATGCAAAACTTTGGCATGCACGTTTTGGTCATCTGAATTTTGCCAGTTTGCTGCGTTTGCAGAAATCTGATATGGTTGCTTCTTTGCCACCTCTTGAAGCACCTGTCAAACATGTTTGTGAAGGCTGTATTCTGGGTAAAATGCATCATTCTAAGTTTCCAAAGGATGGTTCAATTAGGGCCACATGCAGGTTGCAGCTAGTGCATAGTGATGTTTGTGGGCCCATGCAAACTCCGTCCTTGGGCAATTACCTTTACTTCGTGAATTTCATTGATGATTACTCCATGCATGCATGGGTATTTCCGCTTAAAGCGAAGTCTGAAGTTTTTATGTGCTTCAAACAATTTCTGGCTATGGCTAAAAATGTCTCGAAATGTACTATGGGCACCCTCCATTCCGATCGAGGGGGGGAGTATATGTCTCATGAATTCAATGCATTTCTGGCTAGTCGTGGGATAAAACACCAATGTACAGTGCCTTATACACCTTAGCAAAATGGTGTTGCTGAGAGGAAGAACAGGTCACTTACGAAAATGGCACGATGTATGGTCAAAAGTCAAGCTTTGCCGCATTCTTCTTGGCTTGAGGCCAATATATGTGCCACTTATGTACTAAACATGTGTCCTACGAAAGCTTTGCAATCTATTACTCCATATGAAGCATGGCATGATAGAAAGCCTTCTATTCAGCACATGCGTGTTTTTGGCTATTTGGCATATGCTTTGGTTCCACAAACATAGCACATAAAATTGGATGATAAGGCTGTCAAATGTATTTTTGTTGGTTATAGTGCTGAAAGCAAAGGTTACAGGTTATATCATCCGCAAACAAAGCGTATTCTGGTTTCACGAGATGTAGTGTTTGTGGAAGATTCTGTTCAGCCCTTGCTGTCATGTACTAGAGACAGTAATGTAAGCTCACAAGACATTTATGACACTTTGTTACCTCTTCTCAGTGGTGGAAATACAAATGTAATTTCCAATGAGGCAAATGTACAGCCTATGGGGGTTTCTGAAAATGTTACAGATGAGCCTATTACTGATGCAGATGTACATGATGTACTTGATGAGGACAGGGCTGAAAATGAGCAGGCTAGAGGTATTCCAAAATGGCTGGTGCACACTTTGCGTGACAATAAATTAGATGCACCTTTGCCTAGTCGTACTTGTTCAGGCTCTCGCCATGCATCTTATGCATCAAATTGTTATGCTTTGGCTGTGTCTAGCTTACATGATGTTGAGGAACCTCTATCTTTTGATGAAGCACATAATTCAAAAAATTGGATGGCTGCCATGCAATCAGAATATGATGCACTTATAGAAAATGACACATGGAATTTATGTGATTTTCCTCCTGGCAAAAAGGCCATCGGTACGAAGTGGGTTTACAAGTTGAAACGCAAGCCGGATGGTGAGATCGATCGCCATAAGGCTCGACTTGTTGCAAAGGGTTATGCACAGCAAAAAGGCATAGATTATGAAGAGACTTTTGCTCCCACTTGTCGTATGACTACTGTGCGTTTTCTATGTGCATTGGCAGCTCATTTTGGTTGGGATGTATATCAATCAGACATTGTTACTGCTTTCTTGAATGGTGACATATTTGAGGAAGTTTATGTAACGTAGCCTCGTGGTTTTGTCATAAAAGGACAAGAGGAAAAAGTGTGCAAATGTAACAAGGCTTTGTATGGGTTGAAGCAATCTCCTCGTGCTTGGTATGAGAAATCTGACACTCATTTGGTCAAACAAGGCTTTCGTAACAGTCCAACAGAAAGCACATTGTATGTAAAGCGTGAGGGAAATGTACTTCTCATTGTGGTCCTTTATGTCGATGATTTTCTGATCACCACTGGACCAAATGAGAGACATATTGCTGAGTTTAAGGCTGATTTGAATGCTACTTTCAAGATGAAAGATTTGTGGCTGTTGTGTCATTACTTGGGTATACAGTTTAAGCAGTGTGATGGTGGTATTGTCTTGTGTCAGAAAAGTTACATAGAGACATTGCTATGTAAGTTTGGACTTGAGGATTGCAAACCTATTGCCACTCCCATGGAAACAGGTTTGAAGTTGAGTCTACATGATGCTGGCGATCCTGCTGATGTCACTCTTTACCAAACTGCTGTTGGCTGCGTCATTTTTGTATGCAACACGAGGCAAGATATTCAGTTTGCAGTCTCACAAGTCAGCAGATTTATGCATAGCCCAGGGTCTAAGCATTTGCAGGCTGTCAAGAGGATTTTTTGCTACCTTAGTGGCACTTTACATCTTGGCTTGTTTTATCCCAAGGGGGGATCATTGTCACTAGACTTACATGCTTCTTCAGACTCAAATTGGGCTAGTTGTTTTGACACGCGAGTGTCCACAAGTGGTTTTTGTTTCATGCTTGGCAGTTCATGTATATCATGGTTGAGCAAGAAGAAACCTACTGTGGCCACTTCGAGTTGTGAGGCTGAGTACAAGGCAGTCTTCACAGCTACAGTTCAATGTGTATGGCTCAGACGCCTTATGGCTGATTTGGGTGTTGGACAGGACACTGCCAACACCATCTACACTGACAGTCAGAGCGCATTGGCAGTTGCGGGGAACCCAGTTTTTCATGCTCGCACAAAGCACATTGAGGTGCATTACCACTATGTCAGGGAGAGGCTCTCAATAGGAGAGATCAACTTGGCTTATGTGCCAACACAGGACAACCTTGCAGATCTTTTCACAAAGGCATTGTGTTGTGAAAAGCTTGAAGCTTTCTGCAAAGCTTTGGGCTTACTCCCCTTTGTGGACTGATCATGTCCTCAGGGCATGGCACTTCCCTTTACTCATGTGCCAGTTCTCGTTCACCGCATCACTCCAGGAGGGATTTGTTACCATATACATGTGGTAGTGATGTGTGTGAATACATTAGGACCGCTGGGGCATTTTTTCCCTGTTTATGAGGTTTTTTCCCCCGAGCATTGTATATACGCCCATCACTCTAGGGCTATCTATCTTTCCATTGCATACTAAGTAACACACTCTCTATTGTGTTCCTTGAGGGTCTTTTCCCCAAGGGGCGGACCAGCTACATAATTTAACAGGGGAGTCTCTACAATTAGTTAATGGTTCGTGCTGCCTCAAGCCCTATTTCACTATCACCTTGGCACCACCTGTTTGAGCTAGCTTGCATCACATTAAATCGTTCATTGCTTCCCATTAGCATCATATTGCAATTACCACTCTCTCTCTCTCTCTCTCTCTCTCTCTCTCTCTCTCTCTCTCCATTTGCATTGTCTCTTCTTTCTTGGCTTTGCATCCCCTTAGGTTCGTCTAGTCCTTTCCCTTCATTATCCGTCTATTGCATAGCTTCCATGATGGTTTTGGTTGTCCTTGGCATTCCCTTATCCTTCTAAATTTTTCACCCTTGGTCGGTTAATCTCTGTCATCCCTCAATTATATCAATTGTCAATTTTTTATTGATATCTCTAGTAGATGGAAATGGTACACAATGCTCTCTAGTGGTAGGATGCTTTGGATGCAGTATGCAAGAGGATTCACAAGCTAGCTCAAACCAACAAAAAAATGAAAATAGATAGACACCATGAAACAATAGCCAAGAAAAGCACACACCCTCAAAGGCAACACCATGTACATAACCAAATAACCATATAAAGTCTAGTTTGTGGCTGCGTCCAACTTTGCCCAGTCCACGACTACCACAACAAGGTGTTGGAATTAGGGTTGCAGACAAACGCACACAGCTTGGAGAAGACGAAGGTGTTGGAATTAGGGTTGCAGACAAACCCACACAGCTTGGAGAAGACGAAGGCCAATCTTTAGTGTAATGGTCTTTGGCCTCTGGACGATGCGTTTATGGTGGATCGCCTTCTAGTACTGAGCATTGGGTTTGAAAGTGACCATATTCACCACACCTATAGCACATCGCTGGTCGGTTGGCTAGTGGAAGGTTTGTGGGGCATGGAGGGTGAGATACCTGTGGGAGAGAAACTTGATCATGGCTAGGGGTGGTATAGAAGCTCTGTATCAAAGGGCCCCCGTATGGGGACACATTAGGAACGTTGGGGGGAGGTAAAATGGAGGATATGTACTAGGACCTAAGTGGGTTGCCCATGGTGAATTGGTTGAGGCACCCATGGGTGTGACGCTCATGTGCATGGCCTGATGCCATGTTTTGGTGCAGATGGACACCCTTCAGATGGTAACGGTCTTTGGCCTCATGACCCCCTTTACCACAAAATTGAAAGTGGACCATCATGGGGCATTCTTGAGGTGGGTGGCTAGGGTTATTTCAATTTCTGCACCATACATGTCACCTAGACCATGGTGAGCTGGAGTCTTCTTCCTCCATAGCCAAGCTCACATCATGGTGTTTAGGATAAAGCAACCTTCCTTTCAAGTGTATAAGATATTCAGAGGAGCAAGATTCTCTCTTTCTCTCTCTCTCTCTCTCTCTCTCTCTCTCTCTCTCTCTCTCTCTCTCTCCCCCCCCCCAATAATCACTAGAGTCATTAGTTAAGCTTGAGGATGCTCTTGGCAATACCAATGATCTAGTACCCTTCTTGATCAAAGAACTGGTGATTACCAACATCCCATTATTTTGTGTGTGTGCGTGTGTGCGCGTGAAATTTCTAATTAGATTTCACCTCATTGTGTTCAATTTTCAATCGATTTCATACCACCATAACTTTCATCATAGCCCACATTGCACTTTGAAAATTATGTGTGTGAACTACTGAGGAAATCCACATTCCGAGCGAACTTTTTCGAGCTTATGGAAATCCGAGCAACATTCGGCTAAGCACCTCAATATTATTAGAAATGGCACAGAGGGTGGGAGCCAGACTGAAAATCACTATTACAACAAACAAGAATCTTTGACATTTTCTATTTATAGACATGTTTTTAAAATTTTTCTAAAGGTATAAAATCATTAATCAACAATATGCAATATATTTCTACTTATAGATACACAAAGAGACAACAGAAAAACAAATCTACCATTATTTTTATAGGAATTTGAAAAACTCTCAAATTATCCCTCAAATCCCATCATATTTTTCTAGTAGTTTGAAAAATACTCAAATCTAAAAAATTACCAAAATTTTGCATCATACTTTTCTAGTAATTCTCAAACTGCAATTACAATTTTTTCAAAATTCCAAAATACCCTTGACGTTTATCTTGCAAATACATTTGAAGACTTTTTCTTTGGCAACTCTTTATAGGAAGAATGGTTCTCCCTCCATAGAAGACGATAGAACTAAGACTTTATATGGTCTTGTGAAATCTTAAATGGTTTATTATTTTATGACACATATACCTCTCTTTCTTGGCTTATTTTGGTGAACTGCCAAAAAGCATAGAGTGTCCAAAAAATGTTGAAATTCATCCTAATTTGATACAACATTATTTTTGGAATGTTTCGAATCTTTGGGTGTTTTGTAATTTTCACATCCATCCTAATTTGATACAACGTTATTTTTGGAATGTTTCGAATCTTTGGGTATTTTGTAATTCTCACATATTTTAGGATTATGTTTGAAATTTTGCAAAAAAAGAAAATTTTCCTCAATAGACCTTAAAGTTCTTAACCGAGAAGTCTTGAGAGAGAGAGAGAGAGAGAGAGAGAGAGAGAGAGAGAGAGAGAGAGAGAGAGAGACTCTAAACAAGTAAGGAATTCCTAAAGCATTAGAGCTTCCCATTTGCTATATATTGGCACCGTGCATCCCTACAATGGAGTGTCTATACCATTTTAGGAGAGCCCTATGCGTCTCAGTAGCTCCTAAACTTTGCACCTACCTCTTAATGCTCAAGTAGCCTCTAGTGAGAAATAGCCCCATGAATCTCTTCAAAGGATAGTGAAAGTCGAATCTAAGGTGCAAATTGGCCAAGTCTTTAGATCTTTGTAAAATACCAAGATAAGACTATAATTGTCGATCAAGATGCACGCTCGCTATGAGCCTTTGATCTAGCAATACTCGGTTGGTGAAGTTGCTTCTTAATATCGCACTGCTTGAAGCTTCTCCTTGCCGTTCATGAATACAAGCCACACAATGCAGAATTCCTCGTGGTTTGGATTCTCTTGACAGTGACTTTATTGCGTGGCCATCATAGAAGTTGACAATTTCTATTAGTGTCTATTTCTCAAATACCTTGGCTTTGCCACGATGGTACCCGAGATCTGCATATTGGCACACGAGATCTGCTGAGATAAGAGCACCCGAGATCTACGTATTGGAAGGCCATGATGCGATCCAGGTTGTCGATGAGATGGCCACCCACAAAGATGGCGGGTAGGGAGTGTGGGCAGGACTGCTCGTTGGTGCCATGCAGCAGCAGCTTGGCCAGCAATCCATGTCGTTGTCTTGTTCCAACTCCACATCCATGCTCAGATTCGTGCCCAGCCACCGTCACTCCCTTGTCTTTGGATTCTCTTCTACAGTGTTCGATACGAAAAAAGATGGAAAACTACGAACTGTCTCTAGCTATACTGTATATATATATATATATATATATATATATATATATATATATATATATATATATATATATATATATATATGTCTGCTGTGATGATCGAGCGATAAGCATGTTAAGGGTTAAACTCTCAAACACAGCCGCCATATATATTAAGACTACTTGTACTTACTCTGAAGGTGGCATCATAGTTGAACCAAAGCTCTATCTGTGTGTTAACTAAGATGAGGAAGACATCAACACCATCGCGAGTACCAGCGGGTTCCTTGGGAGTGTTGATACCCCACTCATGCATGGGAGGGGGGGGGGGGGAGAGCTTGCGCTACAGATATGAGGATGTGTGGTAATGATTATATTCTAGGGGAGCTACACTGAGAGACCAGAGGGTTCTACTGAAGTGTTTGATGTGCAAAACATGCACGACGCCCAGGTGGCCCAAGAAGAAGGTGGCCACTTATACGTTTTGTTGGCTTCAATTATTCCCAATGAAAACTGCTTGTAGCCATCCACGCCGGAATGGATGGCCACAGGGAGTTTTCAGGTATGGTACACAACAGTACGCAGGGTATGGTTTTCAGGTATGGTACACAGCAGTGGAAAACAAAAGTACGCAGTAGATTCTGGAGAGAACTTTTCCCAGGAGGAATAGTCACTCAGTGACAGTCAGTGCGGTAGAGAGAAGAGAGAGAATCAAGAAACAGAGAGAGAAATCTCTTTCCTCTCTCTGCGGAGCCTGCTGGAGCAGTGGAGCTGGGTAGCTGGTCGAGCTTCCACATCACCGAGCTCAGCAGCTCAGGTAGTGGCCATGGCAGCAACTGGACTGTCGGCCCGCTCTTCGTATTGCTACATTGGAACCCTATCGCCATTGCTCGCGCAAAGACCGGCACCGAGTCTGCCTCCTTCTCCACTAAGCGCAGCTGTGGCTTGCTCACCATGTTCGAAAAGCCTACTTCTTCGCAGAATATGCACAAAAGTGCTTTTATGAGCTCACCTTCCTTCCTAAGCACCCTGTTCGTGAGCTCCCTAGCACTTGATTCACCGTTGCACGCATACTCGCGAGGCTCTACTACTCAAAAGTAGAAGCAAAATTGTCGCTCTTGAAACTAAATGTAGCCATCCGCGCCGGCGCGGATGCCCACATGAAGTTTTGAGTATAGATTGGCCTTATCAAAAACCATTTTTTTTTAAAAATTACTTTTTTGAACCATTTGACTAGACCTTGCATTCTTACTGACATACTGATAGGTTCGTGGTTTTATTACACGAAATCTTTGTAGATCTCGATTGAAGCCTCGGCTAACCCGTGCGTAGGCGCCAACCAAACAATCCCCAAAACTCTTAAAGAGAATCGAACTCGAATGAACGCATGCAGAATTTGAGTAACCACCTCACCGAAGGCTTTTGGGTGCCCACATTCATCCGCATGTGTATAAGAAAAACATCTCTTCATCAGCTTCTGCGCGCAGTACTTAACCCCAACCCGCCCTTTCCTCAACTACTCTCTGCCTTGTTTGAAGCCTCTACCTTCGCTCGCCTCATGTGTTTTTTCTTAGATTTTTTCCCAACAGCTTCGTCGGCATCTACTGAAGATTCTCCTCAATTCATATTTTTCTAAAATCGTTAGGACATACTGGCTCATCTTTTTTGACGTTCAATGGAATCTTCAAGAGATTCTTTCAATCCTCAAGGAGCTCTAGCAAGGATGGTCACAACGAGTTGTCAAGAGTGGTTCCTCATCTTCTTAAAAACTATATGTAGCCATCCGTGCCGGCTCGGATGGCCACAAGCAGTTCAGTAGAGATGGGCCACCATTTTTCTTCCAAAACCATTTTCTTTTTATTTTTATTTCTAGACCATTTGACCAGGCCTTGCATACTTACTGACTCATTATTCATTAATGGATTCCTCATGAGGTTCTTTCACTCCTCAGGGAGCTATCTCGCTTATCTTCAAGTGCCGATCATTTATTAAAAGAGCAAGGAGCGAGGGCTCAATGCAAACTGTTTCAAGATGTGTTATGTTGGCCTATACCACTCAGACAAACCCAACGTTGCCTTCAATTTTCCCAATTCAATATAAATAAAAAAACAATTTCAAAGACGGACTCACTACTCTTGCAATACTCCCAACATCTCTGACTCTAACTCCTACTGCCTTGAAGAGAAGATGGCCAATTGCATGCGTGAAGAGAGAGAGAGAGAGAGAGAGAGAGAGAGAGAGAGAGAGAGAGAGAGAGAGAGAGAGAGAGAGAGAGAGGTGCCGATTGCCATGCAAATCCCTCTTGGTCGACCCCTCCTTCTCAAGCATATAATGATGAGCACTCTTATAGAATCACTCAATTGCATTATTCATCTATTTCTCTCACTATACCCTTTTGAGCTTTGTGTGTGTGTGTGTGTGTGTGTGCGCGTGCACGTGTGTGTGTGTGTGTGTGTGTGTGTGTGTGTGTGTGTGCGCCTTGCATGGCTTTATTTTTGGGAGAAAGGTGCTCGGTTTTTTCCTCGCTCGAAAATATCTGCTTGCAATTTGGTAAGACTTTGACCTACTTCTCAAGGCCGTTCCATAGAGGCCTTAAGAATAAAAATTGCATATCATTTGACCCTCCTAGAAGACTCCCAAAATCTCTTAGTTTTAAGCTTTCATTTGATTGCTTAACCAATGATTTTAGAGCAAGTTAGTACTCATTAATCCATTTCTAATCTGAGGTGTGTGCATTTGTTTATACATGTGTATGTCTTTAAGGTGGGAGCCATGCCCTACACATTCAAAAGAAAAAGTGATTGCTATTTTCATTTTTTTTTTCACCTTGTTTTGTCATTTTTAAAGAATATTTAGCTCTATGCTCGCTCAACTTCCCCACTGCCTCTGACCCATTGACGTCATCTGTGATAAGTATGGAGCCTGATTCACCCCTTGTAATTTTTTGTATTAAAAGTGCACATTTGTAACTCCCCCATTATGAGAAGATGCCATCATGTGTGAAGAAAAATCACTCGTCGGAAACCAAAATTTTCACGGCCATCCTCGGAATATTACTTTTCGCCGGAATATTGTGGCGGACGGCGGCCAGAAGGTGGTTGAAAAACGGCCCGGTCGTTTGGCTGGTTGGCATGTGGTCAAAAGTCAATGGCTTGTGGCCAATTTCAAAGGCAGACTTGTCTTCTCAAGGGCAGCCACACATGGGAGGATTGGAGGGTCCAATTTGGACTTGTCAACACAAGGGCAGCTACACATGATTGCCTCTCGTGAGAGAGGGCAACCCTTTTGGCCTATAAAAAGAGGCCTCTTCTACACACAAAAGTGGATTGTGAAGCATTGTGGTGCATTGTGACGTTGATGTGAAGTGGTGAGAGTGAAGCAAGGCAGGAGCTCCAAAAGGGTGTAATCCCTTTGTAATCTACTTCTTGTTTTGAAGTGCTAAAGCCATTGAGTGGCTGCTTTCTCATGGACGTAGCCCACATTGGGTGAACCAAGTATATCATGTGCTCTCTCTCTCTCTCTCTCTACTCTATAGTCTCTCGTGTGTGAAAATTATCTCTCTCCATTAAGTAAACTACTCATTCATCTACTTAGCTACGTCCTATTTCCTAACAACTGGTACTAGAGCAAGGTTTGCTTGTAGCTAAAGTATCTCAAGGAAAGGATTCCTTGAATTGAGAGAGAGAAATGGTGGAGGAAGGAAAGCTCAAGATCGAGAAGTTCAACGGAAAAAACTACCAACATTGAAAGATGCAGATTGAAGACTATCTCTACCAGAAGGACCTTTATTTGCCACTAGGCGGCCTTGGAAAGAAGCCTGCAACGATGGCAGATGAAGCATGGATTGTCCTTGACCAAAAGGCATTGAGAACAATCCGGTTAAGCTTGGCATCAATGGTGGCCTTCAATGTTTCAGAGATGAAGACCACGGAGGACTTGATGAAGTCACTTGACGGCCTCTACGAGAAACCATCGGCATCCAATAAGGTATTTCTCATGAAGTGCTTGTTCAATCTAAAGATGACAGAGAATTGTTTAGTTGCAGAACACCTAAATGAATTTAACACCAACATAAGTCAACTTCGATCGGTGAAATCAATTTCGATGAAGAAGTGCGAGCTCTCCTTATACTATCGTCTCTCGGATAGTTATTCGATCAAAGAAGCTTCTACCAGGCTGAAATAAGTGGACTTAGAGTTCTATGAAGATTGTGTTTATGGTAAACAAAAGAGGGTAAATTTTTAAAAATCAAGAAATGAAGGAAAAAGCAAAAAACTTGATTTGGTTCATTCTGATCTTTGGGTTCCTGCAAGTACACCATCACTTGGTGGCTCATTGTACTATGTAACGTTCATAGACGACGCGACTAGAAAAACATAGGTTTATGTAATGAAGAATAAATCCGATGTGTTCTCTATAGTTCAAAGGTGGAAAGGCTTTGTGGAGAATGAAACAGGTACCAAGGTTAAATGCCTCAGATTTGACAATGGAGGTGAATATTGTAGCCAAGATTTTGAAAGATTTTGTGCTAGCAATGACATTCGGAGGCAAAGGACAACCCCAAGGACACCTCAACAAAGTGGAATTTTTAAAAAAATGAACAGAACAATCATGGAGCGAGTACGAAGCATGCGACTACATGCAGGCTTACCGCTTGAGCTTTGGGCGGAAGCAGTAAGTACGTCTGTGTACTTGATCAATTGGTCACCCTCAACGACATTGGATGGGGGAGTTCTAGAGGAGGCATGGATAGGTAAACCGGTGAATTATTCATTTCTCAAAGTGTTTGGGTGTGAGGTTTTCATGCACATAGATAGAAGCCTAAGATCTAAACTAGATGCAAAGTCAGAAGTACAAAGATTTCTTGGAAAGAAAATAAACAAAAGAAATGGGTGATAGTACATGCAGCTTGAGGATGGTGAAGACTCAAGGAGTGGAAACGGTGACAACATATAACAACATCAACCAAATGAGGAGCCTCAATCTATTCCCCGAAGATTTACAAGAGCAAGTAGACCTCCACAAAGGTTTATTCCTTCCTTCAACCATTTCTTGATCTCAGATTCTGGAGAGTCGGAATCATACAAGGAAGCTATGCAACACGAATCCAAAGAAGAATGAATAAAGAGCATGCAAGTGGAGATGGACTCGTTATATCGCAACCAAACATGGGAGTTGGTTGAGTTGCCTAAAGGTAAGTGGGCACTTCAGAACAAATGGGTGTACAAGCTGAAGGAACAAGAAAGAGGGAAGAAAAGGTACAAGTCTAGGCTTGTGGTAAAAGGGTTTTCTCAAAAGAAAGGTATTGAATTCAATGAAATATTTTCTCCTGTTGTAATAATGAACTCAATTAAGCTTTTCTTAAGCCTTGTGGCTGGTCATGTTTTAAATCTTGAGCAAATGGATGTAAATACGGCATTCCTTCACGGTGACTTAGAGGAGGAAATTTACATGCTTCAACCAAAGGGATATGAAGTAAAGGGTAAGGAGAAAATGGTTTGCAGATTAAAGAAGTGCTTGTATGGTTTAAAGAAAGATTCAAGAAAGTGATACTTGAAGTCCGATTGATGGATACTGGATCACGGATTCAAAAGATGCAACTCAGATCACTGTGTTTACACAAAAAATTTGGGTGATGGGAAGTTCATCATCCTTATGTTGTGTGTGATGACATGCTGATTGCAATTGCTAACATGGAGGACAATCAAGACCTAAAAGAGGAGCTATCTAAATCTTATTCAATGAAAGATTTAGGTGCTGCAAAGAGGATACTTGGTATGAAGATATCAAGGGACAACACGAAGAAGACAATAAAGCTATCTCTAGAGGATTACATTAAGAAGGTACTAGAAAGGTTTGCAATGAAAAATGCAAAAACGATTTCTACACATTTGGATGGTCACTTTAAACCAACCAAGGATATGTGTCCAAGGACACAAGAGGAGATAGCCTATATGTCTAAAGTTCCATATGCTGCAACAGTAGGTTCTCTTATGTATGCTATGGTTTGGACAAGCTCAGACATTGCACATGCAGTGGGAGTTGTAAGTAGGTTCATGGACAACCCAGGTAAAGAGAAATGGCAAGCTGTGAAGTGGATACTTAGGTATTTGAAAGGGACAACAACAAATGCTTTGTAATTTCGAGGGTATTGTGATGCAGATATGGCAGGTGACAAAGATACTCAAAAGAGAACTATTGGCTATGTCTTCACGGTTGGATGCAGAATAGTAAGCTGAACTTCAAAGCTGCCAAAAGTGGATCACTTTCTACCATGGAAGCAGAGGATGTAGCAACGACAGAGGTAAGAAAATAAATTTTGTGGCTTCAGAGGTTCTTAGAAGAGCTTGGATTCAAACAAGACAATTGTGTCTTGTACAGTGATAGCCAAAGCGCTATCCATCTTGCATAGAACTCAGCCTTTCATTCAAGGACAAAGCACATTGAGGTGAGATATCACTTCATACGCACTCTTTTAGAAGAGGGACATGTGTAGCTGCCCTTGAGAAGACAAGTTCGCCTTTGAAATCGGTCACCGGCCATTGAATTCGGACACTGGCCACTGGCCATTGACGTTCAACCACCGGCCATTAGAAACCTTCTCTTCACAATTTATATGTGTACAAGAGCAAAATTCAAGCGCTAGTGCCTACATGGCACTAGCAAGCATCCTTCAAAGTCTTTGATCAAAGGGATTAGAGGATGTTCAATTGTGCCATGTGGCAAGAAGCGCTTGAAATTTGTTTGAATGGTATAATAGCTGCATCCATGGTGGGTTATGGGGTAATCTTGTATTACAAGGTGCAAGAATAAAAGCTATGTGGGGTTCCCATGGCTATATAGTTCGACAAGAAGGAGAGGCTATATAGTTCGACAAGAAGGAGATGGAAATAGTGATCGTTAAGAACAATAGTGCGGCCTTTGAAAATTATTCTTGCCTCATGGGGAATTTCCCTACGGAAGGTGCATTCACTTTGGATAGTGGAAGCAGCTATGGGCAACGGCTCACACTAGACAATGTGTATCATATATTAAAGTCGTCAAAAGATTCAAGGAAGATGTCAGAGGACCAAGATCCCATTATGCATGCAATATATATGCATGAAGGCACTTGTACATGCTTCCACAAGTTTCTTGTACATGCTCATATGCGGTAAGACCATGTATAAGTGTGCACCTTCATGTCTACACTATTGCATGAGTTACATTCATGTCTATGCAATTGCACCATTGAACAATACAATCCAACATCATCAAAGCATATTTTTGCTAAGAATTTACCCAATGAAGTTTCAACAAGCACTACTTATCATGAATATGAAGAATCAACAACAATAATTACCATGAATGAATGGTATATGCACTAAGTTTGTATTCCACAAAAGAAACTACCCTGTGAAACTAGAATATGAGATCAAAAACAAATTGTGTACCATGGGGATTGATCTATTAGAACCACCACGATGAATTAGTGTTTTCCATGCCTAGATGTATCAATAGTATCCTCAGAGTACACTCCTATGATAGCCATGAGCTATGAGCATTGTATCAATCATTGTAAAGACTCTCCAAGTTTGAATGAAGGGGGTATTTGTTGGGGTTAAGCCCAACTTGTTGAGAACGAGCATACGGGAATAGACCATAGTCTACTAGGATCGGATAGATGATGAGTTGGACCAATAGCAAAAGGGTGCAATGGCACTAGCCAATGGATGTAAAGTACTTGGCCTACTTAAGAGGCTTCTCTCACTTGCACTTTAATTCTACTATAATTGTGTTATTCTCTACCTAATACCCTTGTTCTAAGCACTAGTCTCTAACCCTAATTCTAATAGCTATAACCCTAACCCTAATCACCACGGTGAGCTTAAGGCTTCCCCCTCCATAGCCAAGCTCACATCATGTGTGAGTGCACGATGTGTGTGTGTGTGTGCAAGGAAGGGGGAAGTAGGTGCATTCTATGTGGGTGGAGAATAGAGAAGAAAGCTCTATCTCCTTTTCTATGTATATAAAGAATAAGGAGTCAGTAAGTGGCCAGACATCTGGGGATGTTAGGTCTGGGAAGGCACGTTGCCTTAACCCCAACAATCTCCCACTTAAAGGAAAATGTGCCGATAAGTGGGTCCTACTAGCTACCTACTAGTATATATAAAAGAAATATAAGGCAAGGGACTCTCTCAACCTATGCCCATTGGCTTGCTCACTCGATATGCATGCAACCATATCAACTCTAGTGGTAGGTGAGCATGCGAATCCACACTAGAGCCTACATGAAAATCCCACAGACATCTCTGTATGGTCTGCATGGCTGCACTAACATTCATACTAGCATCATTCATAATAGAATTGACAATCCTTGCCGCATTTTCTCCCATTGCAGCAATTGCTAAGTTGGGCCTTGACACTAATAGGTTGAACATGAAACATCCAAATGTTGACAAAATCTGTGCAACCCTAGCTTCACTAGCCTCCTTAGTGCTATCTGCATACACTATAACATCAAGACTACTCATCACATATGGCTGTTTC
This sequence comes from Adiantum capillus-veneris, assembly GCF_014529385.1. Lineage (NCBI taxonomy): Eukaryota > Viridiplantae > Streptophyta > Polypodiopsida > Polypodiales > Pteridaceae > Adiantum > Adiantum capillus-veneris. The sequence goes on from NC_140932.1 coordinate 127,064,344, forward strand.
ATCACCGGCATTGGTATGGCTACATCCCTCTCATCCATAAGTGGAACTATCAACTTATCAGCCTCTAGCATGGGAATATCATAAAACTCCATGTCCTTCATCTCTGTCTATTTCTCTAGGGAGAAGACCCGCTCTACCTTTGTTTGCATAGACTCTGAAAACACCTGGCATGTCTCAGTGGAGCAATCCCACTCCACCTCTACCTTTGCAAAGTCCATTGACATGTCATGCATAGCTACATGCTTTGTCCTTTAAGCATACTGGAGCTCACTTGTGAATGAGACACGTCGTGTCTCTTGCTCCTCACACGTCAGTGCCATTTCTTGATCCTCATAGACCAGTGTCATCATTGAGACTATGCCATATCACACTTGAGAAACTTGCAATGGGTAGGCAGTGTAGGACCTAGCTCCTCACTCAATAACTACGCAACCCAACTACATTTGGAAAGACTTCTCTTGAAGCAATACTTGACAACCAATGTCTCTCAAGAATCTCACTGAGATCAAGCTCTACTTAATTTCAAGAACATAACACACATGTTGTAGAATATAAGATGCACCACTATGTAATGACAAACATACATTTATTGCACCCTCTATGTCATATTCAGGTTTGTTGGCTAGATGCATGCGACCAAGACTCCCACTAGCAAAAGTGGTGAACCACTCATGACGTGATGTGATGTGGAATGCTGCATACTCATCTAGAAGCCATCAAATGTAAGTGTCATCTCTATGAGACATAAAAGCAAGAGGAACATGAGGGGTAAATGTGACATCAATGTCATTGGTAAACAAAGTCACCTCTCTAGTCTAAGCCAAAGCCATCTCTGCATCATGCATACATCTCTACTGCTACCTCATACATCTAAAACAAAGATGTCTAATGTGCATTGTGTGACCACAATTCCAAGAACAGAAGTATTGGCAACAAAAGCAAGACCACTCTCTCTCATGAATTGTCACTATCAGCTCTGATTTGTCACACATAATGGCTGTCATATCCGTGAATCAAACCGCATATGTGTCAAAGTGGGAGATCATTCAACCACTATGCTAATCAAGCATGAAAGTGCATTAATCCAATGCTTTCATATGCAAACTATAGCTCCAATAAGCTCTGCCACGAGATGTACAGAAGCAGTGTCCAACATCTACCCTAAACAAAGAAGAACCCACGCATAAACAAGTGCCAAGTGATAACGTAGGCACAAAGACTATCAACTCAAGAGTGTAATAAACACCTCTCAACCGAGTTCAAAGTGCATAACCATACATGCAAGTCATGAGCAAACATTGTGCTCAAAGATGCATCCCACAAATAGTGGTGTGAATCCAACAACTGTGTAAATCTTCACCTATACGCATGTAGAACCTACAACTAGTGACTATCTATAAACTATATGCAGTAGACTCCCAATCAAAATGTTTGTTGAATAAAAAACGCATACCATAAATCTACCTATGGCCACAATGAGCATACCATAAATCTTACTCCTACAAGAGTGGATACAATAACACTAAATATGTGTCCAAGCCAAAAAAATCTATAAAAGTGAGAGTAACTACTCGATCACTATCAAAAGTGGAGGAAATTTTGACCACTAAAGCATCACAGAGTAAGCTGCATATATGTAGAAATCATAATGAGAATTTGGGGAAAAATGGATAGAGTCTTCCCTACAAATTGAGCAAAATCTCAATGAAAATCTCAACCATAAAAACCGCATTCAAGATGCCAAAGTGGGGGATGATCTCGACCACTACAAAATGACCAAAAATCTATCAACTACTGAACATAAATAGACTATTGTAAATTTGAACAGTGGATTCATAAAAGCATACAATGGCGGGTACCACATATACCGTACATACATGACAAAAGTCACTACTAAACGTAGAAGGACATGTGCTCAAGCCAGTGCCATGTGATGGCAAAAGTACTTGTGGGGATACACTATAACATAGTGAAACCGCACTCCTTAGTGCCAGACGCATACAAAAATATATGCATAAACTTTCCACACGTGTGAACTACTACAAAACCATAATCTGCCAAATATATATTGTTTGCAAACCTATAAAATGTCAAACACTGTGATATGCGACTAGACTAGAGAACTAAAAAAAATGCATATGGAAATGCAAATCTTCTCTCAAAATTCATAGAGAGTTCAATATTTATGAACGCACAAAATCCTCTGTGAAGGGAAAAATAAAACTCCACCTATACCTGTAAGCTGACATGGTTGTACTGACACTCATAGAAAATCAATCTCTAAAACCACATGAGGTATACATATAATCATAGCACATATGGTTGCTAAGATCTCGATCTCACTCTACCCTCCACTAGCACAACAAGCTCTCTATTTGTCTCGGTCTCTACAATGCTAGAGAGCATGTGAGAATCTAGAGTTGACATGCCAAAATTGATGCCAATGCCAATGTTGAGTGTCGATGCCAACCTCCACCACTGGACAAAAGTGTTTCGCCAATGCTTGAATATGCTGGAGTCGTCAAAACCAAAAATCAGAGAGTGTGTGTGTATCCGTGCCCCGAGTGTGTGTGTGTGTGTGTGTTGAAAAACACACACCTTGCTTCTCTTTCTTTGATATCGAAGAAGAAGCTCCTAATATTTCTCTTTTGTCAAAGCCGATGTCAAATGCTAGAGAAGCATCGATAGTTGAATTTGATGCCAAATACCTTTGCTGAAAACTACCTTCTAATGTATTGCTCAAATGGAAATTCTAAGAGCATAAATGTCTTCAAAAGGGGGGTAAAATGTCAGAACACGTACTGGAAATATACTCGGCATGAAAGAAACAACCAAAACCAAAATCTAGCTTGAAATTGCATGCGCATGGACGTGAATTTTATCTCTCTCTCTCTCTCTCTCTCTCTCACTCACACACACACACACACACACACACACACACACACACACACACACACACACACACTTTGTAACAGCAGCTGACCATAGCCTAGAGATTTCCACGAAAAAATAACTCAAAAATGGTACTTATTATTAGCCTACTATGCCATTTGCATGGCTGATTAAATACCACAGAGACAATTAGCATGGTGGGTGTGAATTATACCTCACTTGGTGTACTTGGGTTGATATTAACCACTATAGAGGATTTTGGGCTAGCTTGTGGGTACAACCCACTAACATCTCTCTTACTAGGTGCCCAACCTTTGGCCTCTTAACCAGGTAGCTTCAGACTTGACTATTTCTACTAGGTTTTTTTACATTGTCGCGGCACTCATACTGAGTCACGGCCTCGTTGTGATGACCTCGCATTATGAGGGGTGGCTTGGCACGGATTCTCTGCCTCTCACTCATGGAATCTATCTTAGCTGTACTACCTCTTGCACTCATTGTTTGTGATCGACGCCAGACTGCTGCAACACCTCCACAACCAAGTACATATTTTGGAAATCCTCCCTGCCTCTTCCACTACATAAAGGTGAGGGGTTCTTCCCTTCACTTAGGCTTGGTCTCCCTAAGTACTTTGGTGATTATCTTGGTGTGGTGTCTGCTCACAGGTTTTTTTCTCTCAAAAATTTAAATAAACCCTGCTCTGTTGGGTGATTATAGACAAATTTTTTTAAGATTATTAAGAAAGAGGTCGTTTTGGAACTGAGACTTTCACACATTATGAAGGGCTTCTTTGCTTCTTGTCTGGTACTAACTGCTTACATACTTAGTCTGGTACTAACTGCTTACATGCTTAGTCTTTTTTTCTGTAAAATAATGGCATCAAGTCTCACATACATATGGCTACTTGTCAAGGCTAGGGACTTGCTACGCGCCGTATGCAAGCCACAAAGGCTCCTAGCACACAGTCATACAACAGACAAGCTCACAAGGAAGAACGGTGTGTCACTCACCTTCCTGCGTAGTTACGAATGAAGGATTCCCGCGCCGCGAAGAAGAGGGAGACGCCGCTACGCCGCGCTCAACCGCCTCGCCGCCGTCGTGCCGCCGCAACGCTCGATCGCACACACACTCTCACTCTCTCTCTCTCTCTCTCTCTCACACACGCACACACACAAGGAGATGGTGAAGGAGAAGGTGGAGATGGAGCAAGAGCAGCTTCTATTGCACAATGAGAGAATGACTCAATTTTAGGTTTAATTGGCTTTTATGTGAGCTCACCCCATTCACACTTGGGCGCCCATGTTTAGCCAACTAACCCTAGCATGTTCGTGTTAGAGTGTGCCTCTCATCGGCGATCACTCTACCTTTCCCTATTAGACCGACAAGCCCGGTGCCTGACTCTACTTAAATAAATAATACGGTTACGGTGTCCATCGTAGGCGATAGGGTGTCCATGAGCCACGAGGGTTAACATTGCCCCCCTTCTTGATGTAGATTCCGTCCTCGGAAGCTATTGAGTTGAAGCTTGGTATGTCCATGTTGTAGAGCATCTAGATTTGAATCTGCAAGGCAAAGTCACTGTTTTAGCAAGCGGAATTATATTGCCATAAATCATGAGGGGAATGTAAAGTACATGTGGAAATGAGTAAATGCAAGATTTATGAAATGTTAGACTGCCATTAAGGACAAATAAATTGCACTTTGAGTAAATTAATTAATCAAGAGTTTTGAGCTTATGGGTGAGTCTATCAATTAGTTAGCTATGACTAAGGTTAAAACAACTACTTTAGTACTAGCTAAGCTAAGAAGATTATCTAAATGCAAGATTCCCTAATTATGCTTTTCAGCTTTGATTAGCCAACTCGCTCTCATAACTGCAAACAAAAGCTTGAAATGTTAACTGTAAGCTCAATGTAAGTCTTTTAATTTTTCTTTATTTTTTTATTTTTTATTTTTTAATACTTTTTTACTTTGGGTCACAATCATGTGACGTGTGTGCTTATTTTGTATGTCCGGGGTTTTTTGCTTCTCAAGGAAAAGCGCCCACAGTGGGAACCTCTAGGGCTCTAGTACCATAGACAATACATGTGAGTGAAGTACCAATTCAAGCCCGGATTTCTCTTCCAGCGTAAGATTTTTCATTTGTGGCACTTATGTTTTTTTTTGCTTCCATTTCCTTAGTATTCGCACTAGTGTTTTTTGTTGTTTAAGTGAGCAAGCCTTTCTTTGCCTAAAACATTCCTAAGGTCTCAAATACTCGGATAATTTTATTAGCTAGGCCTAGTGGTCAAGTAAATGAGTTAACCTAAAGTCACGGTCTCCTAATCTCCAGGCTCATCCATAAGATTAAATTGGAGTTCAATCAACTTAAGCAAAGACAAATTTATACATCTATAATGGCAGATAACAATCATAACTATTGCACTCAAACAAAGCATGAAAAATCATTATTAGCAATTACACATATCCACCAACATGAATCATGGAAAGTAGTACACTTGGAGGTATGGAGTGGCTCATTTCGTTGAAGCAGATGTCCTCAGCCATGTGGATGGAGATCCATATAAGTCCTACCTAACAGATCCAAAAACAGGCACTATACCTCTAGGAGGCATGTCAGTGTGAAAAATTAAAACTCCTAAAAAACAAACTCAAAACACAATCTAGACCCCTAACCTACCTATCTGTCACCCCTTTTAGAATCAAGGAAAGAGGATATTATATAAACCTGGTGGCCACCCTAAGGCTAGGCCTCTATCCTCATCATCTAGATAAATAAAATCGTTGTCCGTGAGGCCATAGTCTTCCTCGGTCTCTATTAGTTCCTCTTCATCATCCTCTTGTGCAAGCATGCTAATCAAGAACCTCGCGATGCGTGGATACTCATCTTGTGCAAAAGAATAAGCATGTGCCACTGGAGACACATTCGCTACTGGGTAGCGATCACTAGTTAGCCATAGACGTATCAGCCATTCTAACTCCTCAAAATTTCTCTCACATGCAAGGCTCTCTATCAAATCCCATTCGCAAGAAAGTATAGGGTAGCATACGTAGAACACTTGAGGAAAAGACAAAGGGTACCTTTCATAAAAAATAGAAGTGCATGCCTCTGGTGAAGTAGCCATTTCTGACAATACAGATAGATTTGGTTAGGCCTTTAAAACATAAGAGTTGTTTTTGTGTGTTGCTTGAATTGAGACGGTGAATTTGGACTTATATGTAAGATCTGATAGGGTGCTCTCTCGTTGCTAGTCGCTCTTGCTCTTTACTATTTTTGTTTTTTGTGAGTATAAGGCTATATATATACATTCCCTAAGATTGGAATTGAGAGGTCAGGGAGGAAGGTTGAGAGGGGAGCGAGTGAATGATTGATGTTAGCAAACACTCCCCCCTTCCTTGGGTAGATCATACCTTTTGGAATGAGGTCGTCACCTTTTGAAACCAATTGTTCCAAGTTGTTATGGGTGAAGGCTTTAACCAATAGTTTTCGACCGCCCTATGCGTTTCATCTAGTTGCAAGGGTGGTAAGGTACTCTCCCATGATTTTATTTGCAACATTGTTGTAGGTGGTGAACTTACCCCGGGAGGTGCAAACTCTTTCGTGCTTGTATGGATATGTACAGTGGTAGGTGGAGGTTGTGTCAAAGCTTCTATTTGCGTATAGGAACTACATGAAGAGAAAGAAGCTTCATTTGATTCCCCTGTTCCTGAGCTAGGTGGAACAAATCGTTCTTTCTTTGGTACCCAAACTAGCTCTAGAGCGGGTCTGTAACATTCCATGATTTTTTCCTTTCCGCGATTTTCAATTTGTTTTGGAGCCACTGGATTGGGTTTACATGGGCCAGGTGACAGGTAAGAGTACACTTTACGTTTGGGCACCCAGATTTGATCATTTCCTTCATAGTATCCTTGGGCTTCCAATAGTCGTTTAGGAATCCAACGCAACGTTTCTTTACATTTCTTGGAGTGAGTGGGACGGTTCTTACGAGGTTTCCGTTTTTTTGCATCAACCATACTCACTACAGAAGCTTTAGGGACCCACTTGTATGTTTTCTCTGTTATATTAGGATGGTTCTTGTGTGTCTCAAGCTTTCTTTCAACTACATCAGTTGAAGCTCTAGAGAGTTGGGCTATGGGGACGTATGGTTCAACCTCCCGGACATGCAATGTCTTGGGTTTTATTTCCTTAGGCAATATCTCAGGGACTATGGCTTGAGTGGTAGGGCTAAGAGTTGTTTTTTGCGTTGTAACACCCCCAGTCCCCCAATCAATAGTGCATTTGGTGGCTATCATCCACGTGCGGCCTAGGTTTATATTACCCTCCATAGTTCCAGTAGGCATGACCAAAAAGTCTTGAGCTACAATTCCATTGTCATAACTGACAGAAGTGTGCCAGATTCCAAAAACCGTAGTTTTTTTCTTGTTGACACCCTTGACTTGGATAATACTCTCAGATAGAGGTGGCTTCCCTAACTGACACCACACCCCATAGGATAGAAGATTATATTTAGCACCCGTGTCCAATAAGGCGTTATATAGCACTTTTCCATAGGCACTATTTAACTCAATAGGGTATCGTAGAGGTGTGTCAGAGTCCAACCCATCCTCTTCGATTTCCATGTGGAATGCATTTGTGACTCCAAGGTTAGCCTCTCGTTTTTTTCTTATATGTTGTTGTCGCTCCTTAGCCTCAGCTTGAGCTTGTATCTTGTTTAACTCGGTTTGTGCTTTGGCGGCCTTCTTTTGATGAATGGCCCGTAGTTCTTCTTGGCTTAAAGGATCATAATATCTTTTGAATTTACTCCCATTGAGGAATCCAATGGTTTCAACTCCATCAAGAGTTTCCACACGAAGGGTACCTTGTGGGGTAATTTCACATAATCTATATGGTCCTTTACCAGCATATTTCAACTTTTTCTTCTCTTTACGTGCTCCATACAGAAGGACTTTATCACCAACTTTGATGTCCTTGTCCTTCACATGGCGATCAAACCACTTCTTTCTCCTATCCTTTTCCACAAGAGCATTTTGCACAGCCAACTGTCTCTCTTCGTCTAGTTTTTCTAAGATATACAAACGCTCGGTTAAGGGGTTACCATTCCATCCTTCTTGCGAAGCTACCCTAAGACTAGGAATGACAAACTCCCAAGGCATAACCACTTCTTGGCCGTATACCATTTTGAATGGCGTACAATTAATAGACACTTTATAAGCAGTACGATAAGCCCATAGAGCAGATGTCAACTTCAAATCCCAATCAGTGCGATGAGCTTCTACCGTCTTGGTTAAAATAGAGATTAGAGTCTTGTTGATGCTCTCGGCTTGTCCATTAGCTTGCGGGTAATAAGGTGTAGACTTATGGTGGGATATCATAAAGGTCGTGGTAAGCTCTCTTATTACCTCATTTATAAAATGGGTACCATTATCACTAACAATTTCAAAAGGGCAACCAAATCTTGTGATAATGTTCTCAAAAAGAAACTTAGCTGTTGTCCTCGCGTCAGCTTTTTCTGAAGCCTTAGCTTCAGCCCACTTTGTTACATAGTCCGTAGCAACTAGAATATATCGAGATTGAGTGTTGCGAGCTGCGGGACTAATTGGACCTACAAAGTCTAAGCCCCATTTTTCAAATGGTTGGGTTACTTTAATAGGATGTAAGGGCATTCTGTCTTTGCGCTGTGTGGTCTTGTAACGTTGGCACTCATCACACCCTTTTGTAAAAAGTGATGCATCCTTAAATAAAGTTGGCCACCAATAGCCTGATTGCAGCACCTTTCTAGCAGTCTGGTCTCCTGAAAAATGTCCTCCTGCTATGCCCATATGTGCTTCTTGCAAGATATACAAATATTCATCCTCGCGGGCACAACGCCTAAGAATATCGTCCTTGCCTAGTCTATACAGAGTTCCGGCAATCAAACAATAGGGTTCACATTCTTTTACTAGCCTTCGAGCGATATCCTTACGAAGTTCCTTGGGTGGAAAACCATTAACTAAAAAGTTAACAATGTTCTCACTCCATTCAGGCATAGTCTCAACTATGAATAGGGAAGTATCGGGTAATTCATCATCAACTCCTGTAGGGGCTTCACCATTGGGTATGCGAGACAAATGATCAGCCATGACGTGCCTTTTATCGGGTCTCACTACAATCGTGAAATCAAACTCCAGAAGAATTAACAACCATCGTGTGATTCTTCCTGTGGAGCATGGATTGTTTACCAGATACAACAACGCTTGATGATCCACATAAAATACAAACTTGTTTGCCAGAAGGTAGTAGCGAAATTTCTTTACTGCATAAACCATTGCCAAACCTTCTCGCTCTGTAGTGGTGTAGTTCCTTTCAGCATCGTTCAATTGACGGCTTGCAAAGCTAATGGGATAGTCCAATTTATGTTCTCCTGGTTGAGTGAGAACACACCCAATAGCAAAGTTTGATGCATCAATATGCACATGGAAAATGACATCCCAGTTAGGTGTCCTTAAAATCGGAGCACTTGCTAGTGTTTTCTTCAATTGTTCATAGGCCTGGTCACACTCTTCAGTCCATTTAAATTCAATGAGAAGCTTGTACAAAGGACGTGCTATCTCAGCGAAAAATAAAATAAACCGTTGATAATAACCCACGTGTCCCATGAACCTTTGAACTCCCTTGTAATTGGTTGGTGGTGGTAACTCTAGAATCACTTTAATTTTGCTCTCATCGGTTGAGATACCATTCTTAGATACTATATGCCCTAAAATAACTCCATGCTTGACCCAAAATTGGCATTTGAACGGGTTCAATGAGATACGATATAACCTACACTTTTCAAACACCTTCCGCAAACATGATAGATGTTCTTTCCAAGAAGAGTAAACACAAAGGTCGTCTAAGAAAGCTTCACAAAACTCTCTCAAATATTCTTTAAAAGCAGTGTTTATTAATCGTTGGAATGTAGCAGGGGCATTTGTTAAGCCAAAAGCCATCACACGAAATGCAAACACGCCAAATTCCGTGATGAAGGCAGTTTTAGCTTGGTCCTCTAGCGCTATCGTGATTTGGTTGTAGCCTGAGTACCCATCTAGAAAGCTATAAGCTTCCTTGCCTGCAACTCTTTCGAGTACATGTTCGGAATATGGTAGGGGGTAATGGTCTCTTCTAGTAGCTGCATTAACTTTTTTGAGGTCCACGCACACCCTGAGTTTCCCATTCTTTTTTGGCACGATAACTATTGGAGACACCCATTCAGAGTGTTCAATAGGATATATGAACCCACATTTGATAAGCTTTTCTAATTCTTCTTGAATGATCTTTGCGTACTTAGGATTCATCGGGTAGGGTCTTTGTTGTACGGGCTTCGCAGTGCTAATCATAGGGATTGTATGTTGGACCACAGAAGGTGGAACACCTTTCATATCATGGTATGTCCAAGCGAATATGTCCTTGAATTCCTTGAGAAGCTCTTTGAGGACCGCCTCTTCAACTTCTGTGAGGTCTTGGGCAATAAAAACAGGTTTTGATTCTTCACCGGGGTCGGCTAATTCTATTTCTTTAACTATTGCCGGACCATCATAGATTCCATTATTCCCATCGATAGGTATTCTTTGGGCTTTTGTGTACACAACCTTTGCTTCCCCTGTGGTGTAAGATTTGAAATTTTTTGGTGCAGGATGCAAGTCTGCGGATTCTGGTTGTGCTTTGGTCTGTGCTTCTATTTCTGCTTTCTTGTGTTGTCGAGCTAACTCTTGGTTTTGACGCCTCCTTGCAGTGCGGCTCAACTTTGACTTGTCTATGATCTCTAATTGGGCTATGTCATGGGGTCATGGTCTACACCACATAACATTTTGGAGATATTCACCCCAATCGTCTACCAATTTTCGATGAGCATCACATGCTCCTATATAACTGAGCCATTCTGCTGAGGATCTCTTCTTTTTTATCCTAGCACGTACATTGGCTCGATATCGAAGCCTCTTAAAGTTTTTCTTTTTCTTATTTGAGACCTGCTTTTGATTTGCATTTAGATCTGGTTCACTAAAGGAGTCCTCGTTGGTGTCCTCTTCACTCTCGGAGGAGCTATCATGGGTTGATGTGCTCGGTCCTTTCGAATGTTTTGACTCTGAACTTGCTCCACTCTTTAATTCATGAGATTCAGAATCCGTTTCACTTTGGAAGTCAGTGTCTGAGTCGTGTTGGTTAAAGTCTTCTATTGAGCTATCGGTGTCACTGTCAGATTGGTCCACAATTGCCTTGCCCTTAGAAGATGCATGTATGGCACTTATCATGTTCAAAGGTGCAATTTGTGGTACCTCTTCCCCCTCTGGTGTGACCCAAGTGGTTCCTCTATTTCCCCAGGTATCTATGGTTGCAGCTAGGTGTACCCAGTCCACGTTGTCTGATTCCGTCATACCCGGTAACACATCCATGTAAGGAGAATCTTGGCCAATGTCTGTATCCTTCTTACAAGTGTAACAATATTGTAGTGGGGCCGAGTGAACTGTGGTGTCAGAGCGATGATCAATAATGGTTTTACTCCCTAAGGGGTGTACCTTACCAGTCACCAAATCCACTCTAAGGACAGAGTCTGGGAATTGCAAATAGACATGATTTTTAGACCAATCATGAACCATTTGTGCTTACCTCATGAATGGTCGTCCTAAAATCATTTCATATGACATAAGGTGTTTAGAGAAATCCATTACAATGAAAGTATGTCGTACCTTGTGTCCTAGAACTTTGATCTTAAGATCCTTGAGCATCCCCATAGGTTTGGCTATGGTACCATTTGCCATCTTTACCACAATGTTAGTAACACTGAGGCGGGGTTTTCCCATGGATTCCCAACAATCTTTTGTAACGATGCTAACTCCCGCACCACCATCAAGAATTCCCTTTATAGTTAATCCCTTGGTAGTGATGGGTAGGGTCGCATTAGACTCGTCGCCTTCAAAATACTGCCCTAATTCGTTAATGGGTACCTCGATCACGGACTCGTGTCCATCTAAGTCAAGTGATTGCACATGATTTTCCTCATCAATCATAATCAAGTCAGGCCTATTTGGTTGCACAAACTGCGGTAATCCCGTTCGTAGCTCTCCGTTAAGGAATGCTCGAAGTGCAAGGAATAACTCAGGATCTCCATACAGCTTTGCTATGATCGTGGTTCGGACCTCAGAAGACATGAAATCCACTAGTTTGGCAACATTCATTGGCATTTTGCAGGGTGTAGGTCCTTGACTAGGAACTAGTGAGGATGGAATCTCATATTCCTCAATGGGATCAGGTATTCCTTCGTTAAACATCCTTTCCAACAAGAAGGGTGTATGCTCACTTTCTGATGTCCCGTCCTCACTCCCTTCTTGGATGATACTAGATATGGCTAACTGTCTATGGTTCATGTGGGGTGGATGAACTTGCGTGGGAAACACTGTGTCATGAATTTTGACATGCATGGGTTCTGGTTCTAGTTTCCTTTGAGTCTCCTCCACTAAACCTCTTAGATGTTTCACCTGCTCAATCTCGTCTACTGGGTTTGGGTACGTCCCAATCTTCTTTTTACGATTCTTCCCTTTTTGCCCCTGCGGTTTATCTTGGGGGTCTTGGATTGGATTTGGAAACACTTGTGGTGTTTTCAGAGGCTCTTTATGGTTTTCTCTTATTCGGTTTTCATTTGGTTCCATGTTACGGTTTTCTTTGTCGGTCTTTCCCTTTGTGGTATTGGTTCTAGTCTCCATTGTCTCAATTGAATCTGAATCATCCTCGAGGTCATTCATATACACGGGGTCATCTCCAGATCCTATGTTTGTTTTGGAACTTGGCTTTGAATTTCCCGTATTCTGCGACCTCTTCCTTCGTGTCTTCTTTTTCTTTGCTTGGATAACTGACGCGGTATCTCTCAGTTCGAGGATATGGCCTGGCCCTTGAAGCATGGACCGTGTAATCGCATAAGCGGGTGCGACGGGTGGTATTGGCGATGTCACACTAGCAATTTCGACCAAATTTAGGGGTGTGATTTTAGGCGCAGTTGGGTTATAGGGGCATTGGGCAATCAAGTGATCTATGCCACAACGATTACATGTGAGTATTGGCATTGCAGACGTGCTCCCTTGATTCATTTGCATCTGTGCATCATTCTTTTGCAGCCTAATAGGGCACTCCGCTGCCCGATGTGGTCCACCACACTCGTAGCATTGAAGAGGTGGCCTCCTAGCATGGGTGTTGATATTTTGACCTCTGGATGCGAGAGCAGTAGCTTGATAAACCGGCTTGACTTGCCCCCAACAATCTTCCATGTAGTATATAGGACACTCTTCCAATGTATCAAGTCCGTAGGCAATACTAGTGTCTATTTCCTCCTCACAGCCATCTGCATAAGCATTTGATGGCTCGCAACCCACTTGGTTCATAGGGGCGACTCTTGGATGCGGGGGCTGCGGTCCTAGCACAGGAGGTGGTAGCGGTGTAGCTTGTACAACATTTTGAGATCTAGGGACCATGTGTTGCGGTAGCTGCTCAACAGGTGGAGCAGGCATCAATACAGGAGCTCGAGGCGCATCCGTCCAGGCTACAGGTGGTCTATTTGCCATCATACGTTTGATCATTAAACAATCCTTAGCTTGGTGACCATACCTACCACATGCGTTGCAAGTTCCATTAAATTTTACTCTAAACGTAGGGCACTCACTAGTGCTATGTGGACCCAAGCAAATGGAACACCATTGTTGCTCCCTTCTTGGATACATGTGACTATTTTGAGGGGGTCGATTATCCTTAAGAGACTCTTGGATTGCCTTGGTGAGGTCTGTCAAGAATGTCTCAAATACCTTTGGCTCATTGGCAATGGGCTTTGCAGTCATGGGTTCATACTCAATGGCTTGTGAGCTAGTGGATCTCGTGTCAGTAGACACCCTCATGCCTGCTATCATCAAGTTGTCCTCTAATTGGATTGCATTGGCAGTGACATCTTCCCAGGTTGTGATACCTCTAATCACTAGTCCATTATAGATTCCTTCATTCCTCAACCCTCGGATGAATCGATCAAGCAGTTAGTTATTGTTGAAGCGCTCATTTACAGGGCAGCGAGAGTTTAAGTGCTTTAGACGACTAATGAAGTCCCTTACTGACTCTCCTTCCTTACGTTCGGCCTTCTGTAGCTGAGATGCTACACCCCAAAGCACACCTTCTCGTATGTACTCCTTTAGAAACAACCTTCGAAGGGTAGGGTAGATTGTTTTCTCGTCCACCCTTAGGGTTCTATACCAATCTCCAGCCTTCCCACTTAATGTCAAGCTTAAGGAATTGCACTTGTGTAGTTCGTTGCGTTCCCCTAAGGAATCACATACTTGTTCAAACACTTCAATGTGTTTTCTAGCATCTTCGTCCCCATTGAATTTTTGCGTGAGTTTGGCAATTTGTACTGCCTTACTTCTAGGCTCTCTATCAGATGCATGACGCATATTTTCCGCGATAGATCGACCTATGGTTTGAGCAAACGCTGCCAAGTCACCTATGTGAGGAGGCAGGGCCGGTGGAGGTACTCTTGGAATCATATGTGGGAGAGGGACGGGTACCGGTCTTGGCATATGTGTGGATGATGCAGGATATGGAACATAACCGGGCATAGGTCCACTCGGATAAGGGCTAGGGAGCGGCACTCGAGGAGCATAAACAAGTGGTACAATTGGAGGTGTGGGGGCCATGTGTGCATAAGGGGCTAGAGGCACATACGGTCGAGGCCCCATATTAGGTACTACGACACTAGGTAGTGGCACTGCGCTAACCGTAGATGTCATCGGTACATTCTCTGTCAGGCTTATCCCTAGAGTGAGCACTGTGTTTTCCTTAATAGAGGGTTGAGCCAAGTTAGGGAAGCTAAAGTTGTCGCTCGGAGGCTCAGATTGCATAGAGATCCCAGGTGAAATGACGTAAGATGGGTCCATGGGACTCATTAGAGGAGTCTCCGTTTGTGATAGAGTAGGTTGTTGAGCCTTGCTCGTATCCAGAAATCTCATGGGGCCAGTTGAGAGTATGTTTACCCCTCGGTTTTGCCTTTCCGATTGAATAATGCCATGGATAACATTACAGATCATTTTCTGTTGATCTTCGATGCTCGTGGCACTAGAGGTGGATTGTACAATCTCTATCCATTCTACATGGTAGGCGTGGCCAGAGTGTAGATCCGTCAACACCTCAGTGTGGAGGTCGTATGTCCAATGATCATTAATGAACAATCCTTCTAGAGTCGACGTGTTAACGGTTTCTTGTGAGGTAGAAGCAATGTTGCTCCCCGTGGTTTTACTTGTCACCAACGGTACTCTAGAGGGAACTTCTGAAGGAGGCAGCTCAACAGGGCCTTCTTGGTAAGAAGTTGGCAGGATATCCACATGGACACTCTTTGGGGGTGTGGGGTCCACGTGCGATGTGAAAGGAGAGTCCACTTCCCCACCCCCTTCGTGTGCTTCATTTGCATCAGGTTCCGAGCGAGTAGCTCTACCTAATGTTTCCATGAAACGGCTAAACATACTAGTACTAGGCTGTGGAGCTTCGGGAGGTGCATGGCCTTGTCTCTCAGTGTTTTGGGTAGGGTATGCTTCCCTGATTTCTGAGTCGGAGGAGGAATCACTAGCGGCTATTTTAGGGTCTTGGGTGGTTCTACCTTGTGTCCCCGCTGAGGGTCTAGAGCCTATCGTGGATGGGTAATGGGTGTCCGTATGAACAGAGGCACTCGTATTCTAGCACCCGCCCAGAGCGTAAGTGCATGTGCTTTTGATACCCTAAGGTGTCAAAAAGCTGCTCTAGGAGGCCTTGTGACTAGTTTTTTGCGTGTTTTTTGTTTGTTTTTTTGCTAGATTTTTTAGAGCGTGTCGTGGAATGGGCCGTGTGATAGCTCGAAATGAGCGTATCGCTAGGAGGGACGCGCTGTGCTTTACAGCCCACCGTTTCGTTCTATTTTGCTCCAGAAAAGCCCGAAACAGTCTTTTCCTAGCTGGGGAACTAGGCTCCAAATAGCAAGTCTAAGGGTGCAAGTGGGAAGAGAAGGGAGGAGAGTGGAGGACTTGTCCCACATGCTCTCATTCCCTCTTGAGGGGGTAGGGTATATATATAAGAGTGAGTCTAGTATATATCATAAGACTGAGGACTGAGGCCTGGGCCTGGGCTTGGGCTTGGGATTGGGGAAATGATCCCGATCATTTTTTTTTTTTTGGATATTATTTGGTACGCGTTTTGGTGCGCGTTGACCTCACCTACCTATTTACTATCCTACCTACCTACTGACCTGCTAATCAGTGGTTCACCTAATTACTAACCTGCTTAATTAACTAACTGTTAATTAACTAAGTGTGCGCCTAACTGTGCACAAACCAGAAAACACAGAAAATGCAGAAATTGAAACTTGACAGAACTGTGCAGTGCAAACCAGAAAATGCAAAAAATGCAGAAACGCAAGAAATGCTAACTGTGTAAGCTGAAATCTGAGCTTAATAGAACTAGCAAAACAGAGCTTAACAGAACACAGAAAACTTGAATGCAGTCAATGACATTCTGTCTTTCTCTACTGTTTTTGCATAACAACAACAATCAAACTTAAGCCGCGCCTTTCCTACATAAAAAATAGCTTCAATACAATTTACAGGTCACCATTGGAGCTTCACGCGCAGCAGCTCCTCGGCAGTGGCGCCAAAAATGTCAAGGCTAGGGACTTGCTACGCGCCATGTGTGAGCCACAAAGGCTCCTAGCACACAGTCATACAACAGACAAGCTCACAAGGAAGAACCGTGTGTCACTCACCTTCCTGCGTAGTTACGAATGAAGGATTCCCGCACCGCGAAGAAGAGGGAGATGCCGCTACGCTGCGCTCAACCGCCTCGCCGCCGTCGTGCCGCCGCAACGCTCGATCGCACACACACTCTCACACACTCTCTCTCTCTCTCACACACACGCACACACAAGGAGATGGTGAAGGAGAAGGTGGAGATGGAGCAAGAGCAGCTTCTATTGCACAATGAGAGAATGACTCAATTTTAGGTTTAATTGGCTTTTATGTGAGCTCACCCCATTCACACTTGGGCGCCCATGCTTAGCCAACTAACCCTAGCAGTTCGTGTTAGAGTGCGCCTCTCATCGGCGATCACTCTACCTTTCCCTATTGGACCGACAAGCCCGGTGACTGACTCTACTTAAATAAATAATACGGTTATGGTGTCCGTTGTAGGCGATAGGGTGTCCGTGAGCCACGAGGGTTAACACTACTATTCTTGGTTTTGAGACTAATGATGGGTTTTAAATTAAAAGCCTGATGGTTTGACTGGTTTTTTAAGTTGTTTCACCTCTGGAACATTGGCAGAATTGTACATTTGGCATTCTCCGTAGTAATATAATTTGGTTTGGTAAAACCTTGGCACTGATAAGTACACATCATTATAGGGTTTTTTTCTGCCTGGTACGGATTACATACACTCACTCTGGTCTTTTTTGGTTGCTTGATACGAAAATGGCATCAAGTCTATGGTTACTGAAACATGGTCATATAGGGAAACTGATCTAACTATGCTAATCACTGGATGATACTCTGATTTATTTTGTCATGGTTCATATACTGGTGGGTTATGAGGAGATTCATGGAAACTTATCTTGGAGAACTGATGCTTTTTTGCATTAAAATTGATACTTATGGAGAGTTTGGTGGCATTACTGGTTATGATGCCAAATTTTTATCGTTGTAGATGTTTATAATATTCAATTTACAGATAATTGGAGAAAATGGAGTTAGTACTTGATGATCTGGTCGTGTCTAACTTTATACCTTCTGCTTGATCTTGGGTGTGGTTGGAATTAACCGGATCTGGTTTTCCATTTTACTGATCTGGTCTGATATAACTAATTTTAGCTAGACTTTATACCTTCTGCTTGTTCTTGGGTATGGTTGGAATTAGCCCGATCTGGCTCTAGTGCTGACTTATAGAAAATCTAATCTTGCTTGGATATGTGGCTTATAACTGGTTTTTTACAATACATCTAGTGATGATACTAGCATAAAATATATTTTGGTGTTTTACTATTTGCCTTGAATTAATGAAAAAAGAGCTTCTGCTTATTGCCTGGTTGCTTGGCTTAGATCTGGTCTTTATACACCATCTAGTTGTTGGTGATGATACTGCCTTAAAAACCTCACTTGAGTTTTTGGCATAAACTATGATTCTGACCAATATGATAGAATGTTACTTTGGCTCAGGCTGTTACTTCTTTGGCTTTTACTTCTGTAAACTGATGGTTTAGCTCTTACTACAGTTTCAAAGGAAACTCATTATAGGAATGTAAAAAATTGCATTACTTGTTGCATATTATTGGTTAACTTAGTGACATAAATAAGGTTTATGTTCGGGTGATTGATAACCATAGTTAATCTGATGTTGAAAGCTTGGTGGCACTACTGGTTTCGCTACCGAAATGTTATGGGTCATATTCTGGTGGATTATTTTCTTAATCCGACACCGGTTAACCAAGTTATTTTGGGAAATGACTCAAGATAGCAGTTATATAGCTGCTCTCAACTGATTATGATAGTTGTTTGGTCCTAGCTTGTTTTGCTTTATAGATTACTTCTCAGGTTAGCATCATATTAAAAGATTACATATTGAAATATGATAGTGCTGGAAAAACTTGGAGAATTAACCCAATTGCTACTGATGATTATTTCGTTTTGATACTAAAGTATATGCTGTTGGGTAAACATGCCTATTATAGATTCTGCTAAGATCTGGCGGGTTAAGTGATGTACAATACACTCTTCTGGTTTTAACCTAGTCTCTGGATAGGGCTAGCTTGGTCAAATGATAATCCTAGTTGTTTCTGGCTTTGAAGGGCTTGATATGGGAACACAATTTTAGGATTAAATTACTTAACTAAGCTTTGCTTGCAATCTTTTTACATGCAATGATATGGACTAGTCGACATTTTGTACATTAATAGAAATTTTATAATAAAAGAGATGCTAAATATATGAGTAACTCTAGCAAAAAAATGATGGTAAAAAATCTTTGAGACTTTAAATATGCAGGACAATAGCTAGTCTAAAAATCTTTAAATTTGACATGGATAGCAACTAATAGATTCTTTGAAGCCTGCCATACGTAGCCAAGTCTAACATATCTGTTGTCTTGACTATATGGATGCAGGTGAGAATTATATCTTGGATTAAAGAGGTTTAGCTTGCTGCAGTCCGACTTTGGAAACATTTAACGATGCACTTGGGATAGTTTTTGATACCTTTGTACAAATTCCTTTGGAATGATACTTCATTCTTATTATGTTGTACAATTATGATTCAAAGACTAAATTGTTTCTGTACTTATCTTTTCCTTTACATCTTTAGCCAGTCATCTTTTTGAACATCTTGTTCATTGGTGTGTTATTTATTTAGGTTAAACAGCTACACACCCCCCTAAACACCAGGCCCTCCCAGGCAACTGGGAGGACCAGGATGCTGGCTTTAGATATGTTTGTGTCTATAGGCTTTGACTGACCCACTATATTTAAATCCTTAACTGGTCGTTAGGTGGTCTCTCCTTGACTATAGACTGGATTCCTACTCACGACTATTGTAGTCTTTATGGCGCAGTCGTTTTTAAGTAGCAAGTTAATCCAATTCTACTTACCTATGCTTTGGCAAATTGTTTTTTTGACAGTTATAGGTACATGCTACTCATATGTTGACTTTTTGGAACAAGACGACTTGCTTTATGTTTTTCTTCCAGCAGCTACTCAATAACAACCATACTTATTTCAAACTGGCTGACAAAGCCTTAAAACTCCTACAGGAGGAATGTCTTCCTTGAGGACTTTATCTGTTATTGTACATACATTTCTTCCCTTTTCAGAGTCACTCTTATTTAGCTCTTCTATGCTAATAAAATTAAAAAACTCATCTTTCTGATGAGGCAGTGGGCCCATACACAATGGGCCTACTGCCAAAACCCATTGTGTGTGGCGCCTGGGTTAGGGTGGGTACACACACACACACACACACACACACACACACACACACACACACACACACACACACACACACACACTTTCTCACAGCAACTGACCATAGCCTAAAGATTTCCACGGAAAAATAACTTGGAAATGGTATTTATTATTAGCCTACTATGCCATTTGTATGGCTCATTAAATACCACAGAGACAATTAGCATGGTGGGTGTGAATTAAACCTCACTTGGTTTACTTGGGTTGATATTAACCACTATAGTGCATTTTGGGCTAGCTTGTGAGTACAACCCCCTAACATCTCTCTTACTAGGTGCCCAACCTTTGGCCTCTTAACCGGGCAGATTCAGACTTGACTGTTTCTACTAGGTTTTTTTACACTGTCACGGCACTCATACTGAGTCACGGCCTCGTTCTGATGACCTCGCATTATGAGGGTTGGCTTGGCACGGATTCTCTGCCTCTCACTCATGGAATCTATCTTAGCTGTACTACCTCTTGCACTCATTGTTTGTGATTGACGCCAGGCTGCTGTAGCACCTCCACAACCGAGTACATATTTTGGAAATCCTTCCTGCCTCTTCCACTACATAAAGGTGAGGGGTTCTTCCTTTCACTTAGGCTTGATCCTCCCGAGTACTTTGGTGATTATCTTAGTGTTGCGTCTGCTCCCATGTTTTTTTCTCTCAAAAATTTAAATAAACCCTGCTCTATTGGGTGATTATAGACGTATTTTTTTAAGATTATTAAGAAAGAGGTCCTTTTGGAATTCAGACTTTCACACATTATGAAGGGCTTCTTTGCTTCTTGTCTGGTACTAACTGCTTACATACTTAGTCTTTTTTTCTGTAAAAGAATGGCATCAAGTCTCACATACATATGGATACTATTCTGGGTTTTGAGACTAATGATGGGTTTTAAATTAAAAGCCTGATGGTTTGACTGGTTTTTTAAGTTGTTTCACCTTTGGAACATTGGCAGAAATGTACATTTGGGTTTTTCCATAGTAATAGTATTTGGTTTGGTAAAACCTCGGCACTGATAAGTACACATCAGTAGAGGGTTTTTTTTTGCCTGGTATGGATTACATACACTCACTCTGGTCTTTTTTAGTTGCTTGACATGAAAATGGCATCGAGTCTATGCTTACTAACACATGGTCATATAGGGAAACAGATCTAACTATGCTAATCACTTGGTGATACTCTGATTTATTTTGTGATGGTTCATATACTGGTGGGTTATGAGGAGATTCATGGAAACTTATCTTGGAGAACTGATGCTTTTTTGCATTAAAATTAATACTTATGGAGAGTTTGGTGGCATTACTGGTTATGCTGCCAAATTTTGATAGTTGCAAATTTTTATAATATTCAATTTATATATAATTAGAGAAAATGGAGTTAGTACTTGATGATCTGGTCGTGTCTAACTTTATACCTTCTGCTTGATCTTCGGTGTGGTTGGAATTAACCGGATCTGGTTTTCCATTTTACTGATCTGGTCTGATATTACTAATTGTAGCCATACTCTATACCTTCTTCTTGTTCTTGGGTATGGTTGGAATTAGCCGGATCTGGCTCTAATGCTGACTTATAGAAAATCTAATCTTGCTTGGATATCTGGCTTATAATTGGTTTTTTACAATACACCTAGTGATGATACTAGCATAAAATATATTCTGGTGTTTTACTATTTGCCTTGAATTAATTAAAAAAATCTTCTGCTTATTGCTTGGTTGCTTGGCTTAGTTCTGGTCTTTATACACCATCTAGTTCTTGTGATGATACTGCCTTAAAAACCTCACTTGAGTTTTTGGCATAAACTATGATTCTGACCAATATGATAGAATGTTACTGTTGCTCTGGCTGTTACTTCTCTAGCTTTTACTTCTTTGAACTGATGGTTCAGCTCTTAGTGTAGTTTCAAAGGAAACTCATTATAAAATGTAAAAAATTGCATTACCTGCTGCATATTATTGGTTAACTTAGTGACATCAGGTTTATGTTCGGGTGATTGATAACCCCAGTTAATCTGATGTTGAAAGCTTGGTGGCACTGCTGGTTAACTTAGTGACATCAGGTTTATGTTCGGGTGATTGATAACCCCAGTTAATCTGATGTTGAAAGCTTGGTGGCACTGCTGGTTTTGCTACCGAAATGTTATGGGTCATATTTTGGTGGATTAGTTTCTTAAATCGACACCGAGTTAACCGAGTTACTTTGGGAAATGACTCAAGATAGCAGTTATATAGCTACTCTCAACTAATTATGATAGTTGTTTGGTCCTAGCTTGTTTTGCTTTGATAGATTACTTCTCAGGTTAGAATCATATTAAAAGATTACTTATTGAAATATGATAGTGCTGGAGAAACTTGGAGAATTAACCCAACTGCTACTGATGATTATTTTGTTTTGATACTTGAGTATATGCTATTGGGTAAACATGCCTATTACAGATTCTGCTAAGATCTGGAGGGTTAAGTGATCTACAATACTCTCTTCTGATTTTTACCTAGTCTCTGGATAGGGCTAGCTTGGTCAAATGATAATCCTAGTTGTTTCTGGATTTGAAGGGCTCGACATCGGAACACTATTTTATGATTAAATTACTTAACTAAGCTTTGCTTGCAAGCTTTTTACATGCAATGATATGGATTAGTCGACAGTTTGTACATAAATAGAAATTTTATAATAAAAAAGGCGCTAAATATATGAGTAACTCTAGCAAAAAAATGATGGTAAAAAATCCTCGAGACTTTAAATATGCAGGACAATAGCTAGTCTAAAAATCGTTAAGTTTGACATGGATAACAACTAATAGATTCTTTAAAGCTTGCCATCCGTAGACAAGTGTAACATTTCTGTTGTCTTGACTATATGGATGCAGGTGAGAATTCTATCTTGGCTTAAAGAGGTTTAGCTTGCTGCAGTCCGACTTTGGAAACATTTAATGATGGAATTGAGATAATTTTTGATACCTTTTTACAAATTCCTTTGGAATGATACTTCATTCTTATTACGTTGTACAGTTATGATTCAAAGATTGAATTGTTTCTATACTCATCTTTGCCTTTACATCTTTAGCCAACCGTCTTTTTAAACATCTTATTCATTGATGTGTTATTTATGTAAGCTAAACAGCTACACACACCCCTAAACACCAGGCCCTCCCAGGAAACTGGGAGGACCACGATGCTGGCTTTAGATATGTTTGTGTCTGTAAGCTTTGAGTGACCCACTATCTTTAAACCCTTAACTAGTCGACAGGTGTTAGGTGGTCTCTCCTTGACTATAGACTGGATTCCTACTCACGACTATTGTAGTCTTTATGGCTTAGTCGTTTTTAAGTAGCAGGTTAATCCAATTCTACTTACCTATGCTTTGGCAAATAGTTTTTTTGACAGTTACAAGTACATGCTACTCATATGTTGACTTTTTGGAACACGACGACTTGCTTTATGTTTTTCTTCCAGCAGCTACTCAATAACAACCATACTTATTTCAAAGTGGCTGACAAAGCCTTAAAACTCCTATATGAGTAATGTATTCCTTGAGGAATTTATCTGTTATTGTACAGACATTTCTTCCCTTTTCAGGGTCACTCTTATTTTGCTCTTCTATGCTAATAAAATTAAAAAACTCATCTTTCTAATGAGGCAGTAGGCCCATACACAATGGGCCTACTGCCAAAACCCATTGTGTATGGCGCTTGGGTTAGGGTGGGTACACACACACACACACACACACACTTTTTCACAGCAGCTGACCATAGCCTAAAGATTTCCACAAAAAAATAACTCGAAAATGGTACTTATTATTAGCCTACTATGCCATTTATATGGCTGATTAAATACCACAGAGATAATTAGCACGGTGGGTGTGAATTAAAACTCACTTGGCTTACTTGGGTTGATATTAACCACTATAGCGGATCTTGGGCTAGCTTGTGGGTACAACCCCCTAACATCTCTCTTACTAGGTGCCAAACCTTTGGCCTCTTAACCGAGCAGCTTTAGACTTGACTGTTTCTACTAGGTTTTTTTACTTTGTCATGGCACTCATACTGAGTCACGGCCTCGTTCTGATGACCTCGCGTTATGAGGGGTGGCTTGGCACAGATTTTCTACCTCTCACTCATGGAATCTGTCTTAGCTGTACTACCTCTTGCACTCATTGTTTATGATCGATGCCAGGCTGCAGCACCTCCGCAATCGAGTACATATTTTGGAAATCGTCCCTGCCTCTTCCACTACATAAAGGTGAGGGGTTCTTCCCTTCACTTAGGCTTGGTCTCCCCGGGTACTTTGGTGATTATCTTGGTGTGGCGTCTGCTCACAGATTTTTTTCTCTCAAAAATTTAAATAAACCCTGCTCTGTTGGGTGATTATAGACAAATTTTTTAAAGATTATTAAGAAAGCGGTCCTTTTGGAATTTAGACTTTCACACATTATGAAGGGGTTCTTTGCTTCTTGTCTGATACTAACTGCTTACATACTTAGTCTTTTTTTCTGTAAAAGAATGGCATCAAGTCTCACACATATATGGATAATATTCTGGGTTTTGATACTGCTAATGCATTTTAAATTAAAAGCCTGATGGTTTGACTGAGTTTTTAAGTTGTTTCACCTATGGAACATTGGCATAATTGTACATTTCCGATTTTTCATAGTAATAGCATTTGGTTTGGTAAAACCTCGGCACTGATAAGTACACATCAGTAGAGGGTTTTTTTTCTGCCGGGTACGGATTACATACACTCACTCTGGTCTTTTTTGGTTGCTTGACATGAAAATGGCATCAAGTCTATGGTTACTGAAACATGGTCATATAGGGAAATGGCTCTAACTATGCTAATCACTGGATGATACTCTGATTTATTTTGTGATGGTTCATATACTGGTGTGTTATGAGGAGATTCATGGAAACTTATCTTGGAGAATTGATGCTTTTTTGCATTAAAATTGATACTTATGGAGAGTTTGGTGGCATTTCTGGTTTTGCTGCCAAATTCTGATAGGTGCAGATGTTTATAATATGCAATTTACAGATAATTGGAGAAAATGGAGTTAGTACTTGATGATCTGGTCGGGTCTAACTTTATACCTTCTGCTTGATCTTGGGTGTGGTTGGAATTAACCGGATCTGGTTTTGCATTTTACTGATCTGGTCTGATATAACTAATTATAGCCAAACTTTATACCTTCTGCTTGTTCTTGGGTATGGTTGGATCTAGCCAGATCTGGCTCTAGTGCTGACTTATAGAAAATCTAATCTTGCTTGGATATGTGGCTCATAACTGGTTTTTTACAATTCATCTAGTGATGATACTAGCATAAAATATATTTTGGTGTTTTACTATTTGCCTTGACTTAATTTAAAAAAAAAGCTTCTGCTTATTGCCTAGTTGCCTGGCTTAGTTCTGGTCTTTATACACCATCTAGTTCTTGGTGATGATACTGCCTTAAAAACTTCACTTGAGTTTTTTGCATAAACTATGATTCTGACCAATATGATATAATGTTACTGTGGCTCTGGCTGTTACTTCTCTGGCTTTTACTTCTTTGAACTGATGGTTCAGCTCTTACTGTAGCTTCCAAGGAAACTCATGATAGGAATTTAAAAAATTGCATTACCTGCTGCATATTATTGGTTAACTTAGTGACATCAGGTTTATGTTCGGGTGATTGATTAACCCTAGTTAATCTGATGTTGAAAGCTTGGTGGTACTACTGGTTTTGCTACCGAAATGTTATGGGTCATATTTCGGTGGATTATTTTCTTAAACAGACATCGAGTTAATCAAGTTACTTTGGGAAATGACTCAAGATAGCAGTTATATAGCTGCTCTCAAGTGATTATGATAGTTGTTTGGTCCTACCTTGTTCTGCTTTGATAGATTACTTCTCAGGTTAGCATCATATTAAAAGATTACTTATTGAAATATGATAGTGCTGAAAAAACTTGGAGAATTAACCCAATTGCTACTAATGATTATTTTGTTTTGATACTTAAGTATATGCTATTGGGTAAACATGCCTATTACAGATTCTGCTAAGATCTGGCGGGTTAAGTGATCTACAATACTCTCTTTTGGTTTTTACCTAGTCTCTGGATAGGGCTAGCTTGGTCAAATGATAATCCTAGTTGTTTCTGGCTTTGAAGGGCTCAACATCGAAACACATTTTTAGGATTAAATTACTTAACTAAGCTTTACTTGCAAGCGTTTTACATGCAATGATATGGATTAGTCGACATTTTGTACATTAATAGAAATTTTTTAATAAAAGAGATGCTAAATATATGAGTAACTCTAGCAAAAAAATGATGGTAAAAAATCCTCGAGACTTTAAATATGCAGGACAATAGCTAGTCTAAAAATCTTTAAGTTTGACATGGATAACAACTGATAGATTCTTTGAAGCCTGCCATACGTAGCCAAGTCTAACATATCTGTTGTCTTGACTATATGGATGTAGGTGAGAATTCTATGTTGGCTTAAAGAGGTTTAGCTTGCTGCAGCCCGATTTTGGAAACATTTAATGATGCAATTGGGATAGTTTTTGATACCTTTGTACAAATTCCTTTGGAATGATACTTCATTCTTATTATGTTGTATAGTTATGATTCAAAGATTGAATTGTTTCTCTACTTATCTTTGCCTTGACATCTTTAGCCAGTCGTCTTTTTGAACATCTTGTTCATTGGTGTGTTATTTATTTAAGTTAAACAGCCACACACACACACACACACACACACACACACACACACACACACACACACACACACACACACACACACACACACACACACACACACACACACACACACATGGTTTGAGCTTTCTTGCTATTTTTGTTCAAAAACTCTATGCCTAAAAGCTAATGTAATCCAAGCTTTACTTCACCTGCTACACAACCTTCTCTCGATTGTCAATTTCCTCCAAATAGATCTTAATCTTTGCAAACCTTAGTTTTATCATGAAGCCCGAATGCATGTAAAAAAAATCAGGGAAACCTTTTGCTCTGATACCACTTGTGAGTGTGCGATGTGTGTGTGCATGTGGGAGAGGGGGAGAAGTAGGAGCACTTTGTGTGGGTGGAGAATAGAGAAACAAGATCTATCTCCTTATTCTATTGTATGTAAAGAATAAGGGGTTTGTGGTTAGTGAGTTAGTAGGCGGCCGGGCATTGGGCATCCAACTCCGGAAGGCACATCGCTTTTACCCCAACATCATGGACTAGTCTTATTGTAATTCTAATTGTTTTAACCCTAACCCTAACCCCATGGTGCACTTAAGGCTTCACCCTCTATAGCCAAGCTCACATGATGGGTGGCTTAAGGCTTCACCCTCCATAGCCAAGCTCACATCATGGAGTTTAGGGTAGAGCACCCTTCCCTTCAATGATGAAATTGGTAGTGGCTACAAGTGTTGGAGGCTTCCAAGTTGGTCCCCTTTCCGTCCCTTACTCATGTATAGTTAGATGATGCAGGCATCTCAAATATTACCCATGGATACAATGACAAAAGAAAAAAGCAACACACATATATGCTACCAAAAATGTTTACAATTTGGATCCCTAGTTTTAATGACTTATAGGTTAAGAGATCTACAAAAGACTGTGTCAACAAGTGACTTTGAATGAAACCATATGGTGTGTAATTTAAGGATTATTTGAGAGAACTTGTATATATTTTTGTTCTCAGCTTTTAGCACATATGTAGAAAGTTAAGTTCAAGAAGTCGTTACACATGACAAACAAGCTCTATATGAGGACATATAAAATCCTTAAGGGGGGAGGAATAAAGCAAAACCGTAACACTAAGTTATCCTCACAGTAGCATGAGTGGAAAAACTCAAGGTTGAAGAATGACAACCACTTAAGAGCTGAATGTAAGTCTCAAGGAAAAGAGGTCATTGTACCTAGTGGAACACAACAGGGTGACAAACTTATAGAATCTCTTCACTTATTGGTGAATAGGAGATATAAATGGTACCAAATGATTAAGTGACAATAGAAGTTTATTGGCTTGGAAATAAGTAAATGGACAGAAGGCCAAGGTGCGAAGGCAATAATTGATGAATGCCTTAAGCAAACATTCTGGATAAACCTTTGGGATCTGACTTGGATAGTGGTTTAATCTCACTTGGATAGTGGTTTACAAATCTCTAAAGATAGTTAGATGACAATTACCAAAGAGGAGACATCATCTGGTCCAAGTAAATTGAATGGGATGCTTGGTTTATGTATTTTAGACACTAAGGTGCCATGGGTAATTGTTGTCACAAAGGAACCTAAGATGTCAGAGCTTGCCATTCAAGATATCACTAAATTTCACAATTATAAACTCAATAAAGAAATAAGGAGTTTACGTTGGTAAACTTATAAGGCAACAAGGAGTTTTCCATGAGAGAACTCACTTGAAGAGTTCTAAGTTAAACTCACTTTAGGAGAGTTTTTCACCTTAGGGTTTTCTAGTTCGAAGGATGTTTACAAGGGCATAAAATCTACTTCAGAGGGAGGCAATGTAATGTCATATGTAGCATCTAAACCAGGGATAACATATGGCATGCACAAATAGGTGCATAGAGCACACAGTGTATGTCAAGCTTAGGGGTGGAATCCACACTCATTTTGGGGTGATCTTGAAGGCCATAGAGATGTGTAGCCCGGCATGCTATAGGCTTGGGTTATGTTTTTCCAAGTACAAATGGTGACATGAGGATGATATAAGCATTGGAATCCTATGGTTGGGTGGAAACATCTAGGTAGTGCTCCTATGATAAAGACCTCAAAGGAGAGCTCTTCCAAGGGATTTTTACTACAAAGTATGTTTCAAGAAGGTATGAAATTAAAAACAAGGATGCAAGTGGAAGCTTGCAAGTGATGTTTTTGAGCTCAACAAAGATTTTCTTTCTTATTTTCAACATGCAATGGACCTTGAAGAGCTATGGCATATGTTGCAAGAGTTCAAGGCAGATGAAGCTGAGAGTGTTGAAGAGTTCTCAACAAAGTCTAGAAATTTGTAGGATGCTCTATGTACAATATGGGAATGTGCAACCCGTGTCTTTTTTTGGGGTTTTTGCATGCTCTAAACATGAATGTGTATTCAAAATTCTCAAAATTTGAGTGCAGAATTATCTATAACACAAATGAGCAGTAAATTGATGCTTTTTCTACATTTTTTTGTGTCTTCAATTGTGCATTTATGGAGTTCTCTCAAGTTTTGATTATATGAATCATTTTGGTTGAGGGTTTAGACTGAGGATCGCCTTTTAATCTCCTATTAAGCACTTAGTCTCTTTATGCAAACTATATATTAATCTGTCTACAATATTTCAAAATGCAAAGACTAGAGGAAGGATGTTTGATTTCTTGTGTTTGGCAAATATTTCTGTGATAGTGGTGTTGTGAAGAATGTGAGAAGAAAGCTATAGAGGCATTGTGATATATATATATTTTTCTTCCTCACAATGTTTTGGTGCCCCCACATGGAATCTCTCTTTAGTTGCTGTCAATTTGGGCATTGGAATGGCATTTGTGTAGTTAGAGTTTCATGGTGGCACTTAAAATGATGTATTGGATATACTAGAGAAAATGGAGGTTGCATGCATAAGCAACCACATTGGGGATGAGGGAAAAATGAGGTGATTACTCCAAATTTCTTTGAAGGATGACACAAAAGGTGGCACTAAAGGTATGGATCCAAACACAAGGATGCAAATGGAAGCTTGCATGTGTTGTTTGAGGAGGCCAAACAAGGTTTGATAGCTCATTTTGAACATGCAAAGGACCCTAAAGAGATATGGCATTTGCTACAAGAATTGAAGCAAGATAAAGTTAAACCTGTGAAGAGTTTCAAAGGAGTTGATAACACTATTAAAAGGTCATGATATAAAAACCACCTAGAAGTACAATTTAAAATCCCAAAACAGATGAAAATCATGCAAACATCATCCCATTTCTAAGTGAAATGATAGAAATTAAGAAAATAAAGAGGGATCAATTTGAGAGAAATAACAAATCCTTCATTAACTAGAGGTAGAGCAGCTATGGCTCATGGTTATCAAGTGATGGATCCTCTCATTCTCCACTTGGCGGACAACAACATGGTCAGCTAACTCACACCTATATTAGACTATGGGATGGAGTCAGAAAACCTAGATTTCTTTTTACTTGTCTAGACTAGACTTGGTAAGACAATAAGGGGAAAAGAGCCCCTAGCCACTAGCAAGCTACTGAGGGTGGGAAGCCAGTTTTCCCCTCGGAGGAGTAAAAAGCAATTTCATGGGATGCCATTTATTCCATGCCCCCTTGTTAGTCATCCCAATAAGCCTATAACTGTAATTTCTTGATACTAAGTTTGGCAACGAGGATTTCTCGTTGTGTAGAAGGGTAATTTTGTTCTACCTGAGAAAAGAAACCATTGGCAAATTCACAAACTCTTATTTATTTATTCTAATTGCCCCATGCTTTGAGATATGCATCAATGTAGAAGATTAATTGACCAGATTCTAGTAGCTTTAGTGGAGGCAATTAGTTGCATATCATTGTGATCAATTCCACTGTTTTTCTATGGGAGTGGTCCCATTTCTTTGGTCTATTCTTTTACAGGAGCTTCCTTAATTTTTTTGTTAGGGTAGCTAAATACAAGATATTCCAATTTATCCAATTTAGACACCCTAAAAATTGCTGAATTTGATAACATTCTTTAGCTGATTAGGAGTATTGGAATTTTTTTACAAAACATGCTCCTGTAGCTTTATGTATCCATTGCAGATTGTGACTCCTAGAAAACCAACTTCTTCTTGCACAAAACTACATTTAGCATCTGAGAGGACTACACCTATTTTGTTAAGGAGATTATGGAATTCCTTCAGATGTTTAACATGTAATTCCATGATTTTTGAGTATATCAAGATGTCATCGAGATATACTAAGCAGAAATCTTTGATAGGACCAAAAATCATTTCTACTCTTAGTTGGCATTTTGATGGAGCATTCATCAGTCCCATGGGCATAGATATCCATTGGTACATACCTTGAGGAGCCACAAAGGCTATTTTGTTCTTATCTTTGGGATGTACCTTGAATTGCCAAAATCCACTTTTCAGATCAAATTTGGAGAGACTTTTGCACCATGGATTTGCCGAAATAGATCTTTTTGAAGAGGGATATGGAACTTTTTTGCTAGTAAGAATTTGTTGAGGGGTGACCAACCTCTTCTTGCCTCTTTTTTGTTCACTACGTTTCTTGTTGTAGAAGGCTTTGCAAGCCCAATTTGAGTTGGAAGGCTCAATTATTCCTTTTTGTAATAGTTCATCAATTTTATTTTTGCAAAGCTCTGCATCTGCAATAGACTTTCTTGGGTGTGAAGCTTTGGTAGGGTTTGCCTCATGGATAGTTGGAAGAGTAATCATATATTTATCTTGATCCCAGAAAGCTAACGGATTGTTGGAGGTTTGGGTCAAATTTTCTTCTTTTATGGCTTCAATTTACTTTTTGTCTTTTTCTTTTTATTTTGCAAACCATTCTTTGTATTTGCTATTACAATAGTTAATATATAATAGACAAATGTGTATGGTGTAGCTAGCTTTTTTCTTAATAGGGGTATTATATATTTTTTCCATAAAGGAAAAGGTATAATTATTTTCTATGAATATGCTAGGAGCTAGGTTTGAGATAAGGTCGAAACCTATTGCCACATCATAGCACATATTATAATTAATACCTAATTGTATCCATGTATATACATTCTCTGACAATGGCGTTTGAACATTACCATAGATGACCTATCTACCTTCTAAATATTGTTGGATCATGGTTAGCAAAACTAAGTCTTTCTTTGCAAAACTACCACCTGCTCCTGTATTCATTAGGGCATCTATGGCAATTGACTGGATTTAGATTTAACTAGTAACCCTACTATGGGGATTGCCACATTGTTAGCATTGACTATTTTGCCTTCATCAATCATATTGATTTTGATGTTTTTGGTGGCTTTTTATCTTTTGTTGGCTGATCTTTTGGCTTCTTCAGCAAAGATAGCAATTCGTTGAGCCTTTGGATTTCTTCAAGAGTAAAAGAGTTACATGTTGAACGACTGCTCTTCTAATGGTTGTTGCATGTCTTGTACTTTCTCTTTCGAGAGTAAAATATCCCAAGGGACTGTTATAGTTTTTTAAGGAGGGACTATCTCACCCGAACAAAACGAGAGACGTCTTTCTTTACGTGCTTTCAAACTAGCTTTCTATCAAAGAAAATCTTGTTGTTTGTTGAGAAATTCTTTGTTTTACCATAATTCTCTTTTCTTATGAAGAAATGTATCATAAGGGGAAGTAGTAGATTGCTTGGATGTTGAGGTCATGGTTAAAAAATCTACATTTTTCTACCTCTTTTAGAGATGCTTTTAACTGCTTTTGATAAACAGATATTTCTTTAGGGTTGTGTAGTTGGAAGCCTTTTTTAAAAAAATTTAGATTCCAAGAAGAATCAGAGTTATTTGACTCGGTGTCTCTAGCCCTGTATCTGGAAGATTTTTTCCATCACTAAGGATTGAAGGAGGTTGGCATAAAATCTTCTAATGTCATCATATTGAGAGCTATAGGGAAATCTTTAAATTCTAAATCTAGGCTTAAAGAATCTTTTGTTGAGGTAGAGGCTTTGCTTTTAAAATGTATAATGCTCGGTCAGATTTGAGGATGCGGCCTCAAAAGAGATCAAACAAACGGCTCAGTCCACTAGTGACATTCATACCACTAGTAGTACTCTAGAGAGAGCGGTGTCTAGCCGTCAGTAGTGAGGAGATCTTTGTGTGTCTCTCATGCCCCAAAGAATTTTTAGCTAGGGTTAGACTATTTGTTGGTCACTGATTTCAAAAGGCCTACCTACTATCAAGATGCTATTCAGATAGAAGATAGTGTGAAGTGGGAGCAGACAATGCAATCAGATTATAACTTGATTATGGCAAAGGAGACTTGGGAACTAACAGAGTTTCCAAAGGGTAAACAAGACTCACCTTGCAAATGGGTGTATAAAAAGAAATACATGGAAAAAGATCCTAAGCGTAAGTATAAGGCTAGATTGGTTGCTAAGAAGAGAGACAGGACTTTGATGAGATTTTCTCTCTAGTAGTCAAGATGATTACATTGTGTCTTGTGCTTGGAGTAGTAGCCACTGAGGGCATGAAACTTATCCAAATGGATGTGAAAATGTCTTTCCTTCATAGGGATCTAGAGGAAGACATCTACATGAAACAACTAGAGGGTTTTGCAGTTGATCCTACAAGGGCAGAACTAGTGTGTAGACTATGTAAGGCATTTATGGCCTAAAGCAAGGCTCAAGGAAGTGGTACAAAAAATTTGACAAGTACATGCAGTCCCAAGGTTATGTATAGAGCCAAGAAGAGCAATGGTTCACTTATCATCTTGATACGTAATCTTGATGATATGCTTGTTGTCGGGAAGTCTAAAGATGAGATTGTCATCTTGAAGAAATCCCTTAGCACACAATTTTCTATGAAGGATTTGGGAGATGCAAGTCACTTCCTTAGTATGTGTATCAAGAGGGATAGGAAACATGGAATATTGGAATTATCACATATCAACAAGGTCTTACAACATTTTAATATGAAGGGGGGAGGGGAAGGCTACGTTGAGTACCCCAATGTAGGCATATGCAAAAGTTAGCAAAAATGATGCTCCTAAATTTGATGATGAGAAAGCAAAAATGGACAAGGTGCCATATTTTTTAGTAGTAAGCAATTTTATGTATGCCATGATGGCCACCAGAACATACATTGCATTTGCAGTGGGAGTGGTTAGCAAACTCATGGAAAATTTTGGCAAGAAGTAGTGGGAAGCAGTGAAGTACATTCTTAGATACCTTAAGGTACATCAAGGAAGTGCTTACGCTTTGGGAATAGTAATGCATCCATAGTGGGTTACACGATGTGGACTATGTGGGTTGTGTGGATAGTCAAAGATCCATGTCTGGCAATGTATTCCTACCATTTTTTTCAAGCAGCCATGTCATGGAGATCATGTCTCCAAGATTGCACTTCGCGTTCCACCATGGAGGCAAAGTATGCTCAATTTCTGGTGCTAGAAAGGAAGTTTTATGGTTAGCTTATCTAGTGGGAGACCTTGGCATTATCAAACTCCAATGCTAAGTTGTGATAGTCATAGTAGCAAAGAACCCTATGTTTCACTCAAAGTTGAAACACATAGATATCATGTGATACGGGACATACTTAGTCAAGGTTCATACAGATGAGAACCCTGCAGATGCTCTCATGAAGAGCCTAACCTTAGAGTGGTTTAGACATTGCATTGAGATAATGGGTGTAGGTTGAAGCCATTGGAATGCTTCACGATTGTACAGGTTGTACAAACATAGGCCACTTGGGCTCCATTAGCCTTCAAGTGGGGATTTTTGGGGTTCAGACCAACTAACCAGACACCCACTACACTCCTAACCTATCACTAATGTATTCTTTACTTATATACAAAGAATAAAGAGCATGAGATATTCTTATCCTCATTGAGCTCCAGCCAACTTTGCACTCTCCATTCTCATAGAGCACTTTGAGCACCCATGCATCCGCACACATACACTTCAAGAGATTAGGTGTGGACATTAAGCTATGGAGCATGGACAAATCCATTTTGAAGTTTGTAGATTTGAACATGGGGAGATTTAGAGCCGTTATCAAGAACTAGCATTTGTGTCGTTCCCCTCGGTGTGCTACAAATGTTGCAAAATTAAGCACTATGCTTGGAACTGCCTGATGGTTGTGATTATCGATAAGCTAGTAGTGAAAATTACGTGTGGCAATGAGCTAATAGAGATCCCAAGTAGCCCCTGACTGAATGTCCAAGCATGTCTACAAAGCTAGTAAGCGACATGATTGTGGTTGAGGCCAAAACCAATGGGGATACCTGTCCGCTTTCCTCAGTTTTGTGAGCCTGCACATCAAGACTTGTCAGATAGAAAATCCCAAGAGCTAATGTGTCATAAAAACCTAATATCTACTTTCCCCAAATGATTTTCTCATATTAAACTGATCAATTAATATAGGAAAATACCAGGGGGGAGAAAATATTGGATATTGAAAAGGCTGCCAGACCGGTCTCAACAGGGTCCAAAAGATGGGAATTGGGGATCCAGATGGGGATGGTCTGCTAAAGAGCACAATATATCAATGGAGTTTAAAAGACCCCCCCATTAAGAATTC
The DNA here is from genome assembly GCF_014529385.1 of Adiantum capillus-veneris. NCBI lineage: Eukaryota > Viridiplantae > Streptophyta > Polypodiopsida > Polypodiales > Pteridaceae > Adiantum > Adiantum capillus-veneris. The sequence goes on from NC_140932.1 coordinate 127,099,446, forward strand.
CATAGGGCAAAGTTCCAATTTTTTAACTCTAAAGGTCATAGGCCATGGGAACTTGGCTTAGTCACTAAAAGTGCTAACTCTAGAAGTCAACAAAAGACAATCAGCAAGAAGACAAAGGAGAGGGCAAGCTGGAAGTGGACAGACAAGGAATCATACACACACACACTACACTTTCCACAAAGCAAATAGGACACATGTCAGGCATGCAAAAAACCCCCCAATTCTTGCATGAATCCTATTGAATGGACATAGAGGTGGACCAATGAGAGCTCAACTAAGTGTAAACTAAATTTCTTATTTTATAAATGCTTAAGAAACCAACCAATAAGAAACAGTCTCCCTAAAAGACTATTGGATAGTCAAAAGGTCTAATGAGAATTAAGCAGCTCCTAAATTTGCCTAATTCCTATTAGCCAGAAGACTAAAAGGTCCAATAGGAATTCAGATGATTAAATTTATTATCTGAGAATTTACAAAAAGGTAAAAAGGGTGCACACTTGTCACAAGGCTTTTGATTGGGCCTCCCAAAGGCTATTGGCTAAAATATTCACGGGCCAATAGGAAGCCAACAAGAGTAAAACTCTTGCTCAAATGCTATTGGCCAGGCTTTTCAAGGGCCAATAGGAAGCCAGCATGAGTAAGTGGCAATAGGGGTCGAACAAGATGAGAGAGGAGGCTGATTTGGAAAGGCATTATTCCATACACACACACACACACACACACAAGCTCATGTGTGAAGTGAAGAAAGTCTATCTCCTTCTCAAGCTTTAATGGAAAGCTCTTCATCTACTCCAAGCTTGTGAGAAGTGAGGCATACACCAACAAAATCTTGGCTTGTGATGCAAATCCAACCAAGAGACACGCTCCAATGCATGCTCATCTCCTCTACCATGCTAATTACTAAGCTATGCTAAGATATTATGAGTGATTATGTGAGGAGAAATACTTCTTTCTCGTAAGACTACTTCTTTCTCTTCTAAGATCTACTCTCATACCTTGCTAGCTCTCACCATCTTCAAAGGTGTGTGAGGTCTTGAGTCTAAGACCAACAAGGAATTGATGTTGTGTTTTAAAAGTATTAGCTTAGTGCTTGAAGCTTCCACATCTTCATTGCACTAGAAAGTTATTGAAGGAACACAAATAATTGTATTGTAAAATGTCTCCCTTGATGGGGAAACCTATAATACAAAGCCTATTGGAGGGGGGACCGGCTCTATGTGCATCCCGTCCTCAATTGTTGTCAAGTGTTAATCTCTCTCTCTCTCTCTCTCTCTCTCTCTCTCTTTTGAAGTATTGTTCATGCCTAATTCTAACGAGTTATGATTTTGTTGCTCTCTCTCTCTCTAACCAAGCACTCTTGCTATGCTCATTAGGAATCTCTCTTAATGAAATGCTCACTATGTCTATGTAATTTCCGCTACACATAAGTAATTACCCATTAAATGCTACATTTGTATCAGAGCACAAGGTTTCTCTTTTCTTGCTCAAGAAGGGAGGTCCTCAAACTCACTATAAATGGTTGGTATTATTAATTGCATGAGGATAAGTAGAATAGGGATTTATTATCCTTGAGGTGCGCCTGCTTCGTGCAGTTAACGGGGTATCACCATCAAGAGCTATGGTCTTAATAATGGAGTCCCAAGGGGCTTGACTACGGCTTAACCATTATTGAGCTATTAGAAGCTTGACATGAATCGGTGCCGACTGTGGGCTATGATAAACCCTCTCTTCTCTTCCTTGCAATTAATGATATTTGAGTTGTGGGTACAGGAGCTTGAGTGCTTATCTTTGAAAGTAAAGAGGAGTAGCAACTAGGGCTTGAAGTGCCAAAGTACAAGTAAAAATTTACACCTAAAACTTAGTTAGAATGGTTGACAATAGTAGAGAGAGTGAAATTAATGTTGATGGATTTGATTTTGCTAGTGATCAAGCTACTAATGATGCTCATATGCTTGTGAACTATCTTGTTACTAGGCTTCAACAATCCATGGGCAACCCATCCCTCCAAGGAGAAGTGCAATAGCAACTACACATCCATGGGATTCTCCAATATCCTCACCTAGAAGAGGGAGTGCCTATGAAAGCTCCTAGTGAGACTTCTAAAAGAGGGCTCTCTACGGTGAGAGAAGAGGAGGACCCATACAAAGGGTTCAAAAGCTTACAAGTTGATGGGGCAACTCCCTCACAAAGGAGAGCCCAAATCTCAACGGTAGAGCCCCCAACAAAAGAACAAGAAAGAAGTGAATCTCTCGCCACCTTGATGGAGATGGCACCTCAAAGACGTCGGTCAAAATGCTCTCCAACACCCCCTAAACGGAGAAGACCAGCGCATAGTGCTCCTCACCATAACTCAAAGAAGGAAGAAAGGAAGTATGAGAAGAAAAAGGAGAGAAAGAGGTCACCCTCTTCTCCATCTTCATCATCATCCTCCTCTTCTGAAGGAAGTGATGGTGCAGCTCCCAAAGAACTCAAAAGGAGAGGCCATAAAAAATCCTATGCCGCTTGGAAGAGGTCGTCCAAGCTCAAACAGTTCAAGGAGGGAGGAAAGAGTATCTCTTTTCTTACCTAAGATGGCACCTTTAGTGCTACGGACAAAGTCTTGGCCTTTATTCAACAATTTGATGCGGCTTTGGGAGATGAGGGCTTCACGGAGTCCTCTAAGATATGTCATGTAGCCATGCATCTCCAAAAGTCCACCAGGCAATGTGGTCTAGCCTACGATCAAACGGTGAAGCTCCACGAACATACGAAACTTTAAGAACTTCTATTATGAAGCAGTTTTTGGCTAGCGATACCAAAGACAAAGTGCTCACTGAATGGCAAAGCTTGAATCTCTCTCCCTACGAATCTATTCACAAATACGTAGACAAGTTTTGGGATTTACATCTCAAAGCCATTGTCTACAAAAAGATAGATTTTGGAGAGCAAAAACAACAAATTTGTGCGGGTTTATCTGAAGATATGGCGGAGTATGTCAACTCCCAAAGGCCTTGCACTATTTCAACGGTCATACACCATACTATGGTGGCTTCACGAATCAACTTCCAACAAGGGGCTAAGAAAAATCTGAAGCCCATGGAAAGCAAAGACCATAATGAGCCTAAGGGGAAGAACCATGTCCAAAAGTCTCCCAAACTTCAACAACAACAAAGCTAGAAAGAAGGGAGTCTACAAAGGCAAAAATAGACTCTCTCCTGAAGAGCTAGAGCGTTATCCCAAGGATAACCGTTGTTTCAAATGTGGGGAGCAAGGGCCTGCTTATCGTGCTTGCCCACAAAAGAACACGCGCAATGAACCCCCTAGAGCTTCCATAGTTGAAGTTCAAGAAGAAGATGCTCATCACAAAGGATCTCCTCTATGCCATGCTTGGCGAAAGGTAAGAGAACATGATGCTTTCATTCTCTTCGACAATGGCTCTACTCACAATTTCATATCCACGGAGTTGGCCACTAAGCTGGGCATACAAGCCTTTGAGATGGGAAATACCCTACCAGTCGATGGTGCTTTCAAGGGAGAAGAAGTCCCTGGTACTCCCTTAATTGGGAAATTCAGGCTTCATGTCCAAAGCTATGTGGACAAAGAGGATTTCTTCATCTCTCCCCTTAAGCATGAGGACGTAATCCTAGGGGCACCATGGTTTGATTGCATGGCGGCCAACATCAAGTTCCTTGAAAGGTAAATTTACTTTAAGTACAGGGACAAAGACATGTACATATATGCTAACGAGTCAGGTAACACTATACCTCTTGTACATAAGCAAGCTTTTGATAAGTCAATAAAGAGCTCTATTTTCATGTACATGATATTTGTAAAAGACTCTCAAAATGAACTTAATGTTTTGTCAAATAAAAATAAAGGGAATAAAAAAGAATTAGGGTTATCTAATTTCCTTAATGAAGTCCAAGATGTTTTTATTGACGGCATCCCTAATGAATTGCCTCCAAAATGAGGGGATGATGACCATGCAATTGAGCTTCTTCTAGGAAGCTCACCGCCTAATAAACCTCCTTATCAAGTTTCTCAAGCTCAACAAGAGGAAATTATGTGGCAAGTGCATGAGTTGGTTGAGAAAGGAATGGTTAGGCCTAGCTCATTACCATTTTGTTCACCAGTTTTATTAGTGCAAAAGAAAGATGGCACATATCGTATGTGTGTCGACTAAGAGCACTAAATAGGATCACTATCAAAAATAGGTTTCCCGTTCCCCGTGGGTAGAATACCTATTTGATAAGCTACAAGGATCGACCTACTTCAGTAGGATTGACCTAAAAAGTGGCTATCACCAAATAAGGATAGTGGATCAAGACATTGTAAAGACCGCATTTTGCACTACGTTCGGTCTCTACGAATTCATTGTCATGCCTTTTGGCTTGACCAATGCACCAACTACATTCAACTGCATGATGGAGAAGCTCTTTAGGCCTCACCGCAGTTACACTGGAGTGTTCTTTGATGATATAATCATCTACTCCAATTCCTTGGACGAACACAAACAACACCTCCAGGTAATTTTTCAAGTTCTGCAAGAGAATAAGCTTTACATAAATTAAAAGAAAAATGATATTTTCTTACAAGAGAGTCAGTATTTAGGTCATATTATCTCTAAAGATGGCATCCAAATGGATCCATCAAAGTGAGAAGTAATAAAAGCATGGCCTAATCTAAAGAATCTACATGAATTAAGAAGCTGTATAGGTATGTGTGCATACTATAGAGGCTTCATAGAAAAATTATTACTCATAGCAGGACCATTGCATGACCTAACAAAAAAGAACGTTAACTACACTACCGGATCTCTCAAAGCGATTTAAGGTCCAACGTGACGCTTGTGGTGATTGCCTTGGAGCCGTGCTGCTCCAAGAAGGGCATGCAATAGCATATGAAAGTCAAAGGCTCGACCCAATTGAGCAAGCTCTAGGCATATATGAAAAGGAAATGTTAGCTGCGAATGGATCACCAAAGCCTTAAGTACTTCATGACGCTGACCAAGCTCTCTGACAAACAAATGAGGTTGGAAAATTTCCTTTCACAATTTCATTTTCATATTGCTCACATTGCGGGCAAGCATAATAAAGTAGCCGATGTACTCTCAAGACGACCAAGAGTGAAGGCGGTATCAATAGAAACTCACAATGATCTATTTGATATGATAGATGAGTATGCTAATGATCCCGATTTTAAAGATGTGACATCAGCCCTTGCACTAGGGAAGAAAGAGGAACCATTTACACTACAAGATGGTTATCTTCTCTATGGTAATAGGCCATGCATTACTAACTCACTACGTGAGAAAGTAATGTATGAATCTCATGCTCCTCCATATGTGGGGCATAGAGGGATTCAAGCTACCCTAAGAGGGATAGAAATGTACTTCTATTGGCCTACCATGAAAGCGAACATACAAGAGTATGTTTCAAAATGTGTGGTTTGCCAAAAGATGAAGTTTGATAGAGGGAAGCAACCTGGTTTGCTTCAACCTTTGACAATCCCTAATTCACCCTGGGAGAGCATATCCATGGATTTTATCTTTGGACTGCCTAATTTTATCCATGCGAATACGAGAATATGGACAATAGTAGACAGGTTTAGCAAGCAAGTGCATTTCATACTTGTCAAAAAGACTATTAAGGCCCAACCCTCTTTATATCACAAATCTTTAAGTACCATACCTTGCCAATGTCAATAGTGTCGGATAGAGATCTTAGAATGACCAGAAATTTTTGGAAGGGGCTCTTTGAGAATTTAGGTACAAGGCTAAATTTCTCTTTGGCCTATCACCCGCAAACGGATGGCCAAAGTGAGATAGCTAACCTAACAATTCTTGATCTACTAAAAGCTTATGTCACTGAAGTAGATCAAAGTTCCCAATGGGAGAAGTACTTACCTTTAGTGGAGTATGCTTACAATAACACAGTACATAAATCCATGGAAAAAGCACCTTTTGAGGTAATTTAGGGAAGATCAAAAAGTCCCCTGCTACTTAACGTACATGGAAGATCTTTGCTGCAGATGAATATAGCCGCGACCTACAAGAATCTTTCCAAAAGATTAAAGATGCTATATCCATCTCACAGCAAAAGCAAAAGGCTGATGCTAACAAGCACAAAAGAGCCCTAACCTTTAAAGAAAATGATTGGGTTTTGCTTAAATTTACCAAGGCTCGGTTAAGGCACACGACGGGCAAGAATCCTACGAGACACCAAAAGTACTATGCTAAACCAGCAAAAAGGTACTATGGCCCCTTTCAAATTCTTAAGGCAATCAATGAGACGGCTTATCAGCTCAAGTTGTCCAACCACTGGCTCATACACAATGCTTTTCATGTGAGTCTGTTAAAGCCTTACCAAGGAGAGCCACCCCAAGAAGCAACCATAGAAGGCCCACCGGAGATTGAAGACCAAGAAGAGGTACTGCAGCCCAAGTCCATTCTCCAACACAAAGACAAGGTATTGAGAGGCGGTAAGGATATCCGATGGTATCTTAGTAAGTTTAAGAATTATCCTTTTGAACTAGATGGATGCAAAGCATACAATTAAAGGATAACCTAAACCTTGTCAATGCTTACAATGATTCCCTAGAGTAAGCAAATATAAATATGTTTTAAACGATCAATGTTTTTTGTCTTATAAGACTCTCTTTTTCTTTATTGTGCACAAATGTTAAGAACTATGCATGCTTAGGATCATGTTTGTGGCGACGACGTCTCCCAAACACCAAGTAGAGCTTGTCACTCTACTATGGAAGATTGATAGGGACTAATGAGCAGACATGCTTGCAACAGCTAAGTCTCTCAAGCACCAAATGGATTAGTCATCCATCCTGGAACGATGTCAAAGGTAAAATAGAGCTCCTCTACCCGCTAGCAAATGGACTAATGATTAGGCTTTATCTTCTCTACCTCGAGGACGACTATGATATCAAGAGAGAGGTAATGTCATAAAAACCTAATATCTACTTCCCCCAAATGATTTTCTCATATTAAACTGATCATTTAATATAGGAAAATACCAGGGGGGAGCAAAGGTTGGATATTGGAAAGGCTGCCAGACCGGTTTCAACAAGGGATCCAAAAGATGGGAATTCGGGATCCAGATGGGGATGGTCTGCTATAGAGTACGGTACGTCAATAGAGTTTAAAAGACCCCTAGGTTTAATCTCATTAAGACTTCCATAGGGAAAAGTTCCAATTTTTTAACTCTAAAGGTCATAGGCCATGGGAACTTGGCTTAGTGACTAAAAGTACTAACTCTAGAAGTCAACAAAAGACAATCGGCAAGCAGACAAAGGAGAGGGCGAGTTGGGAAGAGGACAGATTGGGAATCACACACACACACACACACACACACACACACACACACACACACACACACACACACACACACACACACACCACTTTCCACAAAGCAAATAGGACACATGTCAGGCATGCAGGAAAACCCCCAATTTTTGCATGAATCCTATTGGATGGACATAGAGGTGGACCAATGAGGTCTCAGCTAGTGTAAACAAAATTTCTTATTTTATAAATGCTTTAAAAAACAACCAATAAGAAATAGTCTCCGTAAAAGACTATTGGACAGTCAAAAGGTCCAATGAGAATTAAGCAGCTCCTAAATTTGCTTAATTCCTATTGGCCAAAAAACTAAAAGGTCCAATAGGAATTCAGATAATTAAATTTAACATTTGAGCATTTACAAAAAGGGAAAAAGGGTGCACATTTGTCACAAGGCTTTTGACTGGGCCTCTCAAAGGCTATAGGCTAAAATATTCACGGGCCAATAGGAAGCCAACAAGAGTAAAACTCTTGCTCAAATGCTATTGGCCAAGCTTTTCAAGGGCCAATAGGAAGCCAACATGAGTAAGTGGCAATAGGGGTCGACCAAGATGAGAGAGAAGACTGATTTGGAAAGGCATTATTCCACACACACACACACACACACACACACACACACACACACACACACACACACACACACACAAACAAGCTCATGTGTGAAGTGAAGAAAGTCTATCTCCTTCTTAAGCTTTAAAGGAAAGCTCTTCATCTACTCCAAGCTTGTGAGAAGTGAGGCCTACACTAACAAACTTTTGGCTTGTGATGCAAATCCAACGAAGAGGAGACAAGCTCCAATGCATGCTCATCTCCTCTACCATGCTAATCACTAAGCTATGCTAGGTTATTATGAGTGATTCTGTGAGGAGATATACTTCTTTCTCGTAAGACTACTTCTTTTTCTTCTAAGATCTACTCTCATACCCCACTAGCTCTCACCATCTTCAAAGGTGTGTGAGATCTTGGGTCTGAGACTAACAAGGAATTGATGTTGTGTTTTAAAAGTGTTAGCTTAGTGCTTGAAGCTTCCATCTTCATTGCACTAGCAAGTTATTGAAGGAACACAAATAATTGTATTGTAGAATGTCTCCCTTGATGGGGGAAACCTATAATACAAAGCCTATTGGAGGGGGGACCGGCTCCATGTGCATCCGGTCCTCAACTGTTGTCAAGTGTTAATCTCTCTCTCTCTCTCTCTCTCTCTCTCTCTCTCTCTCTCTCTCTTTTGAAGTATTGTTCATGCCTAATTCTAACTATTTGTTATGCTTTTTTTGCTCTCTCTCTCTTTCTTTCTCTCTCTCTCTCTCTCTCTCTCTCTCTCTCCAACCAAGCACTCTTGCTATGCTCATTAGGAAACTCTCTTAATGAAATGCTCACTATGTCTATGTAATTTGCGCTACACATAAGTAATTACCCATTAAATGTTACATAATGGACACAAGGGTGGATCCCAAGAGCTAATGGATGTAGGGGTGGATCCATCTGAGCAACAAAGCATACTCCTTTGCCCTCGGAGGATAAGTATAATCTTGAAGAGTCCTCACATGAGGAGTAGTCAAGCGATGAGGCTCAGATGCACGAAGACATCACTAAAGACACTCTAGCAACTAGTATCAACCTCTTATAGCACCTTATAAGTACCCCTAGATTGTCCACAAGCACTAGTCTAATTAAAAAAACAAGAAAAAAGTAGAATCTATACCTCTGTTCAGTTATGTTGGTTTGGGTTGATGTAAGGGTTGAAAGCTCCCTGTAAAAGCTTGTAAAAGCCAGAGAATGGTTGTCTCTTTGCTCCCATGGCTCACTTGTATTTTTCTTGTTTTCCTTGATACAAACATCCCACATAATGTGGAAATTGCTATTTAAAAAAAGTCTTATCAATCTTTATTGTACTTATTTCTATTCTTGAGTTAAATTTCATTATGGGTCTCCCTATCTTTCTCATCAGCATGCCAGAAGGAGGAGAAAAAAAGATTCATTTAGAGTCGATTATGGGTGAAGTTAATACTTCCAAATTGCACTTTAAAATTCTCTTGAATTGCATATCAACAAAAATCGGAGTTTGGTTGCCTTGATCATCTCAATCAGAACATTTTCAAACTATGGATTTACAAATGAACTCCAATCTAATAGCCTTATCAAAAATGAACTCCAATCTAGTAGCCATATTTCTAGAAGGGTATGCTGATGCAGATATGGCAGGTGACAAAGATACTCGAAGGAGCACTACTGGCTATGTGTTCACAGTTGGAGGCACAACAGTAAGCTGGGCTTCAAAGCTGCAGAAAGTGGTTTCACTTTCTACCACGGAAGCAGAGTATGTAGCAATGACGGAGGCAAGCAAAGAAATTCTGTGGATTCACAGATTCTTAGAAGAGCTTGGATTCAAACAAGACAATTGTGTCTTGTACAGTGATAGCCAATGCGTTATCCATCTTGCGAAGAACTCGGCCTTTCATTCAAGGACAAAGCACATTGAGGTGAGATATCACTTCATACGCACTCTTTTGGAAGCGGGACAGCTAAAGCTAGGAAAGGTGCATACAAGTGAAGATCCTGCAGACATGTTTACAAAGGTGGTCAACAAGAAGAAGTTGAGCTTTTTCTCATCTTCAATCGGCATTCAAGGATAAGAAGCCAGAATGGAAAGCAGTCACAGGTTGACTTTTTTTCCCTCGTCAGAATATTCCTTTTCGTCGGAATATTATGGCCGGATGGCGGCCGGAAAGTGGTAGGAAAACAACCGTCGGTTGGCCGGTGGCCAGTAGTCAATGGCCGATGGCCGGTGGTCGGAAGTCAATGGCCGGTGGCCGGTGGCCGAATTCAAAAGCGGACTTGTCTTCTCAAGGGCGGCCACACATGGGCAGATTGGAGGGTCCGATTTGGACTTATTCACACAAGGGCGGCTACACATGGCTGCCTCTCATGAGAGAGGGCATCCCTTTTGGCCTATAAAAGGAGGCCATTTCTACACACATTTCATAGAGTGTGAAGTTGATGCAACAAGGTGAGTGTGAGGTGGTGAGAGTGAAGCAAGGCGGGAGCTCCATTAAGGGTATAATCCCTTTGTAAACTACTTCTTGTTTTGAAGTACTAAAGCCATTGAGTGGCTGCTTTCCCGTGGACGTATGCCATATCTGCATCAGCATACCCTTCTAGAAACTATGGATTTACAAATGAACTCCAATCTAATAGCCTTATCAGTATTAAAAATATGGCTACTATTTACCTCTTTGAGTGACCATATTGGCATGCAGAGAAAGAGTAGTCCTACTTGTCTATGGGCCTTCTCTTCTTTGGAGAGAAAACTCAATCTAAAAGCAACTTTGAATGCTTCCCATGTTTGAGGCTTGGGAGATATGGTAGTTATTAAGAGCTGGTAGTATTGGAGAATTTTTCAAATTAAGATTAAAGTTAGGATAAAAGTATATGAAAGTGATTTACACTCTCATGAGCTCCATCATAGGAGAAACACTCATGCATTTGTAAATTTAAAGCTTGGCTTCCATAGACGTGACTTGTTTGAGATCTTTGGATGGTCGCTCTTCACTTTGCAACTCTCCATACTGGTAAATTTGAGACTCAAAGACTCTAGGAGAATTTCAATTATGCTTGAAATTTCCCCAAGCAACCAGTTGCATGTTGAGAGAGGACAATATCCTTCTTCCTGCTTGATTCTTTGAAGTCCTTAGCAGAGTTCTCTTTGTGCATTCATATGTTCCTAAATTTATCCTTGAAAAATCCTCTCATGGGTCCATTGTAAAGCTAAATCTTCATAGGAGGAATCCAACTGTGTGTGTGTGTGTGTGTGTGTGTGTGTGTGTGAGAGAGAGAGAGAGAGAGAGAGAGAGAGAGATTTAATTGAGTCTAACAAATTGACTCTAACCCTCTCAACAAGAGTCTCTACTTTTGACAATCAACACATTGAAAAGATAGTCTCTACTTTTGACAATCATGAAATGCCTTTTCTTTGCCTGATGAATGGTTAAGTAATGCTTCTTGAATGCTAGAATATACCAAACCTTGACGCCTGAAAATTTTAGATTTTTGCTAGAAGTCCTTGGGTGAAGAAAAAGTTAATCTTCTTTTACATTTATTCTGAGTAAGTTCATATCTGTTTCTTCAACATTAGACATAGTATCTGTTTCTTCAACATTAGACATAGTATCTTGCTCTTGTGAAATCTAGAAAATTTGTTGTAGCACCCATGCACTAGTCGTTTAAAACAAAATAGATAGGAGGGTGACAAGAGTGTCACCGCTTAGTCAGTGAATCCTTTGAGACTTCCTTGATAGCTGAATAGTGATTAAGCCAAAGAAATTTTTTGTAAGAGCACACTAATCAGACCATAGTTTATTAGCTTGTGCCCACAATGGCCGCTTAGGATGAAGGTCTTTGTATGGAAGGTACTTTGGGGGCCTTATCGATTGGTGTAAAGGTCCTAGCTAGAGGTATTGGTCCAGATAGATGTCCACAATGCAGATCAGCAAGTGAGAACCTCCCCCACCTGTTCTAATGCCCGACGATCTGTGGCCTGGCAAGAAAGACATGCAAGTGGGTTCAAAAGTCATGGAAGATTGGGTTTTGCAAGAACAATCTCTTCTTGGGTGGGAAGGTGTTCATGAGCCAAGCACTTCTAATTAGTACACAAATTGTCAGGTTCTGTTACTTTGAACATGCCTGGAAAGCTAAGAATTGTCGACTTTTTGAGAACGTCATTGGAACAGCAAGGTTCATGGAGATCATTCAAGACAGTAAGGACGTGATTGGGAAACGGAGGAACTCTGAAGAATGGAACAAGATTGTGACTACAACAATATTAAAAAATGCATGTTAAGAATCTAATCCTTAATGTTGTACCTTTAGAGAGAGAGAGAGAGAGAGAGAGAGAGAGAGAGAGAGAGAGAGAGAGAGAGAGAGAGATAAAGAAGCTTCGTTGTGACTCTTGGCTGCCTTGGTGCAAGCTGTGTGTGTGTGTGTGTGTGTGTGTGTGAGAGAGAGAGAGAGAGAGAGAGAGAGAGAGAGAGAGAGAGAGAGAGAGAATCATGGTAGGCTATACCTATGCGCGCGTGCAAGAGAGAGAGTGAGACGTATTACTCCCGAGAGTAGACCCCTGCTTGTGAACATCCTTCGTATGTGTCTATGTGTCTATGTGTGTGTGTGTGTGTGTGTGTGTGTGTGTGTGTGTGTGAGAGAGAGAGAGAGAGAGAGAGAGAGAGAGAGAGAGAGAGAGGGAGAATCTTGGAAGGTTGTACCTATGTGCGTGTGCAAGAGAGAGAGTGAGACGTATTACTCCCGAGAGTAGACCCCTGCTTGCAAACATCTTTCGTACGTGTCTATGTGTGTGTGTGTGTGTGTGTGTGTGAGAGAGAGAGAGAGAGAGAGAGAGAGAGAGAGAGAGTTACAACTGTACATCATTTTTGTGGTCGCTTTATGTGGGTGAGGCTTGAAATAGAGCATAGAAATATATATGTTGTAGTGTGCTACTTAGTACTTCCCACTGAGACCTCCAAATTTACAAATCAGGAAAGTAAAGCTTGGGGGAAGAAGGAGTTAGCATGGAAGCTGGACGGGAGAGAGAGAGAGAGAGAGAGAGAGAGAGAGAGAGAGAGAGAGAGAGAAAGAAGCTAACAACACTCATGCCATATTCAATTTCACAAACATTTAAAATTCCCCTTCAAAGAGGAAATTTTGCAAAATAAATGGAATTTTTTGTAGTTCAACTCTATTTTCTTTACTTTTCTAGGCGAATCTACTCCTTCTCCCCCTCTCTTCAACCGGTTAATTTGGTTTTTCAACCGGCTCAAGGCTAAGCTGAGGCACACTTTTCTCAAACATTGGAACTTTGGATGTAGTGCATAGAAGACAATGAGAACGATAGAGCCTCAGCTATTAGGAGTAAGTGCTTGAAAAAAACTTTTCTCCAATAACTTTGAAAAACTAAAGATAAGAATTTTTAGAGGTAAATTGACTATCTAGAAAGGTTTTCACACTAAATTTTGCAAAATGTTGTAAGTTTTCTCACCTTCAAACATAAAACTTAGCTCAATCCCAAAAATTGTAGGTGGGATTACACTAAAACTAGGATTTATAGAGCACTACAAGGAATGAGAGAGAGAGAGGGGGGGGGGGGGGGGGGGGGGGGGGGCAAAAATCTCCCGCCAAGATCATGCTCCCATAGGGAGTAGAGAGGAAGGTTCAAAGTTGCATTCGATGACAAACAATGGTTCATGGTGGCCGACCATAGCAATAAAGGGACGGCTTGCTTTCAAACATTGGGGCGATTCACACAACCGTCAAGGGAAGCAAAAATCCATTGTCAAGATTATTCTCCCATAAGCAATAGAGAGCAAGGTTTGAAGTTGCATAGACGACAAGTGATAATTCATGGCATCCAACCATAACGATGAAGGAACGACGTGCATTCTAACATTGGGGTGATTCGCACAAGCGTCGAGGGAGAGAAAAATCTCCGACCAAGATCATGCACCCATAGGCAGTAGAGAGAAAGGTTCAAAGTTGGATTCAACGACTTGCGATAGTTTGTGGCGGCTGACCATAGTAGTGAAGGGACGACTTGCATTCGGACATAGGGGCGATTCGCACAAGCATCCGCTTCATGAGGTGAGCACACGTTCGTTCCTGGGAGAAAACTTTTTCTAAAAAGTCTACAAGTAAGAATTTTTAGAGGTGACTTGACTATATTGAAAGGTTTTTACACTAAATTTCTATATTTGTTTTAGGTTTTCTCACCTTCAAGTATAAAATTTGGCAGTTTTTGGCAGTAAATCTCAAAATTTGTAGATGGGATTACACTAAACCTAGGTTTCTTTTAGCACCGTTGGGAATACTTAAGAGAGAAAGAGAGGGCGAGAGCACTTGTGTTTTGAGTACACAGAGACACAGAGAGGGAGAGAGGCAAAGAGAGACTTAGCAATAGTGCTCTCTCCAGGAGAGAGAGAGAGAGAGAGAGAGAGAGAGAGAGAGAGAGAGAGAGAGAGAGAGGAAAATCTCCTTCCAAGCTCTTTCTCCCATAGGCAGTAGAGAGAAAGGTTCAAAGTCATGTTCAATGACAACTAATGGTTCATGGCAGTCGATTGTAGCAGGAAGGGACGATTTTCATTGTGGTATTGGGGCAATTTGTATAAGCATTCGTCGTGCGAGGTGAGCATGCCTTTGTTCGCCTTCATTGTAAACCACGTTTCTACATTATTGTGTTCCTACATACGAGAAATTTTAGAGATGACTTGAAGGTTTTTACACTAAATATCTTTAGGCTTTGTAGGTTTATTCACCTTCAAATTTAGAATTTAGAGGTAAACCTAAAAATTATCCGTTGGGATTACACTGAATCGCTTTCTTTGTTAACCATGCTCCTAAGTATGAAAAAATTGAGAGGTAATTTGAATTTTTTACACTAAATTTCTCTAGGCTTTGTAGATTTTCTTGCCTTCAAATTTAGAATTTAGAGGTAAACTCAAACATTTGTTGTTGTGATTATATAAACTTCGGTTTTTCAAGAATACACAATCCTCTTTATCACAAATGGAAACGTTGCATACATGATTACACTAAATGGCTTTCTTTGTCAACCATGCTCCTAGATATGAGAAATTTAGAGTCAATTTGACGGACTTTATGCTAAATTTATCTTGGTTTTGTAGGATTTCTTGCCTTCTAATTTAGAATTTAGAGGTAAACCTAAAAAATTGTAGCTGGAATTACTCTAAACCTAGGTTTTTTTTAGCACTTCCTGCTACACAATCTTGATTCCTCTATACCACAAACTTTGAAAACCTACAAATGAGAAGTTTTAATGGTGAATTTCCTATATTCAAAGGATTTGGCACTAAATTTCTCTTGGCTTTATAGGTTTTTGTGCCTTCAAATCTAAAATATAGAGATAGGTGGGGCTAGACTAAACTTTGGTTTTCTCGAGCACTCACCATTAGGTCTCCCCAATCTTAGAAAAATAAAAATTCTTTCAAAACATTTTAAGTGCACTCACCAATACACGATCTTTTGCCTTCACATTTGGAATCTAGAGATAGGTGGGGCTATACTAAACTTGGGTTTTCTTGAGCACTCAACAATACACAATCCTTCGCCTACATATTTAGGTCTTATAGGTGAATCTGAAAATTTGTAGATTAAGCTTAGCTTTTTGTCTATCATTGGGATACACAAACAAAACATTGCTATTTAATTGCTACTTCACTGGGATACACAAACAAAACATTGCTACTACTTCATTGGGATACACAAACAAAACATTGCTACTTCATATTGTAGGGAGTGTTAAAAAAAAGTTTTAAAGGTAGTGCTACTTTGTAGAAACAAAACACACCTAATGCATACTAAATGCACTACTTTTAAAAAAAACTTCAAAAACTTGGTAGACCTTAATAGAGGTAAATTGACTAAATTTTCCCTAGACTTAGAAGAAGCAAAAATACATATTGTGTGATATACTTACATGCATTTCAAAGAAGTTTAAAATACTGTTCATGATCAATTTTAAGAAGAACTTCAAATTCCACCATTAAAAAAAAACCCTTTTTCTAAAAACTTGAATAGTGTAGCCATGAAAAAAATTATATTTGAAGCTTAATAGATGATAAATGCCTCCAAAATATGTAAGTTTGTCTTAATTTTAATCTAGAAACATCAAAGATATCATCCAGTCTTTTCATTTAATGCCCAATATCTAAAGGCTTTACTTTATAATAATGAGATTTTATCCTCGTATTTAAAATGTTTTAGGTTACCCTAAGGAGATGATATGGTCCTTTGTCAATTGAAACAGTTGTCCTTCTTACTTGAAGGGAAAATGCCTTAAGAAGGGAAGATTCAAATCATATCAGCGGTTCGTTAATAAACCCCCTTGGGAAGCATCCTTTTAATTTTAGGGTTTGATGATAGATCAATCCTTGATCACATAATTATCTTGTGATTTATGAAACATACATAAATACTTTTAAAGGAAACCCAAACAAGAAATAATGCAAAATATATTTTTTTTCAATTTCTACACTATTTCTTACCAAACCTTTACATGTTTTTTTTCCTTTTTCCTATGGTTTCAAGTGGCCAATTTCAATTTCCAACTAGCTCAAGGCTAAGTTGGGCCACACTTTTTCCAAACACTCAATAAATTTAAGTGTGTTGGTACTATGGATATGTAAGGTAGTACATTGAATACTAAAAAAAGATTAAGGAAGATGACTATAAGTAGCATTCATGATTTGAAACAATCAATGAGGAGAGGTAAAAAACATTATGATAAGAAATCCAAAAACTTGAAAAACCTACAGATAAGAAATTTTAGAGGTAAATTGACCATATTAAAGGTTTCTACACTTAATCTCTCTACAATTTGTAAGTTTTCTCGCCTTCAAATATAAAATATAGCAGTAAAACTTAAATTTTTTAGGTGGGATTACACTAAACCTAGGTTTTTTTAACGCTGTTGAAAATAATCAAGAGAGAAAGAGACGATGAGAGCATTTGTGTTGCCAGTGCACGAAGACATAGAGAGGGAGAGAGAAAAAGCAAAAAAGAGAGGTTGAGCAATAAAACTCTTGCGAGGATTAACAACCAAGGTTTTTTTCCATAAACACTGGAGCATGATGAAGTACATATTACCAGACATAACAACCAAGTTTTTTTCCCCATAAACACTCAAGCATGATGAAGTACATCTTGAAGAAATATATATTTTTGAAATGGTCGCTTACATGTTTGTTGTGGAGTTCCAAATAGAGGTTTGACACATTCTCATACATTGTTGATTCTAGATCCTCAATGTAATACCCAATCAACATTTGACTATGATAAGATGGTTTGTGTACAACTATCATATAAACGCCAATTTCCAGTGTGCATCCCTGGAAGGGTGGAAAGTGGAGAGGGGTGGAGGTTCATGACAAACTGTTAGCCCCGGCGTGGTCTACCTTAAGACTCGGGGGCAGCTCAGGAGAATTGGTAAGAAAATGCAATAGAGTAGCAGGAGTCTTAAAGTGGGGGGAAGAAGCCAGATACTTCAAGAACTCAATCCTGCATTGGTCCCCCTGGCTCTCCAAAGTTGTAGATCTACCACAAACTCCCTATTGGATTGAGACAGCCAGGAAGCTGAATAATAAGAGTCTGAACCAACTTGAGCACTTCTGGGACAGTGTCAACAAGAGTTGGAAAACCATTGACCTTATGGTTGCCCAATACCAACTTAATAGCTTGGAGATCTTGCTTGTCCACAAAGTGATGAAAGAGCTTGACAATCTAGTGATGCTAGTCTGTGATTCGGAGTTGGACTGGAATGCTTGGAAATGGCCCAAAAGCAGTCTCTTTTGGAAACCCCATACTAAAATCATTTATCAGACAATGATGCAAAAGAAGAATTGGTCTAGCCCCCTTAACAAGCTATAGAAAAATAAATGGCCGGAGGAAAGATGGGAGCATGTAATGGAGAACATTTGGAAGCCAAAGGTTCCACAATACATGAAGGTTTTCTTATGGAAGGTTATTGGGGTGCTCTACCGACGGGGGTGAAGATTCAAGAGAGAGGAATTGGGTCAGATCGATGCTTAGGGTGCAGGTTAGCTAGTGAAGATCTGGCCCACCTATTCATGGACTGCCCAACTATAAAAGGCCTCGTAGGGAAAGTATGCAAGTGGGTCCAGAGAACATGGAAAATTAGTTTTTTCAAGACTGACCTATGCCTTGGAGGTAAAAATTCAGGTAGTCCTGCACTCCTCGTCAGCACTCAGATCGTCAGATACTTCTTCTTTCATAATGTATGGTAGACAAGGAACCGCCGTGTGTTTGAAGGAGGATTTGAGGTGGCAAGCTTCACAGAAATTATTAAAGAAAGCAAAGTGCTAATATGGGCACTCGGGCACAAGCATCACTCGGAGGATTAGTCTAGGACTACTTGTGCCTTGTTGTTAGCAGATGGAATGCCTAGGATGAGGGCAAATCTTGGCCATTGGTAAATAAAAGATCTCAAAATGATGGACCTTGGGTATCAAGGATGTGGAGGTGGGGTGGTAGGGGTGGCTGCCCTGATAGCCGTTGTAATTATGATCCCTGGATGTTGTCATGGCTTAATATGAGCATGACAAAACCTTGTTATTTTTTGGGCTGCTCAATATAATCCACTCCAATTGTGAGTTTTGCAAAAAAAAAAAAAGGCAATTTCCAGTGTTGCATAACATCATTGTTAGTTGTAGTATTCATGGCCCATGCGGTGAGTTCAATACTCATCTCTTTGCATGGTTGATGTGGATAGTGTATCAAAAGATATAAAAGTTCATTTCGGGAGAAAAGAAGCATGTATAATAATGGTTATCCCATATATGTGCCATGAAACAATGGATTCACTACCAAGGTCAAGGGTTCTACTTTTGATAATCAATGGATCACTAGTGCCATATAATCCTACTTTGTCAACACTTTTTAAAGCTTATATCCATATTGAGATATGCTCTACAATTGAAAGATAGGGCAGCTATAAGATTCCATATGTCAGTACAAGTTGTTGAAAAGGAGAACATTGACATAATATACATTTGTTCCCAATATTTAAGGCAACATGCGTTGCAAAGGGTATCTTGGAGGATGACGTGGAATGGTCTTGCAACATGGAGGAAGATTGCAATATACATATAGGCTTGCAGTCGAGGTGTTTTTTTGTAGCCATTTTATTGTTTTGTGAACCCTCCTCGCCTCATCTCTTATAGGAAATATTTTGATGTTTTTTTTAAGGACTATCAACACATATTGGAGTTGAGATTCCAATCCTTAGATGAATGTGCACAAGTTGCTAAAGGGTATGCATTGAGATTATATTTGCATGACATTCTCGGTTTGGACTAAGTTTATCTAAATATCTTGGAATTCCAATGTTTGACAAACGCTTTGTGCTCCCTCGTGAAAACAACTTGATTTTTAAAGAGGAATGCCTTGATACAATGAAAGAGCTATCCAAGTCACAAGAAATGGAGTATAAAAGAAGATCAAAGGATTGCTTTTGAGACAATTTTCAATTCATTGATCATTGATGAAGGAGCCTATAGGGACTGGTAAATAAGTGGTAAAACTTATTTGTATAATTTTTTATACAAATATGAATATTTTTTTTTGGTGTTTGTAGGTCCATTGGCATCGCATTTGGGGTTATTTGTTTTCAAAAAAGGCATTGAAAATGTCAAATTTAGGCATAATGTTTGCCTTCCCATTTGAATTGTTGCACAATTGTGGAGTTCTTACTATCATAAATTGAAGACATTTTTCATGTTTTTCATCTCACTATGTGAGAATGCTAAAACTTTTGGCTTATGCATACATGAACAAGTAGATTTGTGCTGTTTTTTACACAAAAAACACCTATGTGTGATTCAGGGGTAAGGTTTTGTTATAGATTAAAGAGTTTCAGTGGCATTAATAGTGCACTCTTTTGATCCGCACACCAACATGTGGGTCACGTACTATAATTGTTATGTTGATTCAATTTTCTATGCACTTTCCATTATCACACAAAGTTGATGTTGTGCTGCTTCTTGGATCATGGGTTCAAATGTTTCTTACCATAGAGGGGTTTACTTAAATTGGACCAAAATTCTTCTTGGCCGCAGCAACGCACAAGTCACATACTAGTACTATATATAAGGCAGCTTAAAAAATTTAAGGAAGGAGAGGACATCCACATGTCACTCATTGGTTCACTTCAAATTTTCTTTACAAAAAATCTAATATAAAGTGCAAAAGTGAAGGGGTAAACTGGTGTATATTTATGTTCTTAATACTATCCACTCACAATTGTGAGTTTTGCACAAAAAAAAAAAATGATGAATGACCATTTGATAGTCCTTTTGACAATGAAAAGTCAAACTACTTATTTCTTTTCTTTTGCCAAAAGGCTTTTCACCTATACAATACAAGAGGGTAAATGTATCATGTTAAATATGCCTCATAAAAAAAAGATAAATTGGAGGGAATTTTACTGCTTAATGCAAATTTGACTTTTGAATTTAAAGATATATTTGAAAAATAAATTTCAAAGGGATTTTTTCAAGACCGATATTGATATTATATTTGATAAATTTTGTACTTAAATTTTTTTAAAAATTACTCTAGACAGGCACTCTTATACTCTTTCTTAAGGTTCATGAAAATTTGACACCTCCATGTGTCGCAAGCAAACGTGCTACCTCGTCCCCTCTCCCACCGAGTTGTTAATTGTTACGATGAGTGTGTATAGCACGAGAGAGAGAGAGAGAGAGAGAGAGAGAGAGAGAGAGATAAACTTAAAGGTTGAGTATGTTTCTATGAATAGAGGGGGACTCGCTTGCTTATCGCAAAGTAGTTTAAGTTTATCAGAGAGAGAGAGAGAGAGAGAGAGAGAGAGAGAGAGAGAGTTGGTAAAGAGAGGAGGTTTGTGGAAAGGTCATTGTCAGATTCGACAAGAGTGCACTTGCTTGTGTGAATCTGCTTCTAAAACCATGGGTAGGCCACTATGAACGCACGAGCGTGCATGTGTGTGTGTGTGTGTGTGTGTGTGTGTGAGAGAGAGAGAGAGAGAGAGAGAGAGAGAGAGAGAGAGAGAGTTCAAAGAGAAGAAGAGAGCAGAGAGAGGTTGCGTGTGTTAAAAGAGCGAGCCAATCAACAAGAAGAAGAGAGCAAAGAGATGTTGTGTGTGTATGACACACACACACACACACACACACACACACACAAATATATATATATATATATATATATATATATATATATAGAGAGAGAGAGAGAGAGAGAGAGAGAGAGAGAGAGAGGAGAAGAAGAAGATTAGTTCTACTTCCAATAAATCTAGGGCTCTGAATCTGTTCCTTTGAAGGGAATTTGGATAACCAATCTACTACATGTTGGCAATAAAAAGGAATTTGTAATTGCTCTCTCTCTCTCTCTCTCTCTCTCTCTCTCTCTCTCTCTCTCAAAAGAGGCTTATTCGTATTACTTGAAAAATCTCTGAGAATGCCCAGATGATGATGAATCTGAGAGAACTAAAGAAACAAATTGGAACTCTGAGAACCAAGTACAACTAGCTACATGCCCAAATGAAAAAACCAAAAACTACAAGAAAAGCCTCTCCTAAAGTTAGTAAAATTTTATGGTAAGTTAAATGGAGAGAGGATGTCAACAATCTTGAAAGATAAACCGTTCCACCAAAATCACACTCTGCAAAAACTTTCTCTCTCTGTCTCTTTAAATATTTCCATATATATGTATATGTACATGCATACACACACAAATATATATATATATATATATATATATATATATATATATATATATGTATGTATATAAGTGAAGGGTAAGACTGTATGAATGAAAAGAAAATTGTATGAATGAAAAGCCTTTTGATGATGACCAATATTGATATTATTTTTAAAAATTATGTAATTTTATATTTTAAAATTTTAAAAAATTATTCTACAGAGGCACTCCTATACTCTTTCTTAAAGTTCTTGAAAAATTGACACCTCCATGTGTCACGAGCAATTGTGCTACCCACCTCCCCCACTGAGTTGTTGATTGTTGCGATGAGTGTCTACGCACGCATACACGAGACGGTATACATGAGAGAGAGACTAAGAAAACTCGAAGGTTAAGTATGTTTCTACAAATAGAGAGAGACTCACTTGCTTATGGCAAAGTTAATACGTCCACATACCAACTCCAAATGTAGTTCAAGTTCGTCACGGGAGAGAGAGAGAGAGAGAGAGAGAGAGAGAGAGAGAGAGAGAGAGAGTAGGTTTGTGGAAATCCCATTATCAGATTTGACAAGAGTGCATTTGATTGTGTGAATCGTCTTGTAAGGTCATGGCTACGCTGCTGTCAACACACATGTATGTGCACACACACACACACACACACACACACACACACACACACATGTTGCCACCTTCAAAGAAGGTGAGGGAGGAGAGTGCCACAATTACTTCTTCACGACCACAACAATGCACGGGTCACATACTATTGTATATATGTACATGTTGCCACCTTTGGGGGAAGGTGAGGGAGGAGAGTGCCACGATTGCTTCTTCTTAGCCGCAGCAACACACGGATCACATACTAGAATTCCCTAGCCCCACCTCATGACTAAGTGACACGGAGCATTTCAGAGAAGGGGGGGGGGGGGGGGGGGGACAGGGCGAGGGGTGTGTGTGTGTGTGTGTGAGGGGATCAATGGATGGGAACTCCACGCAAGGTCGTCGAGGCGATCTATACCGTAAATGGCTTGTTAAAACTAAACCCAAACATGGAGCCCGTTCGGGTTTAGTTCTAGGCCACTCTAGGTTTTTCATATATAACACCATGTAAAATGGCATTCCTTTCACATGCACGCGGACGAGCGACGTGGTTAGCTCAAACCTCAAAAGACGTTGGGACATGAGGTCCTGGGTATCAATCTAGGCTCCTCACCTGTGCCGCCATTTTTTGGGGGGGCTTGCCCACCTCGGGATGCCTGCCAACCCTCCTCCGTCGTCGATCCCCTTATCCACCTCCACGTGCGCCCCCGTGTCACTTAGTGCCATGACTAGCCCCATTGCCCCTTTACGCAATCTAAATGATGAGATTACGTAGGACATATTGTTTTTGACAAGATCCGTCAGAACCCCTAAAGAAACTCTTAGCATCTTGTGAATGTTTTGAGGCTCATTCTACCATTTATCTCCTTGGCCTAACTCTCTCACCCATTTTAGGGCAGAGCATATAAGGACAACTACTCTCTATAGACTATAGTCTTAGTAACATAAGCTCATACTTGAATCATGTAAATAGCTCATACAGGCTTTTACTAACTTCTAAATGCTAAAAAAATCTCTAGCTTTAAGAGTGGGGCCTGGTCATTGTCACTACCTATTGCTCCAATGTACGCTTTACTAATTACTTTTGCGCTCTAGCCTAGGCAGAGAATATCATGTTTTAAGCCACATTGTTTTTCTAATTTTTTAATCCTTTTATGCAATTCTATGTTACTTATTAGAATTCATTAGGGTTCTTACCAGAATACAATTAGAGTTCTATAACATAGATGTCCCAAATGCATCGACATCCCAATCTACATATATCAATGGTGGACCATAGATCCCATCATTCTCAACGAATAGGCTATGACAATGGCTATTTCAGACAAAAACGTGTTCTCTTTGGCCCTAGCAAACTTATTGAGTGAGAGAGAGAGAGAGAGAGAGAGAGAGAGAGAGAGAGGAAAACTTAAAGGTTATGTTTCTATGAATAGAGGGGGACTCGCTTGCTTATCGCAAAGTTAAGCAAACCATATGCCAGGTCCAAATGTAGTTTAAGTTTATCACCCGGAGAGAGAGAGAGAGAGAGAGAGAGAGAGAGAGAGAGAGAGAGAGAGAGAGAGTTGGTAAAGAGAGGAGATTTGTGGAAAGGCCATTGTCAGATTTGTGGAAAGGCCATTGTCAGATTCGACAAGAGTGCACTTGCTTGTGTGAATCTGCTTCTAAGATCATGGGTAGGCCACTACAAATGCACGAGCATGCATGCATGTGTGTGTGTGTGTGTTGGAGAGAGAGAGAGAGAGACATCGTTCAAAGAGAAGAAGAAGATCAACTTGTGTGTATCATTTTTGTATCATTCCAATTTTATCATATTCTTTGAATCTTTGAAATAATTTCGGAATTTTTTAATGATGTTAGAATATTTTATAACTTTATTGACATGAAAAGTTTCCTAAACTCTTAATCTCACCACACTTACCCTCCCCTTCTACCCTTGTATAGTGTCAACAAGAGAAGATGCTCATACCCCAGTGTATCAACAAATAACAATGGCCCCATGTGTGTCTCCCTTGACTGGGAGATCTCTCTCTCTCTCTCTCTCTCTCTCTCTCTCTCTCTCTCACTCACTCACACTCACACACACACACACACACACACACCTTCTGGCACATGGCCTTTGTAGCCAAAATGGAATTTGGTTTGTTGATGTATCTACAATGAACATCTCCTTTTCATTAAGATGCACACCAAAAGTACTAATAAAACCTAAAATTTATAATTTTAGAGGAATTTTTGACTATTTTTACACGCTTTACTTCCTATTAACTTGGTTGGAGACCTTCTAATCTAGACCCTCAATCGTTAAGCTTAGGCAAACCTTCTCCAAACACTGCTCGCAAGGAGTGGTCGGGTTGCAAAGCATTAATCACACACACACACACACACACACACAATGTTTGCATCACCAAAATAAATAAATTGACAAATACTATCAAAAGAGTTTTGAGAGAGAGAGAGAGAGAGAGAGAGAGAGAGGAGACACACACACACACACATGAGAATAAGAAGAAGAAAAAGTACACAAGAGACCTTAAAAGTATAGCCAACGAGTCTTGATTCTTGAATGCAAGTGCTTACATGCTTGCATGGTTTCACTTTCTCAAGGAGGAAGAAGAGGTGAGATTTCTAAAATCATAGAAACAATCACAATGAATTCACTCTCTCTCTCTCTCTCACACACACACACACACACACACATCATCTTTAAAGGTTGGATTGACCTATGGAACCAAATACAACATGTAGTATGTTTGAAGACTATGGATATAATGGTGGCAAATGATAAATCTAATTCGTGAAGTTTCTAGGAGAGAAAGAAATATAGGTCATGGTCCAAGATAAAATCTAAGAAAAGAAAT
Source organism: Adiantum capillus-veneris (assembly GCF_014529385.1). Classification (NCBI taxonomy): domain Eukaryota; kingdom Viridiplantae; phylum Streptophyta; class Polypodiopsida; order Polypodiales; family Pteridaceae; genus Adiantum; species Adiantum capillus-veneris. The sequence continues at coordinate 127,124,483 of NC_140932.1, forward strand.
TTGGTGTGATCAAGAGCTTAGCACTCAAGTAGGGTATGATACTCTCAAATTTTCAAGGGACATACTGTGTATACAAAAAGAGGCTCTCCTACTGTGCCTCAATGTACGGTCTCACATGTAAAGGAGCAAGAGCTAAGCCAAATGGTTGGTATAGTATAGATTGTGTATAAGGAAATAGGCTCAAGCATGTAAATGGTTGAATACATTCTGCTCTCTCAAAGGGAAGCATGCTTCTATAATTTGGGGAGAGAGGGAGACAGGGATCAATGACACGCATGATTTCACGCTAGAGCCTCAATTTTGCACCTCGTCCTTCAGTCTAACATAGTGGCCAAAAGTCTTGCAAAAGTAAAAACCGAGCGATCTTATTTTAGAAGGAAGGAGAGGGCCTCAAAGTGTCACTCATTGGTTCACTACAAAGAAAACCTTACAAAACATCTAATTAAAATGCAAAAGTGAACGGTAAAATTTAAAATGCAAAAAGTGGGGAAAGATTGTGAAAAATGACAAGCCTTCTCACAATGTAAAGCCAAAAGACTTTCTACTCTACATATAATAAATACTTTAGTTTTAATGCACATAACAAAAAAGGGATAATTTTAGTGGAGATTTAATTATTTGATGAGAATTTAAATTTTGAAGATATATTTGGCTTTATCTTTTCAAAGGGATTTTTTCAAAAATAATATTGTTATTTTTTAGAAATTTTTGAAAGTTGTATTTGTTTAAAGAGATTGAAAAAGAAAAAAGCTTGCATGGCATCAACTTGAGGCTGTCTCCCTTTGAGGACATGTATGCAAATGAAGAGGTCATTATCCATGTTATTTCCCATGAGCGAGACAGAGACCATCGCATTGCCTCTTTGAGTGTGCGTGAGAGAGAGAGAGAGAGAGAGAGAGAGAGAGAGAGAGAGAGAGAGAGAGAGAGAGAGAGAGAGAGAAGTTGGATGGCGCGCGGGGGGGGGGCATGATGGGAGCAAAGAAATTTGAATTTTATAGTTACTGTACTGGAACAATAGCAAGAGTTGAGGCCTCAATACCTCTTTGACAAAGAAATATATGTATACATACATATACATATACATACATACACATACATACATACATACATATATATACACACACACACACACACACACATCAGTTTATGTGTGTCATCTATGTATCATTCCAATTTTATCATATGCTTCAAATCTTTGAATTAACTTGGGATTCTCTCTATGATGTTAGAATATTCTATAAATTCTTTATTGACATGAAAGTTTCCTAATCTCGTGACCTCTCCACATTTAATTCTCTCCTTCTACCATTGCATAGTGTTGACAAGAGAAGATGCTAGCAGCCGATTGTATCAACAAATAGTCGACTATATCAACAAATAGCGATGTCCCCGTGTGTGTCTCCCTTGACTAGGCAATGTGCCTTTCTCTCTCTCTCTCTCTCTCTCTCTCTCTCTCTCTCTCTCTCTCTCTCTATCTACAATGCACATCTCCTTTCCATTAAGATGCACACCAAAAGTACTAATAATCTTTAAAATCTTCAATTTTAGTGCATTTCTTTTTGCTCTACCTCCTATTAACTTGGTTTGAGACTGTCTAATCTAGACTTTCAACCAGTAAGCTTAAGAAAACCTTCTCCAAACTGCTCGCAAGGAGTGGTCCTATTGCAACGCTTAAATTAGACACACACACACACACACACACACACACACCCAATGTTTAATATCACCAAAATAAATAATTGAGTGACAAATACTATTAAATGAGCTTTGAGAGAGGGAGAGAGGACACACACACACACACACACACACACACACACACACACACACACACACACAAAAGAAGAATAAGTACACAACGACCTAAAATATATAGCCAACGAGTTTTGATTCTTGAACACAAGTGCTTACATGCTTGCTACTTTCTCAAGGAGGGAGAGGGGGTAGGATTTTTAATATCGTAGAAAAAATTACAATGACTTCAAAGTTTGGAAAGAGAGAGAGAGAAAGAGATCATCCTTAAAGGTTGGATTGACTTATGGAACCGAATACAACATGTAGTATGTTTGAGGAATATGAATATAATGGTGGCAACTGATAAATCTAATCCGTGAAGTTTATGGGAGAGAAAGAAATTTAGGCCATGGTCCAAGATAAAATCTAAGAAAAGAAATTTGATGTGATCACAAGCTAAGCACTCAAGTAGGGTATGATATTTATACTCTCAAATTCTCTCTCTCTCTCTCTCTCTCTCTCTCTCTCTCTCTCTCTCTCTCTCTCTCTCTCTCTTTGTGCGTCACTGTGTTCCCGGGCGCTACAGGCCACGCCCGTCGGTTGAAGGAGAAGCTGATGCGTGACAGGGAGGGAAACCGGAATTCCCTCCCCCTTTATCTATTAGTATAGATAAATAAAGAGGCTCTCCTACACTACCTCAATGTCCAGTCTCACATTTAAGGGAGCAGGAGCTAACCCAAATGGTTCGTATCGTATAGATTGTGCATAAGGGAACAGGCTCAAGCATATGCATGGCTGAATACAATATGCTCTCTTGAAGAGGAATGTGCTTTTGTAATTTGGAGAGAGAGGGACACAATGATTAATGACATGCATGATTTTAGGCCACAACCTCAAGTTTACACCACGTCCTTCATTTTAGCATAATGGTCAAAACTCTTGCAAAAATAAACAATTGAGAAACCTTATTTTGTTTTCATTTCTATCACATTTTAAGATGCAAATGACGAACAACTTTGGACACTTGGCCAAGGATTGCCCCTTGAAGTCTAAAGGTACTGCAGCTCCGGCAGCACAGGCCCCCAGTGAAATGGAAACCTCGATGGAAGGGCTGGAGAAGCAAGGAGGTAGTAATGAAGAGGCAAATGTAGGGAAGGATAAAGAAGGTATGATGGATACAAAAATCCAGGAAAAGATTATGGAGGAATTGATTCCCATAGAACGAATTTTCGAAGGTGCATGCAATAATAATATAATCATTACCCCCGCTGCTACCCCGAAATTTATGACAGTGACAACGGTGATGGCTGTTAAAATCCTTGGTCTGAAAAGAGCCAAAAGAGTGAAGGTAGTGGCCAGAGACTCCAAAGTGCCTCAAGTCGTGAGAACACTTGAAGGGAAAGGATCTAATCCATCCTCCACCCCTCTGAAAGGAGGAGGTTTCACTGTCCCACTGCACAATCCACTTGCAACACTGCAAGAAAAGAAATCCCCTGACTTGGAACCCCCGGATTCTCCGGAGACCAAGGAGAGGGGGGGGGGGGGGGGATGATTCGGATGCTGAAGAGTTCGTTCCTCTATCACAATGAACCCCTCACTAATGATGGAGTCTCTCACTATTCAATCTTGGAACGTAAAGGGGTTGAAAACCCATAAGAAGAATACCCTATTCTGGGAGGAAATAAAAAAGGAGAAGGCAGTCAACTACTGGGCCATCCAGGAACACCACTTAGATGCCCATAGCAAGAGAAAGTAGGTGCTAGGAAAGAAACTTGTATTTTATGGGGAAGGAAGTAATGGTTTCAGTGGAGTCCTCAACATTGCAGACAAAGAATTGGAGCCCAAGTTGGTTCTAAACCACCCTTCCGACAGAATCTTGGGGATTAGAATCAGATGGGAAGGGCATTCCTTCACCATTGTGAATGTGTACGGCCCTTGCAATGCAAAAGATAGAGCCAAACTATGGATGCATCTTCTAGATACTCCTATTGAAGGTGAGTGGTTGTTGGTTGGCGACTTCAATATGGTAGAAAAGAGCAGGGATAGAACAGGATCCCCCAGTATGTTGGCTGACTCGGAAAGGTCTAAATGGCAAAGTTTGTGCAAAAAGTGGGCGATGATCGACTTATGGGAAATCGGCCCATGGAACAGCACGCCTGGTTTCACCTACACAAGCCTGCAGTATGCTCGCACTGCCTCCAGGCTCGACAGATGCTATTGCTCAGACCAAGCTGACTGGATTCCGCCGTTGATAGAGATGAAGGTAGTCCCAACAAAAAGCCTTTCGGATCACATACCTATACACATACATATTAAGAAGAATACAGGGGAGGAGTAGACCCCAACAGCCGGGAAAAAAATGACAGGTGCACACCTATTCAAAAACCCTCTTTTCAGGAATCTAACCAAGAAAGCACTGGGTAAGATCAAAAAAGATGTCGACCTCAACAAACACAATGCGTGGGACCTCTTTTGTTGAAGATGATGAAACAGGAAACCGAAGGAAGATAGCAACTCAGAGTAGGAAGAAGATGGAGAAGGAGAAGACACAGAGCTTGCGTATGAGATCTTTGTAGTCTATCTCTCTGTATTAGAATAATAGAGTATATACAAACTCAGAGCTACAAAGCTTATATGAGACCCTAAGAGATAAGGTGTCCTTTCACACCAGATGTCCAGGGGGAAAAACCAAGTGAGAGAAAAGTGCCCCTGGTGAAGCGCGTATACACACTAACACTACTACATGTCTACAAATCCCCCCTGTAGTGATAGTGTGAATCCGTACAACATAGCAGATCATCATGTGTATGAGAGTAAGCCCAAAGCTTTTCGGAAAGCTTCAAACGTTTCTCGTGATAACGCCTTCGTAAATAGATCTGCAATGTTATCCTGTGTAGGGACAGTAAGTTAGTGTGATCTCCCCTGCATGTAGCCTTTCCCTGACATAGTGGTAGTGAACCTCTATGTGCTTTGTTCTTGCATGAAATACTGGATTCCTTGCAACTACCATAGCACTCTAACTGTCAGTGAAAATGGTAGTGGGTGCCTGTTGACACTCACAAAGATCTGCCAATAACCTGCGTATCCATACACAATCAACTGTTGCCGTGAAAGTTGCACTGTACTCAGCTTCACAAGTTGATGTAGCCATTGTGGGCTGCTTCTTGCTTAGCCAAGATATACATGCATTTCTCAAGAAAAAACAATTCCCACTTGTGGAATGTCGTGTGTCAAAATCACCAGCCCAATCTGAATCGCTGTAACCAAGAAGCTGTATAGAACTGTGCTTTCCATACATATCCCCCCTTGGAAAGAACATGGAAAGATTAGGGGTACCTGAAAGGTAACGAAGCATGCGCTTCACAGCCTGCCAATGATGCACACCTGGGCTGTGCATAAATCTCCTTGCTTGTGAAACCCCAAATTGAATGTCTGGACGAGTGTTGCCTGCCAAATATATCAAGCAACCTGCTGCATAAGTATGTACATCAAAAGGTTCTCCAGCATCGTGCATGCTCAACTTTGATCCAGTTTCTACGGGTGTAGAGATTGGTTTACAATTTTGCATACCAAACTTGTCCAAAATTTTATGCAAATATTTTGCCCGCAACATGTATATGCCATCCTCTGATTGCACAAACTGAATACCCAAGTAATAATGTAGCAAACCAAGATCAGACATCTCAAAGGTTTTTCTCAAAGCATCTTTAAATGCTTCAATTTCATCTGCATTATTGCCTATAAGAAGCATATCATCCACATAAAGTGTTAGCATAATGGGAACTCTATCTCTCCTTTTGACATACAAAGTGCTTTCTGTTGGACTATTCTGAAATCCCTGGCCAATCAAATAAATATGTATCTTCTCATACCATGCTCTTGGAGCCTGTTTGAGACCATACAAAGCTTTACACAATCTACATACCTTTTGCTCTTGACCTTTTACAACAAAACCACTTTGTTGACTTACATAAACTTCTTCCTGCAAATCACCATTCAAAAAAGAAGTTTTGATATCCAACTGATGCACTTTCCAACCATGATGAGCAGCAATTGCAACTAGTGATCTAACTGTGGACGCACGAGAAGTAGGAGCAAAGGTTTCATTATAGTCTATGCCTTTCTGTTGCGCATAGCCTTTTGCCACAAACCTTGCTTTGTACCTGTCAACAGTACCATCTTGTTTTCTTTTTACCTTAAAAACCCACTTTGTACCAATAGGCTTTTTACCTGTAGGCAAGTCCACTAGATCCCATGTATGATTCTTATGAATAGAATCAATTTCTTGCTGCATAGCATCTTTCCACTGAACACACTCTAAAGCTTGTTCAAATGAATCAGGCTCATCTGCATCACAAAGAGTGCTAAAGCAAGCCAAATCTACTTGCTCTCTGCCACAAGTAGTACCAGCACGTTTTTTTCGTGGCAACAGTGCATCCAACTTGCTATCCTGCAAAGTTTTTTGAACCCATTTAGGCAAGGTTCTTTCTTCCCTGAGAACTTCTTGCTCTTCATGCACAATTTCCTCTACATCATGAGGTGTCACATGCTGATCAAAAGATTGATCAAGATTATTAACCTGTTGTGATTCTCGATTCTCCACAAAAGAAGGAAGCAAACCTTCAAATACATCATGTGTCTGCATATGAGGTACATCAAAAGCAACCATAGGTTGAGCAGTAGTTTCTGCAAAAATTACATCACGACTTTCAAAAATCTTGTTTGTAGCAGGATTGTAAAGTCTATAACCTTTACTTCCACTACTGTACCCCACAAATATACATTTGATTGCCTTATCATCAAGCTTCCCACGTAACTGTTGAGGGATGTGAGCATAAGCAAGACAACCAAAAACACGAAGATAACTGACTGAACGTTTTCTGTCATACCAAGCTTCATATGGAGTAATGGTCTTCAAGGCACGAGTAGGACACCTGTTCAAAACATGTGCTGCACAAGCAACTGCCTCCATCCATAGCTGATGAGGCAAACTCTTAGCCTTGAGCATACATCTAGCCGTCTCCATTAAAGACATGTTCTTCCTTTCTGCAACACCATTCTGTTGTGGTGTGTATGGCATAGTGCATTGGTATTTAATGCCTTTCTTTCCCAAAAAATCCTTAAATGCACCTGACATGTATTCACCTCCTTGATCGGTACGAAGAGTCTGTACTTTGCAACCTGTTTCATTTTCAACCATGGTGACATAATGTTGAAAAATTGCAAACACATCTGACTTTGCTTTGAGTGGATACACCCAACAAAACTTGGAAAAGTCATCAATGAAGGTCACAAAATAAAGGCTGTTTCCCATAGATGGCGTCCTCATAGGACCACATACATCACTGTGTACAAGCTGCAACTTTCGTGTGTTGGGGTATAGGCGTCTGTGCCTTGCCCGGCCGCCCAGAGTCTGGGCGCCCACTGACTTGTATACCTTATACATAGCATAAGTGTATAGGGGGCTACTCACTCTTTTGAGTCTCCCCACCCACATCGTGTGTGTCTCCTTCTCTCTCTCTCTCACTCTCCGTCTGTGGTGCTCCCCGATCCCCTTCAATTGGTATCATAGCGTAGGTGTGAAGGGAGCGCGTGTGTGCACAGTCACGACGACAGCGGAGAGCCAGTTTCATTCCCGAAATCGCGTCCGCGCGCGCACACTTTCAAGAGTGCAAACAGGGTTTCGACTTAGGCATCGGCAAATTCAGCTTTTTGAGAGAGTTTCCACTAGGTGTCCTGGTATTTTCCCACCCTTTCAAAGCCATTCGAGCCATCAGAAACCTCATTCGAGCTACGGTTGAGGAGCTGCATTTTTCAGCCCTCTTTTGGCAGTTTATGCTGCGTTTTTGGGTCGAAACGGAGGTTTTTGGCATAGCTTTCACACCCGGACTCGGATACATGTGATCCAGGAGTCTACCTTGGGGTTTTGGCACGCTTCGGATGCGCTCGTCATATCAGAATTTTAAAATTCTGAACGCTGAATTTTATGCAGCAGCAGTTGTTTATTGTGTGTCGAGGATTCCACACATGGTTTGCTCTCAGATGTGAGAGTGATATTTGCTGCAAGTTTCCTCACAGGTGGGAGGATACAATGTATGCCTTATGTGGTTTGATGCTCAGGGAGACTAATGTGATTGCATTTTGAGCTCGGCAATGTATGCCTCGAGCATGTTTTTGGCAGTCAGAGGTAGAGCAGATATTTGTGTACTAGATTTGCAGGTGTTTGCAATGATGTATGCAAAGTGTGGAGATTGGTGCATGCATTTGGAGTGTGGTTTGATGTGCTTTGGTTGCTCATGGTTTTGAGTGTGCAGTCAGTTTGGTTACTGGTTTTGTGGCCATTTTACTGACGAAACTCTGGCGAAATTTTCCCAGGAGTTTTATGCGCATCATTTATGCGATCTAGGTAGAGATTACGGGTTGCACTCAGCATTTGCGTGCGGTGTTCTCTGCAGGTGGGAGATTTGTGCGTGTGTATGCATCGATACCGCACAGTGTGGGCTTGGTGATTAGCTCACGAGTTTGACAGGCGTACAATTATCTTGGCACACTCACAGGAGTGAGTATTGTGATGTATGCTTGTGTGGCTACAAGCTAGGTAGCCGGAATCGAGCACTAATGGCTTGAGGTTTTTCAGCAGGTTTTACAGGTTTACAAGTTTACAGGCAGGTTTGAGGGCTTATTTGGGCGCTGAATTTTCAGCCATTGTTTCCTCTTTGCAGGTGTCCATGTATGGCTCAGTTGTAGGCTGATTTGGGACACGTTTGTGACTTGTTTATGCAGTTGTTTAAGAGCTGAATTTTGGGGCTGATTTGCAGCCATATCTTACAGCCATATTTGCAGACTTTTGTTGATACGATTCGAGCTAGTTTAGGGCTGATTTGGTTGACATTTGCTACTCATTGTTGGTTGCTCTTTTGCGAGCATTATGGATGATTTTTCATTTGAATTTCAGTGTTATGGTCTGACATAGTTTGATGGTGCAGATTTTGTTGCTTGGAAGGAGCATATGCTTGTTGCATTGGCGGATTTGGGGCAGGATAAAGCCTTGCGTGGTTTATCGGCGAAGCCCAAGTCTATGCGTGATGATGATTGGCAGGATCTTGATGAGTTAGCAATGTCTACGATTCGTTTGCATCTGGTTGAGTCCGTTGACTGGTAGGTCTCGAGGGAGACTACAACTCATGCTTTATGGCAGAGTTTACATGCTATGTACGCAACATCCATGTCTACAGGGAAGTCTAGTCCCACTTCTATGTCCATGGGAGAGATTGATCCCACACGCAAGTCTCGACGGCATAGAGACTTGACATGTTGGCATTGTGGACATAGAGGGCACATTAGGTGTCGATGTTTCAGGCGTTTGAGACAACGGAGGCGACAGATGCGTCATGCAGATTTGGGCATGACAGATGCTAGTGAGATCAGTACGGTGGTTACTGAGTATGCTTGTGATGGCGATGTCACATTTACATCTAGCTTTTCTTCAGACAATCTTATGTCTACGGATTGCACATTTTCTTCACATTGGTTACTAGATTCAGATGCTACTTTCCATGTGACGTCGCATCATGAGTGGTTTAGCACGTTTTCTAGTGGGAGACTTGGTTGTGTGCACATGGCTGATGGTGTTGTGTATGACATTAAGGGTGCAGGAGACGTATGTTTGTCCTTGCCCAGTGGTATGAGATTTACCCTGCGTCATGTGCGTTATGTGCCAGATCTGAGACGAGATTTGATCTCGATTGGTCAGCTTAGAGATTGTGGATGTCAGATTTCGCTACGAGAGCGAGATTTTGTGATGCATTTGGGTTCGCTAGTGATTGCGAGAGGTGCCAGGAGTGGTACAGGTTACCCATTGCATGTGGATCACGGGAGAGATGGTGTTGTCTCTGTGATCATGCAGCCAGGTAGAGAGCGAGAGAGCAGGCGAGTCTCTTTTGCTCATGGGTTGCAGGGTACTTTGCATGCAGTGCAGAGTAGTGAGGTCGTTGTGCACACAGTTGGGGCACGACTTGAGCAGTCACACAGACAGGTGACAGAGTCAGACATGCATGCTTTGCTAGTGATTGAGCAAAGCAAAGAGTCAGTTGTGTGAGATACTTCTATGCAGGATAGACAGGTAGAGCGATCTTGCTCTAGTGAGTCACGACAGGAGGACGTTGTGCAAGAGTCTATGCATACGGAGTTAGAGCATGAGAGCTCTAGTGAGTCACAACAGATTGAGTGGTCATGTTTGCAGTGGATGATTGCAGAGGAGGCTGAGATGTCAGCGATTATGCAGTCATTCCTTTATATGCTCGACAGTGAGCATGGGGATATAGTTGTGCAGGATATGTCTTCCAGCAGACACCTAGAGCAGCTGGTTTGCTCTGAGGTTGCATGACAGGTTGATGCGTCTTTTGCGGACAATCAGGAGATGCATGTGGCTGACACGCCTTGTCAGTCAGAGATGCCTATTGCCAGGGATATATATGTTGATGCATGCTCCGTAGAGCTAGCAGGGCCCGCTAGCATTGCATCGGCATTCGGTGGTCTCATGTATGAGATGTTGATCTTGAGACCGGATATCGCAGCTGCAGTGGGAGCATTTGCAGCTGGGGTTGTCAGTTGTTTGTTGACTGATGATGGCATAGTGCACGAGGGAGATATGCAGGTATTGCGTACATACTTGCAGTACGTGTGTGGTACGTCTGGTGGTGTATGGACTTACACGGGAGCAGGACAGCCAGATGCACACGATCACAGCCAGCCAGTGGGCATCGATTGAGAGCGGTTTTCTCTCGCCTTTTGTAGTCTTTAGACTAGGTTCCCTTGCTTAAAGGCACAGTCGCCTTTCAGTGGGAGGTTGCTGGGGTATAGGTGTCTGTGCCTTGCCCGGCCGCCCAAAGTCTGGGCGCCCACTGACTTGTATACCTTATACATAGCATAAGTGTATAGGGGGCTGCTCACTCTTTTGAGTCTCCCCACCCACATCGTGTGTGTCTCCTTCTCTCTCTCACACTCTCCGTCTGTGGTGCTCCCCGATCCCCTTCATCGTGTCCCTGTAACTGAACCATCCTGCAAAAATGCAAATCTGTGCATCTTTCCAAGCACGCAACCTTCACATACATGTCTTGGTGGCATCTCCAATAAAGACAAATCATGCACCATATTATGACGTTGTAAAGTCATCAAACTGCCATAACCAACATGCCCAAATCTAGCATACCACAACTCAGCATCCTGCATGGCCTGAGTCTTTGTTTCTTCAATACATACCTGAATCTGCTTTTCATAACGATCTAGCACAAATAGTCCGTTTTCCAGCGTACCTGTAGTGATAAGAGAATAACCATTCTCTCGATCTCGTACAACACATCTTGTTGGGGTATAAAGCCCAATGTGGTCGCCCAAGTAAGTGGGCGGGCCGCCAGGTATGTACACATATTCTTTTGTGAAAACCTAATAAGAACTCACTATGCTCTACACATTACAGTAGAGCGAGTTCACCATATCGTCGTGCTCTTCTTCTCGCACTCTCTCTCGCGTCGCACTTCCGCTCGTACTCCTTCAACTGGTATCACAGCTCAGATCGAGGCTCGGGACAGCACTGCAGGAGGCTAGAGTCATTAGGAAATTTCAGAGGTCATTTGGAGGGCCATATGAAGAGAGAGAAAAATAGAGCGCGTCCAATGAGCACGAAGGCTACGTTACGTAGGAAAGTACGTGGAAAGACTCAAAAAATAGGAAAATAGCATAAAACTTTCACGAATCTAGGATTGTAGCATCGTAATTTCCTTCCTTTTACCGAGCTTTTAGGTGCTTGCATGTGGTCCCACTTTTGATATTCTCTTATGGTCATTAACGTACTGGAGGGTGACCATTAAGCCCGCACAAGATATTGGAATTCTAAAACACTTTCCCTCCATTAGAATGCTTTCAAAGTGAATCTCCCTCCACTAAAGCTTTTCTCTGAGAGTTATGGCGTCCACGTCTTCTCGCCCAAGAGGCTCCAGGTGTTTACTGTCTCTCACACCAACAACCAACAACTGCACTTTGCCTAGAAGGCCAAGTAGTAGCATATCCTCAATTACAATACCAGCTTCAATAAGTGCAGAGAACTAATGGGTTGGACAAAGGATAAACAAAGGTTCATGGGTCCTCATGCAACCAAGAAGACCCAAGAGGTCTAGTGGTATCAACGTTTACCGCTCAGCATGGAAGGCCAGAGTGTTAGATTTCAAAGTTGAAATCGGCAAAAGATCTGTAAAGGAAGTTCTTGTTCAGCATGTGTTTACCCATCCTGAGGTGATAGCAAACGTTGGAAATGTATCAGATATACATCAACCACGTTGCAATTGTAAGTACTCTTGACATGTGAACTTACTGATACTCTCATTATAACTTTTCTTATATATTTTGCAATGTTTCTCCCGCTTGTTATGAGCAATGTCTCCATTCTTCACAGCTCAATTACATTAGATTTGTCATTTGTACTTATTGATACTCTTAGTTTAACTCTTCTTATATATATTGCAGATGTTTATCCCTCTTCTTATGAGCAATGGGAGCCTGTGGAGTGCATAATAGGCCTCTTCCATGTTGTTCATGCCCACATTGGTTCTCTACAGTATTCAGAGAGGAGCAGCAAAAGACTGGCTGATGAGGGAATCTTTTTTTATGACCACTTTTACCAACTCAGCTCAGGGAATAAGAATGGCATGTTGGTGAAAGTGCCTCTACCAACCGATTGGAACACTGTGGACTGGCCAGTTCCCGAGGAAACAATGGTGGAGGCAATGCGAAGTAAGCTCTACAAGGATATACAAAGGTCTCTACGTAGCTCTATTCCTACCAAACTGGTTAGAATTGCAAACTTCTGTCCTGTTGCACTCTTCATAGAGCTGTTTCATAGCTACAACATCCGAGTTACGAAAACTATGTTCATGTGCAAGTCATTTCAGCAGTCATCCTGTGACAAACTTCTTGACAAAGGATGGTATGCAAAGGAAGAGATTGGTTTACGGTGCGAGGTCGCGCTTGATACTCTAGTTGTCAAGTACATGATTGCAAGCCAATCACTGTTACTCTCGTTTTGGTATATGCGATCACAAATGCTCAACGGTAAGTACATTCCTATGGACCAGGTTTCTGCAGGTTTGGAAGATAATCCTGCTGTGGATGTGGAAGTGATTGATAAAGAGCATGGCCTACTGTTGGTGGTTACAATAAGGGAGCTATGCAGTCTTCAGCATTTGCGGCATGACATAATTGAAGAGTCAATGGACAAGGACCTATCAGATTTTTCCTTTTTCCTAGCTGGCCGTAAGGTGATGCGGCGAAGGGAAAAAGATATTTTGTGCAAAGAGTTGGATGGTCGGGTTGAAGTAGTGTCAATGTAACAGATATTCTTGTGAACCCAAGTGTATACAAATGACTTTTAAGACATGAAGTTTATTGAGCTCATTTTTCAATTGTGCCCTGTGAAAAAGTGTGCTTGAAATACATTTCTTTACCATGTCAAATCTCTCTCTCTCTCTCTCTCTCTCTCTCTCTCTCTCTCTCTCTCTCTCTCTCTCTCTCTCTCTATGTTAGACAAGACAAAGACATGATAGAAGAGTCATCTTAATTCATTAGAAAGTACAAACTCGTCCGTGAACAATGGACTGAGATACAATTTCTGTAAGTATGGAATCAGAATGTCTTCAAGGTAAAAATCGAAGGAATGCCCCTCGAAAGAAGGTGGTGAGACAGTTGTTCTCGGCGGATTTAGTTCTCCCTTTTCAGGAGTATCATCAATTAGTAGTGTATTAGTTGCATCAAAGGGTACACCGATTTGGCTAAACGGTTTGTACAAAAGAGGTAAGTGTGGTTTTTTAGGGTGGTAGTGGCCCTCAACGGTAACGCATTTTCTTTGATCATACAAAAAGGCAAAATCTGACGTGTGAGCGTGGCATACACTGCAAACTATTGCAACTAGTGGCGACAAGTTTTGCCTTTGCATTGAAGACCATATGGCAACTCTGAAGCGTGGAAGAAGAAACTGAATAAATTCCTTGGTTCCTGGACGAACCACGACTCGACAAGTTCCCATCCGAAACGTTTGCAAATCCTCAAAGGGTCCTCTGTCACCGAGAGGCACCCGCATCAGCAGCAATCCATTGACGTCCAAGATAATCAACATCTGTAAAAGTTGACAAGTACATATAAGTAGTTAGAAGCTGAACATATTTTTCCATACTTGAATAGACATTACCGGAACAACCGTATCTACAGGTAGCAAGGGTCCATACTGGGTCTCTGTAGTGTTCATGTCGTTGTTGCTCTCCTCTGCTTTATCTTCATAGTCATCATTCACATCTTCATCAGGGGTCTCCCCCATGGCTCTTTCTGCCTCATTCAAGGTTTCCTCCAAGGTCTTTTCCTCTCCCTCGGTTGATCGGCTTGCCTCATACATCCTTGCCTGATCCATATCATTTTTCTCATCCCTAGGCCTGCTTTCCTCATCCATATCCTTTGCTCATCTATAGGCCTGCTTTCCTCATCTTGGGTTTCAGCCATAGGCTCTTTTGGCTCCTCCACTGGCTGACTTGGCTCTTTCATTGTCTCCTCTGGTTGTACCCTAGCACCTTCCATATGCTCATTTGACCTTTCCTCATCCTCGGCTCTTTCATCTTCTGCTGATATGACCCCCTCGGCCCGTTGTGATTCCACTGTATCGGATGTAGGGGTTTGTCGTGGTGGCACGTCATGTTTTGTTAGATCAATAGTGCGGTCATCCAAGCCGCTATCTTCAAGCTCTCTGGGGCTAGACATAGTAAGCAGGTGTTGTATTAAACTTACCCGGTATCTTTGCAAATAATCATATGTGTAGTTTTTTAAAGCACTCTGCAAAATTGAAAGACCACATGGTGAGAATTCTTTTATAGACTAAACCAAAACTAACTGAATGCATTGCCAAATGGGTACCTTAGTCATGAAAGGTTTTAATGCAAAGTAGCTTTGCAGGACATATTCTGCATGGAGAAGACATCTCCAGCCGCAAGAATTTCCATCGGTTTGATTTGGGACAGGTACATCTTTGATTGGGGCCTTGTATAGTTCATACCTTCCACATAGCTTGCCATAGGCAAGCAACAACCTCTTTATACAACTGCACAAAGCAATGTCAAGATGTTAGCATGAGGCTTCAAATTTACATGGATATCTATAAGAAACGCTTTCTGATACAAAACACTTACAGCCTAATTTCAGGGTGGGTTCCTTTTATTGAATTGAACACCCACACTGCTAGTTGGTCAACATCAAGGCATATGAGACTCCAGTGATGGTTGTTCTCATATGGAAAGATGATGACAGTAACTTCCAGCATAGCATAGTGGAGAAACCAACTCTCAAAGGTCCCAGATGGACTGTTCTTTTGTCTAATAATCACTGACATTTGTGGATCAAGAAGAAACACCTCTGTGTGGGTGTGCAGTGGGAGTTGACTTTTGATCACGCTGCAGAGACTCTACCTGAGTTAGCAAACCTATTATCTGAGTTTTCAAAGCTAGCAAGATAGTAACACTTACTTAAGACAAGCATAGATAATTGTGTCTGAAATCTGAGCATCTGGATTCTGCAATAAATTAATGTCCACTTTTTCCAGAGCTAGCTTTCTGGCTCCATCTACAAATGGTATCTCTGCAAGCTGTCATAATAATCAATATCTAATTCTCCTAAATGATTTTCTCATATTAAACTGATCATTTAATGTGGGGAAGTGCCAAGGGAGAAAAAGCTAGAATATTGGTTAAGTTAGCAGACCGGCCACAGTAGGGATCCAAAGGAGGGAAAATAGGGATCCAAAGGGGGGGCCATCTGCAAAAGAGCCATGTGAAACAATGGGCCAAAAAGACCCTAAGGTTCAGCCCATTAAGACTTCCAAAATGCTAAGGTTCCAAAATTCAAAGGTTGTGTCCAAAGGTCAACCCTAGGAAAAATTGGATGCTTTGTGTGTGCCCTAAAAGTCTTTCTACATCCCTACATAGGAGGGGGCGAGCCCCAAAGCTAGGGGATGAGAGAGAAAGCCACACACACACACACAGGCTCCCTTTACACAAAGGGAATGAGGGACACATGTCAGCTCCCTAGGCCAGATGCCCACAAGGTGTGCCCAATTCCTATTGGAAGACCCTTGAAGTGGACCAATGAGAATTAAGCTAGAGTAAATCTAGTTTAATTAATTTAAAAACATTTAATAAAAGAAACCAATAAGAATTAAGTGTCCTAGAAGACTATTGGGCAGTCTCCCAAAGGGTCCAATGAGCATTCAGGAGCCCCATGGCTTGCCTGATTCCTATTGGCCAGGAGGCAAAGGGGTCCAATGAGAGTTTAGTTTAATTATTTAATTACCTAAATCTCTCACAAAAGGGGAAAGGGGGACACATGTCAGAAGGCTATCACTTATGCTGCTTAATCCCTATTGGCTTGACCTGGGGAGGTCCAATGAGGCAAAGGCCAGACTTATTTAGCAGCTAGGGCTCGCCCAAGGGAGAGGGGGGGCTGATTTTTGCTTGGCATTGACACACACACTCTCACACTTGACCATGTGTGAAGGGAAAATACTCTATCTCCTCCCAAGCTTTAATGGAGAGCTCATCACCTACTCCAAGCTTGTGAGATAGAAGCCTACATCAACACTCTCTTGGCATGTGGATGCAAATCCAACCAAGAGCCAAGCTTCAATGCATGCTCATCTTCTCTACCAAGCTAATTACTAAGCTAAGCTATGCTAATATGAGTGATTATGTGAGGAGATGTACTTCTTTCTCGTAAGATACTTCTTTTTCCTCTCAATCTACTCTCATACCCTGCTAGCTCTCACCATCTTCGAAGGTGTGTGAGGTCTTGGGTCTGAGAACGGGGATAATTCAAGTTGTGTTTGATTAAGTGTTTTGCTTGGTGTATGAAGCTTCCATCTTCATTGCACTAGCTAGTCTTGAAGGAACACAAAGAATTGTATTGTACAATGTCTCTCTTGATGGGAGAAACCATAATACAAAGCCTTTTGGAGGGGGGACCGGCTCCATGCAAATCCGGTCCTCAACTGTTGTCAATAGCTTAATTGCTCTCTCTTTTGAAAGTATTGTCGATGCTATCTAACTAGGTGTTATGCTTTTTGTTGCTCTCTCCACCCAAGCACTCTTGTAAATCTCATTAGGAATCAACTCTAATGAAATGCCCACTATGTTCATGCTAAATTCCGCTACACAAAAGATTTTAGGCCATTAAATGTTACATTGGTATCAGAGCTCAAGGTTTCTCTTTTCTTGCTCAAGAAGGGAGGTCCTCAAGCTAGCTACAAATGGTTGGTATTATTAATTGCCTGTGAGTAAGTAGAATAGGGATTTTTCAGCCTTGCAGTGCGCCTGCCTTTGTGCAGTTAACGGGGCATCACCGTCGAGAGCTATGGTCTTAATAGTGGAGTCCTAC
Source organism: Adiantum capillus-veneris (assembly GCF_014529385.1). NCBI lineage: Eukaryota > Viridiplantae > Streptophyta > Polypodiopsida > Polypodiales > Pteridaceae > Adiantum > Adiantum capillus-veneris. The sequence continues at coordinate 127,141,673 of NC_140932.1, forward strand.
GGGGCTTGCCTACGGCTTAACCACTATTGAGCTATTAGAAGCTTGACAGGAGCCGGTGCTGTTTTGGTGTCGAAAGACCCTCTCTTCTATTCCTTGCAATTAATGGTATTCGAGCCGCGGGTACAGTAGCTTGAGTGCTTTTTCTAAAGGGGTAAAGAGGAGTAGCAACTAGGGCTTGAAGTGCCAAAGTACACCTAAAAAGTTTACACCTAAAAGTTGTTAGAATGGCTGACAATATTAAAGAGAGTGAAATTAATGTTGATAACTTTGATTTTGCTCATGAGCAAGCTACTAATGATGCTTCAATGCTTGTTAATTATCTTGTTTCTAGGCTTCAACAAGCCATGGGCAATCCATCTCTCCAAAGTGAAGTGCAACGGCAGCTCCGTGCTCACGGGATTCTCCAAGCTCATCACCATGACGAGAGAACACCTAGGAAGCCTCCTTGTGAGACTACCAAAAGAGGTCTCTCTCCGATTCGGGAAGAAGAAGAGAATCCATATGAAGGGCTCAAGAACTTACTTCTTGATGATGCATCTCCTTCCCAAAGGAGAACTCAAGAGCCTCCACCGAAGGAACGAGAAAGAAGCGAGTCTCCCGCCACCTCGGCGGAGATGGCTCCACGAAGACGGCGGGCTAAACGCTCTCCATCACCACCAAAGCGGAGAAGACCATCACACTCTTCTCCACGCCATAATTCAAAGAGGGATGATAAAAAGCAAGAGAAGAAAAAGGCGAGAAAGAGGACACCCTCTTCTCCATCTTCTTCATCCTCTTCCTCTTATGAAAGCTATGGTGAAGACGACAAAGATCAAGACAAGAAAAAGGCGAGAAAGAGGTCACCCTCTTCTCCACCTTCTTCAAATTCTTCATCTTCTGAAGAAAGTGATGGTGCAACTTTTGAACCATCAAAAAGAAGAGGCCATAGAAAATCCTATGCCGCATGGAAGAGGTCGTCCAAGCTGAAGAAATTCAAAGAGGGAGGGAAGAGCATCTCTTTCCTTACCTATGATGGCACCTTCGGTGCTACAGACAAAGTTTTGGCCTTTATCCAGCAATTCGATGCGGCGTTTGGAGATGAGGGCTTCACAGAGTCCTCTAAGCTACGCCATGTAGCTATGCACTTTCAAAAGTCCGCCAGACAATGGTGGTCTAGCCTACGAGCCAACGGTGAAGCTCCACGAACATGGAAGGCTTTAAGAGCTTCCATTATGAAGCAGTTTTTGGCCACCGATGCCAAAGACAAAGTACTCACCGAATGGCGAAGCTTAAAGCTCTCTCCCAATGAATCCATCCACAAATATGTAGACAAGTTTTGGGACCTACAACTCAAAGCCACTGTCTTCAAAAAGATGGATTTTGGAGAGCAAAAGCAACAATTTTGTGCGGGCTTAACCGAAGAAATGGCGGAGTATGTCAACTCCCAAAGGCCACGTACCATATCGGCGGTAATACACCATACTATGGTGGCCTCGCGAATCAATTTCCAAACGGGGGGTAAAAGAAATAATAAGCCCCCGGAAAACAAGGGTTCCAATGAGCCTAAGGGGAAGGACAATGTCCAAAAGTCTCCTAAGGGCAATTCCAACAAAGCTAAAGAGAAGGGAGTTTACAAAGGAAAGAATAAACTCTCTCCTGAAGAGCTTGAGCGTTATCGTAAAGATAACCGGTGTTTCAAGTGCGGCGAACAAGGGCATGCGTACCGCGCTTGTCCCCAAAAGAACAACCGCCAAGATCCTCCTAGAGCTTCTTTGGTTGAAATCCAAGAGGAGGAGATTCACCAAACTCACCACAAAGGATCTCCTCTATGCCATGCTTGGGGAAAGGTAAGAGAACATGATGCTTTTATTCTCTTTGACCCTGGTTCTACTCACAATTTTATATCTATGGAGTTAGCCACCAAGCTAGGCATACAATCCTACGAGATGGGAGATATCCTACCCGCAGACAGTGCCTTCAAGGGGCAAGAAGCTTCAGTCACTCCCTTAATCGGGAAATTGAGGCTTCATGTCCAAGGCTATGTGGACAAAGAGGACTTCTTTATCTCTCCTCTCAAGCATGAGGATGTAATCCTAGGGGCACCATGGTTTGACCGTCTGGCTGCCCATGTTAAATTTCCTGAAAGGAGAATCTCCTTTAAGTTCAGGGAAAAGGACATGTATATAGATGCTAGGGAGATGGGTAACACCATCCCCATTGTACATACACCAGCTTTCAACAAGTCAATAAAGAGCTCTATTTCCGTGTACATGATTTTTGTTAAAGATTCTCAAAATGAACCTAATGCTTTAGCAAAAGAAAATAAAAGCAACCAAAAGGAATTAGAGTTATCCAATTTTCTCAAGGGGTTTCAAGATGTCTTTATTGACGACATCCCTTGTGAGCTACCTCCTAAACGAGGTAATGACGACCATGCAATTGAACTTCTTCCAGGAAGTTCACCGCCTAACAAACCTCCTTATAGAGTTTCTCAAGCTCAACAAGAGGAGATTATGCGGCAAGTGCATGAGTTAATTGAGAAGGGCATGGTTAGGCCTAGCTCATCTCCATTTTGCTCACCTGTGCTATTAGTGCAAAAGAAAGACGGCACATATCGTATGTGTGTCGACTATAGAGCACTAAATAGGATCACTATCAAGAATAGGTTTCCCGTTCCACGGGTAGAAGACCTATTTGATAAGCTACAAGGATCGACCTACTTCAGTAGGATTGACCTAAAAAGTGGCTATCATCAAATAAGGATAGTTGATCAAGACATTGTAAAGACCGCATTTCGTACTACATTTGGTCTTTACGAATACATTGTCATGCCTTTTGGCTTGACTAATGCACCAGCCACATTTAACCGCTTGATGGAGAAGCTGTTCAGACCTCATCGAACCTTCACTGGAGTGTTCTTTGATGATATTATCATCTACTCTAATTCATTAGAGGAACACAAGCAACACCTCCAGGTAATATTTCAAGTTTTAAGAGAGAATAAACTTTATGTTAATCGAAAGAAAAGTGAATTTTTCTTGCAAGAGATTCAATATTTAGGTCACATTATCTCTCAAGATGGAATCCAAATGGATCCATCCAAGTTAGAGGTAATAAAAGGATGGCCTAAACCAAAGAATCTTCATGAACTAAGAAGCTTTATAGGTATGTGTGCATACTGTAGACGCTTCATAGAAAAGTTCTCACAAATTGCGGGACCATTACATGGCCTAACAAAGAAAAATGTTAGGTATACGTGGTCTGCTAAGGAGAACAATGCTTTCGAAAAGCTTAAAGAAAAGCTTATCTCTCAACCTGTGCTTACACTACCGGATCTCTCAAAACCATTTGAGGTCCAATGTGATGCTTGTGGTGATTGCCTTGGGGCTGTTCTACTCCAAGAAGGGCACGCCATAGGCTATGAGAGTCGAAGGCTCGACCCTGTTGAGCAAGCTCTAGGCATATACGAAAAAGAACTCCTTGCAGTTCTACATGCCTTAGACTCATGGAAGCACTATTTATTGGGGACTCCTTTCATTCTGCGAACGGATCACCAAAGTCTTAAGTACTTCATGACGCAGACCAAGCTCTCCGACAAACAAATGAGGTGGGCAAATTTCCTTTCGCAATTTCATTTTCATATTGCTCACATTGCTGGCAAGCATAATCAAGTAGCCGATGCACTCTCAAGACGACCGAGAGTGAATGCGGTTTCCATAGCAACTCACAATGATCTATCTTTAATGATAGATGAGTATGCTATTGATCCCTATTTTAGAGATGTGATTTCAGCCCTTGCATTAGGGAAGAAAGAAGAACCATTTACTTTACAAGATGGTTATCTTCTCTATGGCAATAGACTATGCGTTACTAACTCACTACGTGAGAAAGTAATGTATGAATCTCATGCTCCCCCATATGCGGGGCATAGAGGGATTCAGTCTACCCTAAAGGGAATTGAAACATATTTCTTTTGGCCTACCATGAAAGTGAACATACATGAGTATGTTTCCAAATGTGTGGTATGTCAAAAGACAAAATTTGATAGAGGGAAGCAACTTGGATTGCTTCAACCCTTGCCAATCCCTAATTCACCGTGGGAGAGCATATCCATGGATTTTATCTTTGGATTGCCTAAGTCTATCCATGGGAATACGAGAATATGGACGATAGTAGACAGGCTCAGTAAACAAGCTCATTTTATACCTGTCAAAAAGACTATCAAAGCCCATCAAATGGCAACCCTCTTCATTTCACAAATTTTCAAGTACCATGGCTTGCCAATGTCCATAGTGTCGGATAGAGATCCTAGAATGACCAGTAATTTCTGGAAGGGTCTCTTTGAGAATTTAGGAACAAGGCTAAACTTCTCTTCAGCCTATCATCCACAAACTGATGGCCAAAGTGAAATAGCTAACCTAACCATTCTCGATCTACTAAAAGCCTATGTAACGGAAGTAGATCAAAGATCCCAATGGGAGAAGTACTTACCCTTAGTAGAGTATGCTTACAATAACACTGTTCATACTTCTACAGGAAAAGCACCTTTCACGGTAATTGAGGGAAGATCAAAAAGTCCCTTGCTACTTAAGGTACATGGGAAGATCTTCGCTGCAGATGAGTATAGCCGAGACCTACAAGAATCTTTCCAAAAGATTAAGGATGCTATCTCTATCTCACAGCAAAGGCAAAAGGCTGCTGCTGACAAGCACAGAAGAGCCCAAGCCTTTAAAGAAAACGATTGGGTCTTGTTAAAGTTTCCCAAGGCTCGATTAAGGCACACTACGGGCAAGAATCCTACGGGCCACCAAAAGTACTATGCTAAACTAGCAAAAAGGTACTATGGTCCCTTCCAGATTCTTAGGCCAATCAATGAGATGGCCTATCAACTTAAGTTGCCCAATCATTGGCTCATACACAATGCTTTTCATGTGAGCCTCTTAAAGCCTTACAAAGGAGAGCCACCTCAAGAACCAATTATTGAAGACCCACCGGAGATCGAGGACCACGAGGAAGTGCTGCAGCCCGAGTCCATTCTCCGACATGAAGACAAGGTATTAAGAGGCGGTAAGACTATCAGACGATATCTTATTAAGTTTAAGAATTATCCTTTTGAAGATGCTAGATGGATTCAAGGCATACAATTAAAGGATAACCTAAACCTTGTCAATGCTTACAATGCTTCCCAAGAGTAAGCAAATGTACAAAATGTTAAAAATGAACAAAAAATTTTGTCTTATAAGACTCTCTTTTTCTTTATTTGTGCACAAAAAATGAAGTAGTATGCATGCTTAGATCAAGTTTGCGGAGACGACGTCTCCCGAACACCAAGTAGAGCTTGTCACTCTACTATGGAAGACTGATAGGACTAATGTGCAGACATGCTTGCGGCAGCCTCAAGCTCTCAAGCGCCAAATGGACTAGTCATCCATTATGGAATGATGTCGTAGGGTAACATAGGGATCCTCTACCCGCTAAGAAAAGGACTCATGCATATGCTTTATCTTCTCTACACCATAGTCGAGGACGACTATGATTTCAAGAGAGAGGTAATGTCATAATAATCAATATCTAATTCTCCTAAATGATTTTCTCATATTAAACTGATCATTTAATGTGGGGAAGTGCCAAGGGAGAAAAAGCTAGAATATTGGTTAAGTTAGCAGACCGGCCACAGTAGGGATCCAAAGGAGGGAAAATAGGGATCCAAAGGGGGGGCCATCTGCAAAAGAGCCATGTGAAACAATGGGCCAAAAAGACCCTAAGGTTCAGCCCATTAAGACTTCCAAAATGCTAAGGTTCCAAAATTCAAAGGTTGTGTCCAAAGGTCAACCCTAGGAAAAATTGGATGCTTTGTGTGTGCCCTAAAAGTCTTTCTACATCCCTACATAGGAGGGGGCGAGCCCCAAAGCTAGGGGATGAGAGAGAAAGCCACACACACACACACAGGCTCCCTTTACACAAAGGGAAT